>NW_021703768.1:29701090-30257524 GCF_005190385.1 Monodon monoceros | reverse complement strand
GGAAAAGGAAGGAGGCTTAGAAACTGATCATAGAGATCACCCCCCCCACCCACCCACCCAGGGAGGATAGAGCGTCCAGGGCAGGAAAAGGAAGGAGGCTTATTTTTCATTCTATCACTCACCTGTTGAATACTTTTAATTCTTGGCTATGTACATGGATTATCTGTTCATGAATAAATAAATGGAAAAGTAACATAGCCTTAAACTAGAATGACCCTTCTGGTGACTCGAGTGAAGGGTTTGGAGCAGAAGGACCAAGCAGGGAGCAACTGAACCTTCTGTTCCTCATCCTGAAGAGGCATCCCCTGGCCTAAGGAGGTGGTACCACCCCTGAAGGCTGATGCCCAAATCCCCATGATTTGAGCTCCACTTATTTTAGAAATAGTTTCCTTCCTGTTTTTCTAGGAAGGATTACATATTAAGCTTTTGGTGACCATATCTACCCTAGCAAACATGTAAATGTCACAGTGGGAAAATTCCAAGGAAAAACAGAAGTAACAGCAAGGACGCCCTCCATCCCAGCCGAGGTGGTTTGTTTGTTTGTTTGCTTTGTTTTGTTTAGGAGAAGAAGAAAATAAGATGTCTTAGGACTGCATTATATGCTTTCGTCTCTCAATTTTCCATGTTCCCCTCCACCCCCATGTGAATATCTCCAAGCATCATGTGAAATAGTTTACCAGATCTTTATTGGGATAAGGTTTAAAGCAGGATGGAGGGAACAGAGGGCCCCAAGTGCCCTGGGTGAACAAGGGGCCATCCAGAGAGACAAAATACAAAAAGGGGAGAGAACAACCTTGGGCCAGATCAATGTGCTGTCCTGAGGAAAGGGAGAACAGGGCGCACCCACTTCTTTGGGCAATAATGCAGGAAAAGGCTGTGTGTGCTGCGGTGGGAGGGTAGCTGGGTGAAGTGGGGGCTGTTTTATTGGCAGCTGGGATACGAGGTAGAGGAATGGTATGCGTACCCAGTTCATCTCTCGTCAACAAGCTCCTGGACCAGGAGGAAGGAAGTGGCTGTCAGAGAATTAGTGATGATCAAAGTTGCCCTGGAACATCCTTAACGCTCAAGATGAAGTTGACATAAACTCGAATATCTAATAATGTAATACATGTTTTATTCAAATACTAGATGGTCTTATTCTTAAGTCCAGGCACTAAAGAATTTAACTAGAAAGAGTGAATTCTTCTAAAGGCTCAGACTTCTTAACTGGCAGAGGAGTGCCTACCTTCAACAAAATGTTCTGGGTTTCTCTTTAAGTGACTTAATTTTATACCAGGGAATAATGAGGGGAAATGTAAAAACAAACCTAGGTTGAGTGATCTGAAATATTTCCTTTGGATTATAAAGTCTGATGGCTGTCTTTAACTTCAGTTTAACAGTCTTTAACTTCAGTTTTGTGCCTACGCATGGTCTTGTGATTTCTCTCTGTATGACTAATTCAGTCGGCAAATATGAAAATGCAGCGATCACACAGTCACTCATCAGTCTCTGCAGGTCCTCTGTTTCCTACTACACCGAGTGAGCTGCCTTTCCTCGTGAGGCGTCTCCCATAACACGGTCCCGAATTTACCCCACCTCCTTTCCACAACTCAGCACGCAACCCCTGCTTCAACCTTGGTCTCCGCACAGTCTCCTGAAAGCACACTTTCTTCCATCTCCCACACACAGCCTCTTCCTGCCTTCTGACCAGCTCAGTTCCTTCCTTCAAGAACCAAGCCAAATGTTAATTTCCATGAAGACTGCCTTAAGCAGTGAAGCCTTTATTGGTCTCTCCTCTGAATAGCACTTATGAGACTAAGTCTGTGGCACTTAGGGGACTAAGCTGTGTCTACTAGAATTTTGAAATGTCGGTGTAGACAGGTGGGTAGGTATGTTTGCATGAACTGAAAAGATGTTGCCCAAAATAACAGGTCTGGAGCCCCTGATAAAGACATGTCCAAGTTAGAGTCAAGGAAGACAGACAGCTCGGCCTCACCTTGGGCTTTGGGCGAAGGAGAAATGCTGGGTGCGTCCTAATGCCTACCATTCACATTTGTCTTCTGCCCATATGCTCCACCTCCAGAGCTCAGGGCTGAGTCTTAGGGAGGAGTGGCTCTAAGCAAAGAGATGCTTTGTTGAGAATGTACTAGGACAATGGGGCACAAGTGACTTTTCTTTGTTATTCCATTAAGAGAGTGTAAAACAAAAGGTGAAGAGAGGCATTTGGGTCAAGTTTCTCATTTAACATTCCAGTTCTGTGGCATTTTGAGGACTCAAGGCCATCCTATCAATTCCTTAGGGAGACAGTGGTACCTGGTGAAAGTCGTGGCAGTGCCCATAATGGAGGGTTGCCAGCGAAAGTACAGGGTGCCCAGTTAAATATGAACTTCAGGGAAAAAACAAACTTTTTAGTATATCTCATGCAACATTTGGGGCATAATTATACTAAAAATTATTTGTTGTTTATCAGACTCAGTTTTAACTGGGTATCCTATATTTCTATTTGGGAAATGTAGCAACCCTACCATAAGGGACAATGGTGGCTGAAAGAAGATAAAATGTCCAGTGGGGTTAAATAGTGCCCAGAGGAGGGGTTCGGATATGATAATTAGGCAGTTGGCAGCCTCCCCTTTCTAAATAAGAAGACAAAGCACTGAGAAGAGAAAAACTTTTGACCCTTCCGCTTGCTTCCTGTCTTTGAATCGCTCATGCTGCCTGGAATGTTGGCATTCATCTAGAGGTCATGGGCTATGAACAAGAGGATGAAAAGCCAAGATACTAAGGATGGTGAAGCAAAAGTTTGGAATGAGCCTGGGTCCTTTAGGACATCGTTGAGCTTCAAACTCCCCTGAGACACATCTGCACAGGGTTGTTTCAAAACCTGAAAAACACTCAAGTTCTATTAGGAAGGAGTTTTAAGATTAGGAGGAACAAATGGTACTGCTGGATATATTGCTAGGTGTTTGTTGGGAGTGGTTCAGTAGGCCACTAGGAACCACTGCAGTCCTTGAATGTGGCAGAACACAAGGACAGAGACATCTCAGGGAAATTCATTAGTCAGTAGCCTATAGGGTATATTAAAAGAAAGACCCTGGAGGCATTGACGGCAATTAGGAAGCTTTTAAAGTATAGAGAAATGGCTTATGGTGGTGGTAAGGAAGCAGGAGGGAAAGAAGTGAATCCTAGAAATAGTTCAACTGAAGTACTGACAGAAGGAAAGAGAGAGAAATGCTAACCTTTGCTTGGTGCCTACTCTGCGCCAAGCACTTCACATACACTATCCTGTTTAGTCTTTGTGAATTATGTTATTATACCCACCATCCAGTGGGGGAGACCAACCTGTAACATGCAATGATATTATAGAGGAACCATAGTTCTAACAGAGGCATATGTAAGAAACCTCTTGGGGTACCCAGGAAAGAGGAACAGGTCCAAGGAATGTCTCGAAAAATGAGTAGAAATTTAAAAGATAGAAAAGTGAGGTGAGAACATTCCAGACAGATGGATGGCATGTGCTTAGGTGCTACTTTGGCAAAATCTTTGCATGTGGTGTCTTCTGGAGAATTCATCAGTACAAAGGAATTCCTCTAATGGTGAGATATTTGCAGGCCAGGGCAGGGGGGGCTTTTTGGTACCCTTAAATAAGACCAGGCCACCAGCTGCCGATCTGTAATTTTAGCTGTAGCCAGAAGTGGAAACACCTCCAAAGATTCCTCCTGGAAGTAATGCTCCGTGAAGTGTTGATGTGAGAAGGTGGAGAAATGTTGAAGTTCTTCATGTCCTTCATCTCTCCACCCTTCCCAGGATCCTCCAGGGCCACCTGCCTCTCCTCCTGCCCCCACCCCTGCCTGTTCTCCTGTCCATGAGAGGGACAACATATATCCCGAGCACAAAGAGCTCGGCAGCAGAATCTACGTCCCTCATCTATTCGCTCTCGAGGCTGACTTTGCAGCCTCTGCCCCCTTCCCGAATATTGCAGACAGCACTTCTCATGACTCTGTGGCTGTGGCTTTCTGATATTTGCGCTGCAGCCTCTAGGACACAAAAGCAGAAACCTCCTGCCCAAATTTTCCAGTGCTCAGGATATGGTTTGCTTGCTTGCCTGTTTTCTCTGCCGCCCTTGGAGATAAACAGGAGACCTCAGATAACCCTAATGTCAGGAGGGATCATCTCAGTCTCAGAGAACAAATCTTCAGTTGCAGGAGGGGTGGGCTGGCTGCCGTCCCCTTGCTCAGCTGGTCAGGACCTTGCTCTCTGGCATCTGGGGAAGATAAGGAGGCTATCACACCCTCTTCTTTTACAATTTGTTCAAAAATTTAGCAAATGTTTTCATGTTTCCACTCTGATTCTGCTGACACCTCAAAATTATTCTTCAAAGCATCACAAATAATACCATTCTCTTCATAGTACTCTTCCTTCAAATAATTCGTAAGAAATGTGCCCAAATGGCACAGGAATAGGAGTCAGGAGAGCCAGGAGTCTGCAGACCTGACTTTTGGTTTAGCTTCTGCCTCTATCCATCCAGTCTGCGCCCTTGAACAAGACGCCCCTTTTCTGAGTCTCAGTTTCCCCCTTTGTTAAAGAGGTGCAGCAGAGTTTGCTCCCTCTTCCTTAGCATTTCTAGGAAGGCTAGATGAGGTTACACGCATTACAGTGATATTGGAAGTATACAGTATGATGGACGTGCATTATCGCCAGGCAGCAGGACGACGTAACTAACAGCACAGGCTCTGGAGCCAGATTGCCAGTTTTCTCCTCTGGAAAATGAGGATAGTGATGCAGTTTGAAAGCTTTGAAATCCCCAAAGCTCATAAACCTAGAGTTTTTTCATGACTGGGGCAGCCACAAGAATTTGGTGGCAAGATTGACGTGAGGGTTTTTATGGTCTTTGTCTAGCCCACTTGCTGCAGAAATGTCAATGTACTCATTTACTGGGTGCTGCCCCAAATCCCATAATGCTACATAATAGTGCAGTATATGCACCCTACTATTTTTATAAAATATAAAAAATTCTGAAGTGGGAACACATTTGGCTTCAAGAAACTTGGATACAAAATTGCAGGCCATTGGTAGCGAACTCATAGGGCTGCTGTGATGATTAAGCAAATGGATTCAGGTAAAGCTCTAAGCATAGTGCCTGGCCCATAGTAGGTATTCAGTGAATGTTAGCTGCCATTACTATTCCCTCTGTTACTGAAGCCCTAAGCGTCCTTGAATAATATCCAACATTGCTCCCGATCTGTTTCCCTGTTTCTGCCTGGAACTATTACAGTGTAAACTTCAGCCTGGTGGGGAAGGGGGGATATAGGCAAGGATGCCATCCTTTGAGTAAAGGCAGAGGCCAGGCAGATTAGCAATCAGCCCTGGAAATATGCTCAATAGACAGAAGGATCTCACTAGCGGTGAGTGAGAGGGGCTGACGCAGAAGCAAGGGAGGGCCCTTGGGGAGCAGAAAGTGTCCAGGGCAGGGCTCTAGGTCAGGAGAAGGATTGCGGTGTGAGGGAAGGTGAGTGAGGAGAGAGGAAGCAAGACGGAAGCCTGGTGCTATGGATTGGGTCACCCAAAGGTGGGGAAGAAGCACCATGGCCCTCAAATCCATGGGCCCCCAGGGCTCTTCCCTGCAGCCCCAGTGGCTGCCATGCTGTGGTGGGACTTTATTAAATGCCAGCCTTATCTCCCTTTTTTCGTTATAAAAAGGACCCCGATACTGTTTCAGAAACACTGTGGTCGATTAAAAACACGAATGTTCCCAGAGTCCCTCGTGTGTTTGGTAACCTGTAAACAGAAATCTCTGGAAGGCGCTGGGAAAAACTTGTAAAAGGGGTGGATTCCACTGCCATTTGCTTTTGCCCTTCATCTTTTCCCCTTTTTTCTGCCTGAAACTCAGAAGGGATGCTGAAAGAGAAACAGCCATCTAGCGAGCATGAAGCACAAAGCCACAAACTAAGCCTGGTTGGGCTGAAAGTCAAATGAAGCCCAAGACCCTGATGGCACTGGAAGCCACAGGACCAGCCCTGAATGGTCCTACAGCTTCTTGTTCTGGGAGAAAAGGAAACTCTTGTTTGTATGGGCTTCTGTTTTGTGCAGACAAACCCAGTCCTAACAGGCACAGTCTCTACCTCGCTGGACTGTTGTGAGGATTAGATGAGATGCCTTAGGAGACTGGAGGGTTGAGATGAACCCAGCAGATAAAGCTGAGCACCTAGAATCCTGCTTTCGGACCTTGTCCTAATATTAATCCCCTGTAGGTGGTGGAGACTTTTTAGCCACTGAGACACTTCCTGTCCCGAGCTTGATTAACTCCAGACTTAGTGGGGTGAAGGTAATTCTGGGACCGCAGTGGAGATGTGTCAGTAAATCCAGCCGCAGGAAAGCGGTATAGAAAAAGCAGCGGAAGCAAGGTGGAGTATGGTGGCTTACTGAAGATCCGTCTGCACTTCTAGAAAAAATGTGTCTGCTTGTGTCCTGTCAGTGGTGGTCCAGTAGCCCCTTCTTCACATTCAGAGCATATCATTCATTCATGCACCAAATACTTCCTAGGGGCCTACATTGCATCAGGTACTGTATTACGTGCTGGAGACACAAAGGTGGATAAAACATACTCCTTGGCCTGAAACATCTTCTCTGGGTACCAATCGTTTTTGGGTTTTTTTTAGGAAATGGGGCCAAAAGATGAAGGGTATATTTGGGTTAAATATGAGGGAAGAAAAAGCACTGAATACTGAAATTGCTGTCATTTTGCATCCCCTGATTGATGCTGAAGAATAATATACCCAGGTTTTGGGAGGTGGGGAATATTTTCAACCTAGACTGAAGTGGAAAGTTACTGGTATGCTCAGAAGTAAGATTCCATAATTATGGGCTGAGGTCAGACAAGCTATAGAGAGCTCCTAATTTCTAGCATTTCCTTGAGCTGTGAGTAAACTACCACTTGACCCAGGTAAAATATGCTGTCTCCTTAAATGGAAAATACCCAGATGGTGGAAAGTTTATGTTATTCACCAATGGGAAGCTGTTGGGTTTTCAGTGATACCCTCTGTACCACACTCTGGACAGCTGACTGAGAAGGCACCAGCCCACCAATTTTCAAATAGTTGCTCCGAACAGGAAAGGTATTAGGGTCTGCAGTACAGACCATGCTTCATAGTGCAGGCTCTGGCATAAAAACACCTGACTTTGAATCCTACTTACTGCCTGCAGGAAGCTTAGTAATTACTTGACATCACTGAGTCTTGGATTCTTCATCAATGAAGAGGATCTAATAATTCCTACCACCTAAGTTTGTTATGAAGAGTAAAAATAATATATTATACAAAGGATGGACAGTGCTTGGCACAGAGTTAGAGCTCAAAACATGTTAACCGTGGGGGAAATGAGACAGGGAAGGGAAGAAAGGGACTGGGAAATCTCTCCTCAGAGGGGTGATCTGGGCTGGAGCCAGTTTACCCCCAAACAGACTTCCTCATGCCGTCTGTCTAGACACAGCCCATCCTCAACAGAACCCAGAGCCAATTCAACCTCTGTTCTCCTGAATTCTGCCCCAGTCACTTCAAGCTGCTGGAGGATCTGGGGCTCTCTAACTCTAAATAGAAAGCAGCATTTTCATGGTGCTGAAATGTTCATGGCTGTGTGCAGACACGTGGGCAGTTCTGGAGGGTCTGTGAAATGAGCAAGTCTAATGCTCCATGGAATGAATCTGCTGTGTGAGGCCAGTTGAGGGTTTTCATGAAAGGCCTCCCTATCTACGGACATTAGTTTCTTCGTCTCTTCAGTGGAGATGGGGGGGAATTAAACCAAAAGACTAGCATCTAGCATGATAACTGAGAAGAAGTAGGAGCTCAATAAATATTGCTCCATCCTTCCCCATGACCCTGTCCTGGTGTCATACTGCCCTAAACTAGAAGAGTATTACTGTCAAAGTGCTGACAACATGTGGCAGGAGAAATATAGAAATCCACACTTAGCAACTAACATTTGAGTTGCAATTAGTTTATCAGGCCAGCCAGGTCATTTTCCTCAACCCTAGTGCCCTTAGAATTACTGGGCAGAATTTAAAAAGCTACCAGTGTCAAGTATACATCCCCTCCCTCAAGAGAAGCTGATGAATTAATAGCTCCTTGAAAGAATGAGCACCTCTGCCGGTTTTAGTTTGTTCCTCTGTACGTTGGGAGCAGAGAGGTAGAGTAACTTACCGCACGTTGCACTGCTGAAGAAGGCCCCAGGTCCCCTGAAGCCCAGCCAATGGTGTTCACCCCAGTGGATACTGTCTTCAGTTAAAATTACAATGTTTTGTCCATCATGGATATTTTACGTCAATTTTGAGTTTTAAAACATTGCATTAAAGTATTATTTATCTTGGTTACTGAACTTCTTTGGCATTCTCTTAAATTTTGCCTCAAGGCCATAGCCAAACGATGGGGAGTGCTTAAGGAAAACCTCACCCCATTTCACCTGTCTGGGGATGGCGTCTAGAAAGGGAAACGAACTGGACATCTTGTACTTTTGCTCAGAGGGTCATGCTATGCCTCATTATAGTTTTGTGCTGTGTTTGCAGGAGCAGTGATGGCCAGTCACAAGGATGGGAATGAACTGCTGGTCTGTGGCAGAGCTGGACATTGGCCCAGTGAATTTCTGTGGCTTCTCTACAAGAAGTCAGTTGAGAGTAAATTTAAGACTGCTTAGATTTTGGCTGTGTCTCTCTAGCAGTTTAAGCAGCAGATGAAATGCTTCCTGAAAGAAGTATTCATTGTCTATCCTGCCACTGGTTTACAGTTAAGCTTTTACTTCGGCTGGCTTGAAATTTTCAGCCCATGCTAATCTGAATTAGGAAATAAATGAGTGACAATACGGGAGCCATGCCATTAGACCTCATTAGACCAAAAGAGAATTGATTTGCCTGGAAGGAGAACCATGTTTATCAGGTCGGGAAACAAGTGAACAGTTTGAAAAGAGAACATTCAGATAAGGCAGAGCCCAAGATCCAGGTGAAAAGTCCTTCCTGAGATGGGAGACAGATACTGATGCTTGCAGGTGGAATCCTACCTGTCGGACTTTATCTGCCTCAGGGAGTGTCTCCAATCACCTCCAGGGCTGTGGCTGAATCCTCAACAGTTTCTCTAAACTCAGCTTTCCTATGATTTCAATTCCCACTAGACTATAAGCTCCGTAAGAACAAGGATTTTTGCTGGTTTAGTTCCATGCTATATCCTCAGCAATTAGCATGGAGTTTCACCAAAAATAAGTGCTAACAATCATGTCACCCTCCTGACTACATCATCAATATCTTCTGTTTTCTTTAGAATAAACAGTGAAGCCCTTATGTGGCCTAGGTGCCCGCGTGCTCTACCCCCTGCTTACTTCTCCGACTGTAGGCCCAGCCGCCTTTTCTTCATTCACTGCTCCAAGCTCTCCCTGACCAGGCCTCTGAAAATGTTTTCTCCAGAGCGTTGAACACACACACACACACACACACACACACACACACACACACACTCTCTCTCTCTCTCTCTCTCTCTCTCTCTCTCTCTCCACGTTTCACAGGACTAGCTCCTTCCCAATCTTTACATCTTGGTAAAAAGATCCTTTCTTCAAGAAGGCTTCTGTGCCTATTCTTATCCATGGAGATCCTCTCCTCCTTTACTCCCATCTCTATGTCATGTTTCCTTAGGAGCACTTTTCTCAACTTGTAACTGAGTTTTTGTTGTTCCCCTGTTCATTGTCTGTCTCTATATTAGATTCCAAAATCCATGAGGGAGTGAACACGGCTCTTTTGTCCCAATATATGCTATACTCCTCTGAAAGACCCTGCCATCGAATAGGTACTTACAGATTACTTGTTGAATGAACACAGGAATGAGTGAATAAACAAAGCCTTCAGTATACCAGACCCTGTCCTAGACTAAAGTATGAGGATGGCATTTTCCATCTCTCTCCATCCAGTCTCTTCCCTTGAGGCACTCTCCTTCCTTGTCCCAGTGGCTAAACACTGCCCGTTAGCTGCCCAGGCCCCTCAAATGCCCCAGCCTCAGGTCTAGACCATGCTCCCCTAAGATACTAAAGGCTGAAATGTTAGGAGGTGCTGTGCATAACATTTAGCTGTTAACAGAAACACGTCATCCTAAATATGGTGGGAACTGGGGACATGATAGACAGCTTATGAGGAAGAGATTTGTGTGAGGACAGGAGGGGTCACTGACAGTGGCAGCCACCGGCCTGCTGTCTGCGCAGGAGACAGATCCTCGCATAGCTCTTGTAATCAGTGAAACCCAGGATCACCTGGGATTTTCATGCTGCTCTCTTGACCATTCTAACCATATACTAGCCAGCTTGCGCTGTTTTCCCTTCTTACAGAAAACTGGAGAGAAATACTAGAAAGGGCACCACACGCCACAGTGTTAACAATACCTACATTTAGGTGCTGAGAAATGAGTGTTTTTAGTGTTCGCCACAGTTGTCTATTGAAAGTTTTTTCTTTATTGACAATATGTTGCTTTTATAATTTTACCATAATTCAAGACTATTTCACGTGCTCTTTTTTTGTGTTTGTCTATATTTCAGTTGTATAGAGCTGCACAGTTCAACACGGCAGGTCAACTATGGTCACGTGAGTATTTAAATTAGTCAAAATTGAATTCATTTAAAAGCTCAGTGCCTCATTCGCACTAGCCGTATTTCAAGCGCTCAGTAGTCACGTGTAGCTAGTGGCTATCATTTTTGGACAACCAAATACAGAACATTTCTGTTACTGAAAAAATTTCCACAGGAAATGCTGGTGTAGAGTATATAGGTTTTCAACATTTGAATATAAAACAGAGACTTACAGATGTTGAAGAGTAATGTTGATTCAAACAAAGTTTGAAGAGAGCAACTGTTTGAGTTCCTTGTGACCCAGACGCAGTGGTATTGATTCCTCTCTGAGAAAAGATGTTGGTTTGCCCCCTTGGGAGAGAGGCTAATGGGAGAAATATGTCCTTGATATTTTGTAGCTGTGGAAGCTGATCACTGTGTTTAGCCATCTGAGAATTTTTACAAAGGAATCTGAAAAGACTGGACAGAATGCCCGCCATGATGTGTCAGTCTCTGGGGCCACTCTGGGGACCCACCTTTCTATGGGAAATTTCCATAGGCTCAACTGAAATCAGATTTCTTATTTCCCTAATTCTTATTCCCATTAAAAGGCTTTTAGGATCTGTTCTGGAACTAATCCCCCCCTGATGAACTGTAGGATAACTTAATGCTAAAGTAAAGTTATTATGCAACCAGTCCAGCAAGTTGTGCTCAGCAACTGGACCAGGCTCCTCCTTGAAAGACGCAGGGACTAAGTGACCTTCGACACAACAGCACAAGATGTGAACAGCTAAAGTTGCTCTGTAATTATCAAAATTTGCCTGGTGTCAAGATGAATTCCCAAACCCACACCTAAGAAATGTATCACATCTATCTAAGAAATGGTGGCCTAAGAAATGTATCACATCTGTCTCAGCCATCATGAACAAGAGGGACCTACATTATTAGGTGAAAGGTACAAGGATATAGTCATTCACAGATTTTTTTCAACATATCTTTAGTGAGCACCTACTATGTGCTAGATGTCAGGGATAGAGCAGTGAATAAGACGTACCTGGATACTGCCTTACAGAGTACCACCTTGAATTATTATAACAGCAACCTTATAAAGGTCATGGGTCATCTTAAATAACCAGAAATGAGCTGATACCCAAGGGTCTGTTACAGGCAAGAGTCAGGAGTGTCTCCAATGAGCAGTAAAGATAAAATTCTAGCTACATGTCTTAAGCAGGAAAGATACAGAATATATGAGCGTTTACATCAATTTGAGCTTCTCAAGAGAGCCCTTAAATGTCATTTAGGTCTGTGCAAAGGAAAGAGACAAAATGTTTCTGTAATCGGGTCCTGTAGGGGACGTTAATCACCATATGAAACAGTGCTATGTAGTAAACTGCCAAGCCCTGTAATACTTCACTGTCCTTTCTCCAAGCACCCTAGGTTAACATGGAACAGGGAAGATCTACCAAAATGTTGATTCAAGTCCATGATGAAAAGTCAAGCTCCCTTAAACAAGTAAGATCACAGTTGCTGGAAACAACATGAAGAATGTGTGACAATATGAAAAGAGAAGGATGGAGCAAGAGGAAAAGATGTCCTCTTAAAGCATCTTTTTACCTATAAAAAAATGAGAACTCAAAATTTGAATGTTAATTCTAAGAAAGAGACACTCCGATGACATCCTGCAGAGCATGTAAATGGCCAGAAAGAGTAGACTAGTAAATCTTATTGTATATCTCTCTTCTTTCATGGTGCAAACTTCTAGCTCTCACAATGAGACGTTATAGTGATGTCTGATTGAAGTTCGGGACAGAAAGAGGAGGGAAGGACATGTAAAGAGTAAAGGGAAGAAAGTGTATAGAGTAATGGTCAGAAATCAATATAAGGAATTGTGGCGGAGGGTTAGAGCACAACATGTGGATGTTGCTAGAAGCCCCTCCGGACCAATCCACACTGGCACTGTAACTGTGCTTTGGAAAATATTTGTTGAGTACAAAGTATGTAACACTGAGCCTAAAGAAATTTAGGAATCATCGGCAGTTGTTAATAACTAAAACAAAGAGTGTGAATGAAATTACTGGAACACATAAATGAGAAGAGTAGGAGTCAGGCATGAACACGTGAGTGGCCCTAATATTTAAGGTTAGGAAGAGAAGATAAGGACTCCATTAAAGGGTACAAAGTGAATGGTCAAAGACAGACTGTAGGGTGTGTTGTCAGAGAAGACAAGGAAGAAAATTTAGAGAATTTAGAGAAGAGATACCTGATTAAACACAGATGTGCAGCCACCTAAGGACCATAAACTGTCCATTGATTTGGCAACGTTTACCAGAGAAGTTTGAACAGAATGGTTTGAGCATAAGCAGATTGCAAGGGATTGAGGAACGACAGAGAGGAGAGGAAATGTGGTTGGGACCAGCTTTATAGGACCCTTAGAATGAAGGCCCATGTGGACATTGTTAATAAGCTCTTATTCCTGCAGAGCATGGCTTGCTCAATTGTAGAGCTTGCCAAATAACAGAGCGTTCTAGTCTTAATTCTACTTTGATTATTAAAAACATTGTTTAGCCTTTAGAGAAATAATGCTTTTGAAGACTTTCTCTGTAGCAGTTCTTACCTTTCTCTATAGAGTAAAAGTTTCCCACAAGAATTAGGTCTGTATAGTTCAAGGGAAATGAATTGGCAGCTCTTCCTTTGAAAAACAAGCCCTGGGGACTTGTCAGGCATTGAGCCTTGCAAAGCACCTAGCATGGAGCCACAGAAAGGGTCTCTTGATCTGCTATACACAGAGACTAGGTCCTGTGTAACCTTTGGGTAAATAGAAAAGATGATCAATAACTTTCAGATCTGCAATGTGGTCAGAAGGCTTTGCACAAATAAAGCAACACCCTGGAGGTGTTGGAAGGAAGATCCTGCTTCTTCCAAAACAATTACAACTTCAAAGTTGTTCATGTAGACCAGCCGTAAAAGTGCCAAGAAAAATATCTTAATGATTATTTGTCCTATTTCATAACGCTAGGAGTCCTAGCTATCAAAACAGCTTAGTGTTTTTAAATTTTATCTTTACATCATATTCTTTTGGTGAACTAAATTGGTCTAAATCTATATCTGTATCTATGTATCTATACATCAGATAAAAAAGCTGGACTACTGTGACTGAAGCTGAGTGAGATTGGGCCAAAGTTACCTCCTTGGAATGCAAAGCATAGTTTAAAAGTCTTACCCCTAGAAAAGTGTCTTGTACCCTGGCTGCGTATTAGAATCACCTATGGACAAATCCTAATGCATTTTGGGATCCTGATTTAATTAGTCTAGGGAGAAGAGCTCTGGCTAGGTATTTTTTAAAAAGCATCCCAGATAGTTCTATTGTGCAGTGAGGGTTAAGAATTGTTGTCCTTGAGAAAGACTCTATTTATGAGAAGCTCCATTTCACTAAAGAAGATCCTATTGATAAGACTGCTATTAAAGCAACAATTATGGGATCTCTGCTATTGGTAATCAAATATCTTAGTTAATGAGAGTTGGCAAGTTTACTGTGAATGGAAATCCATTCTACATGGAATTAGGGTAAAATAATACATACATTATAAAAGTCAGACAGAACATCTCATTCAGCCAACATTCACTCACTAATCATTTCTTGAGTGCCTATTATGTGACATATTCTAAGTAAGGAGCTTTAGAGGGTTGTATAAACTATTCTTTTCCAGTGTTTGCTCTCAAGGAACTGTACGTCTACTGTGGAAGGTAGAATGTAAAATATACAGAAAAAAAATCTAAGAATCAAGAAACACCGGAGGATCTTACACTATCTTGAGGTCATTGTCATTTTGGTGGATTAAAGATGACCACAAATTCCAGACACTCTTCCCATCAAAAAGTGGCATCTATTTTCCTCTCTGTTTATATCCAGGCTGGCCTTGGAATCTTCTTTGACCAATAAATGCAGCAGAAGTGATACTGTGATAGTTGTAGGCCTAGGCTTTAAGGCCTAGGTTTTAAGAAACTTGGCCTGTCCTGTCCTCTTACATCCTTCAGCCACCACGTAAACTGGTCCAGCTACCTTGTTGGAGAGAGCACATGGAGAGAGAGAGATGTCTGGCTGTTCCAGCCATTTGAACAAAGTGCTAGATATGTGAGCAAAGCCATCTTGAAATGTAGCCTTGAGACCATCATGTAAAGAAATGCAGGTTAGTCATGTGTAGAAGCCACGTGGAGAGCTAAGCCATCCTAGCGCATAGCCCAAACTCAGTTGCCAGATAAATACAGTCTCATGACTGACCAAGGGAGATCAGTGGAAGAATCATTCAGTCAATCCACAGAATCATGAGAAGCAATACCAAGTTTTTATGTCACTAAGACTTAGGGTTGTTTGTTGCACAGCCATATACAACTGATACAGAAATTGGTAACTAGATGTAGGGTGTGGCCATAAAGAAAACCTAAAATACGTGGGGCATAGGTCTTAGACAAGGTAATAGGCGGAAGCTGGAAGTGTGGCAAGGAGATTAGTAGTGGAAGTTGCAACAGCAGTGAAGTACTTGCCACTGCAAGTTGGAGAAAACAACATTCATATTATGTAGTATTAATTTTTTGTCCACACTGTTGCCCATGGTAACCTGAAAGATAGAAAATACGTCAATTGAATTTATGGATCCAGCTAAGACTTCCAGGCAAAATGCTGAAAGTGAAAGTTTCTTTTAGCCAACTATGATAAAATATGGAAAGAGAGAATGATCCAAAGAAGAAACTATTCCTTCTTAAAACAGAATTTAGTGGGAAAGTTTCCTGCCCTGGACTTACTAGGTTGGAAAATGTTTAGCCTCTCCATGTATCAAAAGATTATCAAAGTAAGAAATGGTCTCAGGGTAAAGATTAAATCCAGGATGCTGATAGTAAAACAGGAACTTGAGTGAAGATCAGATGAAGGTTTTATGACCTTGCTTTGCAGTTGTGCAACCCTTTGTTAAGACATCAGAAAGATGTAAGAATCTTAAGAGCATTGTTCCACAGAACCCTGACTTGCAGTCTAAAGAAAAGAGGTGCCCATCTTGGAAAAGTTTATGTGTGTGATTTTTATTTAATGAAGTGAATCTGTATTTTTTTTTGAGATTTTTTTAAGTTTAGTTTTTAGAACAGTTTTAGATTTACAGAAAAATTGCAGAATTTCCATAAATCCCACACCCAATTTCTGCTATTATTAACATCTAACATTAGTATGGTGCATTTGTTTGGGTTTTGTTTTGGTCTTTTTAAGCTTTTTTTTAATTCTTGAATTTTATTTTATTTATTTTTATACAGCAGGTTCTTATTAGTTATCTATTTTATACATATTAGTGTATATGTGTCAATCCAATCTCCCAGTTCATCCCCTCCCACTCCCTCCCCCTCCCCTGCTTTCCCTCCTTGGTGTCCATACGTTTGTTCTCTAAATGAATCTGTAATTTGATGCATAAAAAACAAACACAATTTTAAAGAGAATTGTATTGCCAAAGTATCACCAATTTGGACTAAAAAGGACAGGGGAAGTACAAAATAAAATGAGACTTCTGGGTTCCAAAATTTGTATAGGTAGAAACCAGGCAAAGAAAGCAACTCATCTCTAAACTTGGGTCTTATCTTACAGAAAAGAAGGGAGTTATAGAGTCAAGATCCAAAAGGTAGAACCAAGAGCTATCAAGAATGCTGGGTTGGGAAAAGATGCTGAAAGAGCAACCTGGACCCTAATCAAGGAACATTCTCTGCACTATAGTAGGAGACCTTTACAATCTGTGAATTTCAAAATTACTATGGATCAAGGAATGTTATACACTCTCCTCCCTTTTTGAGTGAGAATGTCCATTACTATTTTTCTCTTTCTGTCTCACCTTTGTATGCTGGGTGTTTTGGGAGGCATAAATTTTATCTTTTTAAGTCACAGATCTTCAGGTAAAGACGAGCCACACTGATTGTCTGTACCCAGGGAACTGTCTTAGGAGATTCATTCATATCTGAACCTGATTTAGACAACAAAATCCTGGATCTTAAGCCTGTGCCTGATGCCATAATGAGATGAGGTGTTTACAGATCTTAGGAAGGGATGAGTGTATTTTGCATGTAGGAGGAATATAAGTAAGTTAGAGCCATAGGTTATTAAAGATAGCCACAAATTCTATGCTTTCCTTCCACCAAGAGATGGAGTTTATCTTCCCTCCTCTTGAATGTGGGTTGGCATTGTGAATTTCTTTGTTCAACATAATGTGGCAGAAGTGATGCTAGCCTAGTCTAAGCGAAGCTAAAACTTCTTTAAGTATTGTCAACCTTTGCTTTATCAGAGTCTTTAGTCACCATGTCAAGAAGTCCAGCTACCTTGCTGGAGGGACCATGTGGCCAGACCCTAGCAAGTCCAGCCATCTCAACCAAAGTGCCAGATGTGATGAAGCCATCTTGGTATGCTGCCTTAAGACCACCATGTTCAGAGGAAGCCCAAGCTATCATATAGAGAGGCCACATGGAGGAGAATAAAGGCATCACAGCTGATGGCCCCAACCTAACTGCCAACTAAATGTACCCAAGATAAGGATAGAAGAAGAACTGTTTGTTCAACCTACAAAATCATAAGAAATAATAAAAATCATTGTTGTTCCCTAGTTCTGGGAAAGTTTGTTTTATAAAAAAGGATAACTGACACGATTGTGAGCTATAATTAGAGCATTCTAGATATGCAGAAGAACCTTCAGACAGAGAGCCCTATCTGGAAGTTTAGTTAAACTAGCTATTTTGTATTAGCAGTTTTTTTAACTGCATCTCAGGATAACATCAACAAAAACAATTCTGGGATGCTTGAGAATAAATAGAGTAATGCATCCTAGAGAAAAGATCTCAATTCCACTTTTTCTGTAGTTATGTCTAAATGGGCAAAGTACTGGAAAAATTTACTCAATAGATATTTATCAAGTACCTACTGTGAATGTTAAGATAACCTAAGGAGAAAAAACTTATCCCCAGTTTCTAAGGAATGATGGGGATTTAAACACCTAAATAATGCAAATATTTGCCAATTTCAGAGCTGAACTAGCTCTGAACAGTAGAGAGGTATTTCCTCCTCTTCTGTTTTCTAGAAGAGATTATGTAGGATTGATGTTAATTCCTTTTTTTTTTTTTTTCTCTTGGCGGCACACGGGCCTCTCACTGCTGTGGCCTCTCCCATTGCAGAGCACAGGCTCCGGACGTGCAGGCCCAGCGGCCGTGGCCCACGGGCCCAGCCACTCCACGGCATGTGGGATTCTCCCGGACCAGGGCACGAACCCGCGTCCCCCACATCGGCAGGTGGACCCTCAACCACTGTGCCACCAGGGAAGCCCTGACGTTAATTCTTTATTAAATATTTAGTAATATTCTCCAATGAAACCATCTGGACCTAGAAATTTTTTTGCTGTTGTTGGAGTTTTTAAATTATTAATTTCATTTCCCTAGTAGTTATAGGACTATGCAAGTTATATCTTTCATGTTGGGTGAGTTGTGGTAATTTGTGCTTTTCAAGGAACTGAATTTTATCTAAGGTGTCAAAAATTTGCGTGTAGAATTGTTTGTAGTCCCTTATTATCCTTTTGAAATCTGCAGGGTCTGTAGTGATATCCCCTACTTCATTTTTGTATCAGTAATTTGCCTTCTCTTTCCCTGTCAGTCTTGCTAGAGTTTTCCAATTTTATTGACCTTTTCAAAGCACCAGCTTTTTGATTTATTGAATTTCTCTATTGTTTTTTTCTGTTTTCAATTGATTATTGCTCTTTACTGTTTCCTTCCTTCTGTTGGCTTTGGTATTATTTTGCCCTTATTGTTCTAGTTTCTCGAGGCTTTTCATTCTATGGGAAAACACTACTTGAGTTTATCTTATATGTTTCTGTTTCACTAAATACAGTATACATATTAGATATGATGAGCTAATCATTATATACTCTCATATAGCTCATAAACTTGCTTCCCTCATGTACATGTGAAGCCGTCAAAGTATACCTGAAAACAGTGGCAAAACTCACAAAATGTGTGTGGATTAAAAAAAAAACAAAACACAAGCCATCAAACAATAAGTACTAGCTGATATATCCCTAGTGTTCTTAGAGAGGCCAATCAAAATGAATTATACCAGTAACGGGAGCAGACTATCAGTGTTTTTTCCTGTTGCTCTAAAATTTTTCCCCTAAGCAGTAACCTAGCAGTGGAAAATCCCCAGCAAGAAGGTTCATAGAGGAAGTGTGGTAAACATGTGCTGGTCACTAGATTTATCTTTCTATGCTGTGTTTCCATGAATAAAGGGTCCTCAGAACAACAAAGAATCTGAGTGTGTAAAGGCTCAGGTTAGCAGCCAAGCTACATAAAGAACAAAGTGTGGTTCAAAAGGAATGATTGGCGTATTTTCTTATATTTGTACTGGTGTTCATTTGAAATTACTTGGTATACTCTTGAGACAAACAACAAACCACCCAACGGAATTTTAAAATCATACAATTATTTTTAGAGAGGTACAGACCTTAAGAGAAAACAGGGACCCAAAGTGATTATGTGATTTGCCCAATATCACTCAGCCATGTCCCAGCAGAGCCTGAGCTCAGATTGCCCAACCCTGTTCCACCATTTCATCAACAAATATTTATTGACGGCCTACAATACTTCAGGAACTGTTTCAGGTGCTTAGATATAAAAGGCAAAAATCCTTGACCCCATAAAGCTGGCAGAGGGAGAGAGATAATAAACAATGAATTAACAAAGTGAATTACCTGGTCTGTTAGGTGGTGGCAAGTGCTATAAAAAGAGAAAGCGGAGCAGAGCAAGAGGAATTGGGAGTGCCAACAGGGATGATGACAGTGCAATTCTAAATAGTGTAGTTGGGGCAGACCTTATTGAAAAGACCTGAAGGAGGTAAGAAGTGAGCCGTGGGTGTAACTGTGTGGGAGAGAGCATTTCCACGGAGCGTACAGCCAGCGCAAAGACCTTAAGGCAGAAGTGGGCCGAGAACCATTTCTAAGATATGCCTGCCATGTTTGAGAAGTCATCTATTACGCTCTCTGCAACACATCCTCTAATAATCATGGAGCTATAGGTGCTTAGAGTTTGGAGGGGCTGGAAAACTGTGTGTCCAACCTCCCAGCCAAAGCAGGAATATTCAGCATCATGGCCCTGATCCTCATGTGTCAAGGCTGCAGATGGATCCCTCCAATCCAGGGGCTCACTGGATCACAAAGCAGCTCATGCAATTTTTTTTTTTCTTCCCACCTCTAATGGTTAGAAAGTCTTGTCTTATGTTGAGCTGAAATCTGCCTCCCTTGGGCTTTACCCTGTGATTCCACCTCCACCCTTTGGTGTAACACAAAAGACCCTCTCCCACCTCTCTGCCGTGACGTGTCACCCTTCTGTCTTCTTTCCTTCAACTGTCTATTCTTCCTGGACAGCTTTGAAGTTTTTCTCTAGACCACTGCTTTCTAAACATTTTCATTACTCGTCCTTAGCAGTAAAAATAATGGTGAACATTTATTTCCCATATATGTCTATTACCTTCTTCACTTAGTTAACTCCTACTCCTCTCAAAGACACCTTCTCTCCTCTTCAACTAAGTCACATCAACCTGTTTTTTTGTTTGTTTTTGTTTTGATAAGAGAAGGTAGATTGCGGGGACTTTGCTGGTGGTCCAGTGGGTAAGACTCCACGCTCCCAACGCAGGGGGCCTGGGTTCAATGCCTGGTGGGTGAACTAGATCCCACACGCATGCCACAACTAAAAGATCCTGCACGACGCAACGAAGATCCCGCATGCCGCAACTAAGACCCAGCCCTGCCAAAATAAATAAATAAATATTTTAAAAAAAGAGAGAGAGAGAGAAGGTAGATTGCTTAGGTTAACAGAAGTTCTCTTTTCAACCAATGTTTGTTATTTCTTTGGCCAACGGCCCCTCTGAGGCATTCTGGCACAGAGGCAAGAATGTGGGCTCTGAAGTTAGATGGAACTGGGTTCAAAGCCATTTACTAGCTGTGTGGCCTTAAGCAAGTTACTTCGTCGCCTCAAGCTGTGGGGTAAAATGGGAAAAATGACCTCATCCCAGAGACTGTTGGGGCCACTGGAGACTACACACATATGTTCAATAAACGGTAGTTGCTGGTATATTTTTTATCTGCAGTGTTACTTAACTTTCTTTTATACTTCATCTCCACTGCTAAAAAGGCTCAGAGTACACAGCCCTGACAGCAAAGCTAATTTAGATTCAAAAAGCCCCTGAACTCTTTCACCTGGGCTCTTCATGCGCTGGCTGATGTTAAGGAAAGGAAAATCAAGTGACCTGTCCCAAGTAGGTTATCTGTCATGAGAAGCACATAAAACCAACCAGTAAGTAGCCATGGTTACTGGTTACTTGGTGCAGGAGTTCTGAAATAAAGAGCCAAAAACCAATGAAGAAGAAAAAGCCTCACAGTGTGAAAATGCTGGAAAACAAAGTGCCCTATTCCTAGCATTTTTTAGGAATTTCCTAGGGGGAAAATGCAGGCAGCACCACTGGACATGCACAAACACAGATGATGGGTCAGAAGCATGAAGCATCTACTCAGTCGCCCAGTGCAATGCCCTGCACATGTGGAAGGTCTCCCAGCCGCCCCTGCTGCCCAGCTTCTTTCAGAAACTCAGGTATGAAGTTTATTGAGCCACTTTGAGAGTCTCTTAGCAGTGATGATGCAATGAGAACAGAGGTAATTACTGTCTGTGTGCTGGGCACTATATATACAATATTATCCCTCCTGAAAAAAACAGCATGTACAATACAGCCTTGGTCAAATTGTCCCTCTAAAAAGCAGAAGCTAGGAGTCTTAAGACAGAATTACTAATGATCACTCCATCCTCTTCTTTTTTTCCTAACCCCCCTCCAATCATCTCAGCTCTGCTCTCCATTGGGAAGTATTCAAAATCAGTAGGAACAAGTCTGAGTTCAGGCAGGATTCAATCGACCCATATAAAACCACGTGGCATGAACAGACATGGGGAACACTTGCCATGTCTAAATATCACCCTTGAAAGATAATGCTAGATGTAAAAGAATATTCATTCTAGAATTTTCTATGTGGCATGTATGAATCGGAAAGTCACAAAGCAGTGATGTGCAAATATGAATCTCATTCTATTTTTATATCTCTGTGTGTATTCCTTTGACTAGCCCCCATATCTTCCTCCAATAAGAAAACTAAATTCAAGATAATTTAGAAAACTCAGACAGACCCTGTAATATTTTTAGCCACTTTTAACTGAAACATAACCTCTGTCCAGTTTGTATTCAGTCAAATCCAAGGATTATTATTATTACTATTATCAGTTTTCATCCAGTTCAGTTTCATCTAGTTCATCTAACCTCTCTCCAAGCTTCTGCTCACCCCTTCCTCATGTCTGACCCTTAAACTCCCAGGGGCCCTCATCCTGACCATTCCTGGCAGCCCTGGCCTCTGAGAGGGAAGCATGAGACCTCAGGGCACATGGCTGAATGTTGGTGATGGGAGGAGGTTCTGCATCTGGTTGTGGTCTCTCCTTAGCTGGGTTCCGCTGCTTGTGTCCTCATCCGTTGTGAGCTTTAACATGTGGTGCATTTGCTGTGACCTTTTGCACATCTTTGGGTACAGACACTCCCACAAGAATGAACTTTCCTTCCTTCAGCCCAGGAACTTGTCTCTAGCCTCCCAGGACACTGATCCTTCATCAGACCATATAGGTCTGGGCAGCAAGCCAGCGTCCGTGCCCACCAATTTCCAGAGCCCATGCTGAGCCCGTGGAACGTTCACACACCTTTGCCACACCACACAGCGGGGCCTTGGACTGTCCCCAGACACTCTTTCCCTGTTTCTTACCTATACTGGCTGACATGGTGTGCCTCAGCGCATCACCAGCCCTCCAGAGAGCTCCCGATGAGAAATGCACACCAGCCCTATACTCCAGAATGATTCCTTCAAAACTCACTGGGCAGATTCTTTTTTTTTTTTTCCCCAGTATGCGGGCTTCTCACTGTTGTGGCCTCTCCTGTTGTGGAGCACAGGCTCCGGACATGCAGGCTCAGCGGCCATGGCTCACGGGCCCAGCCACTCCGCGGCATGTGGGATCTTCCTGGACCGGGGCACGAACCTGTGTCCCCTGCATCGGCAGGCGGACTCTCAACCACTGCGCCACCAGGGAAGCCCCTGGGCAGGTTCTTTTGGTGCCTCTAACTGAAGGTTGGGTAGGTCCATTGCCTGCCTTCTTCAATAACACTGGGAAGCTCCACAAACTCTCACTTCTCCAAAAAGAGCTAGTTTCATTG
This sequence comes from Monodon monoceros, assembly GCF_005190385.1. Lineage (NCBI taxonomy): Eukaryota > Metazoa > Chordata > Mammalia > Artiodactyla > Monodontidae > Monodon > Monodon monoceros. The sequence continues at coordinate 30,234,681 of NW_021703768.1, read as the reverse complement.
ACCGCAAACTATTTTAATATATCATGGTGGCAAAGGTCACAAATCAGACCTTCTGCTTTGCTCAAATCAATTTTGTCCAACACTTGGTAAGTCTCCACTGAGCCTGGCTATCGATAACCTAGCTTCTTTGTTCTTGGCAGTTATGATGAAATGGCGGGGGTGGGGCTGGAGTGATGACAACAAAAGTAGAAGGGCAAAACCCATACTTTGGTGTCCTGAGTCATTGCCATTCGTTAATACTTAGTATACCGCTCCATTTCACACACCTGCACTCACCTTTTCCATGGGACAGATTACTATACTCATTATGGTTATAGACTTATTATGGTTATAGACTGAACATAAACAAGGTTTTCAGACAATTTAGTCCAAATTCCCTTAATTTGCAGTTAAGGAAATTAAATCTATATGCATGCAAATATGAAAATTTTATTTTCTCCCATAGCTTGTTCCTTTGTGCCAGAAATTCTGGAACATTTTAAGCAGAAGGAAATAGGTACCAGCTATTTCAATACAACCTACAAAGATGACTAGAATTACAGTCTGAAACATTTTAAGCTGTGCTTTTAAACTGATTATTTCCAAGTTCCTGAAAAAAACAAAACGAAACCCTTTAAATTCAAAGGATTTTCCCAACTCCTACATTTCCTTTTGAGGAAAACCTTAATTTGGCTGATAGAAGTAGAAAAAAGTACTTGGAAAGCCAGACCACCCCGCAGTGACACCTCTGTCCTCCTATTTGGGGAGGCCTAGAAAAGGGGAGGTGTTTTTTATTAGTAAGGGGTGCGATGGTCCACTTTATGTGTCAACCTGGCTGGGCTACCGTACCCAGGGATTTGGTTTAACACCAGTCTAGATGTTCCTATGAAGGTATTTTTCAGATGTGATTAACATTTCAATCAGTAGACTTTGAATAAACCATAATGTGAGTGGACCTCACCCATCAGATGAAGGTCTCAAGAAAAAAAAAGACTGAAGGCTCCCTAGGAAGAAGGAGCTCTGCCTCCAGACTGCCTTCGGGCTTGAGCTGCAACATCAGTTCTCCCCTGGTCTCCAGCCTGCTGGCCTGGCCTGCAACATTCTGACTTGCCGGGCCCCACAATTGCATAAGCCAATTTCTTAAAATCAGTCTCTTCTTCTCTCTCTTTATCTATATACATATGTCTATAGGTATGTAAATTTATACACACACACATATCCTACTGGCTTTTTCTCTCTGGACAAACCTTACTAACACTAAGGGTGTCACAGTGAGCCTGACACTGGCCCAAAGAATGGTTCAGCACTGACCACCACCTTTACTGGAGAGACTCTGAACTTCCCAAGGCCAGCAGCAGGAGACACAAATGACCAAGCCTGAGACTTACCACCTGGCCGGGGTAGCCTGGGCAGTGCAGGATTTCTTGGGGAACCTGAACATCGTGTCTCATCTATCTCCCTTTGTGCCAATGGGACCTTCCGGGCCACAGAGGTTTTCCTGGCAAGGCACCAACTCTGAGAGGGGAAAGCCAGGGGGAACAGTAATGACAAGCCCGGAGTTAGGGTCCTCTCTGTTCAAGGCCGATTTATCCTATCAAGACTGAACTAGAACACTGCCAGCAGGACTCCCAATTCTTACGGAAAGAAATGTGAACTTAACAGTTACTGGAGGTCTCTTGGCAAGAAGGACAGTTTTTTGTGCTCCATCCATTTCCTTATGTTTTTTGAGGTGCAGTGGTCCTCTCTGTTTCACATGAGACTGTTCTGTACCTGGCTGGGACCTCCAGGTCTCATGAAGGGAAGGTGAGTGTGTGAACTGGAGGGACAGGCATAGAGCTGTTCTTGGGCTCTGGATAAGAAGATCATTTTGTTCTGAACTTTAGTGATGCAGCAAGTGCCACAAGGTGGGATTGGCATTGTTTCCGGGGTTCAGCAATGTCAGAGTGTCCCTGCAATTCTTTTGATCTTTCATCCATGGTCACAGTGTGGCTGCTTCCATTCCAGGCAAGACTTTCTTCCACATTCATGGCAGGAAGAAGAGGTACAGAGTCACACAGCAGAAAAACAAATGCTCTCCAAATATCCCCAGCAGACAGTTGCTTATGTCTCATGGGCTAGATCTTGGATATCTGGCCACTCCTAGCTGCATAGCTGCAAGGGAGCCTGGGGAAATATTTGGTTCTTCTAGTCTCTGTAGTAGAAGGAAGAAGAACTTTATAGTATAGCTGTGTTTGATATGAAACTGAATCATACATTTTTAAATAAGTGTGATAAAATATTTTTGCATATTATGGGAAATTTTTGATATAATGCAACCCAGCACCACCCCCGCCCCCTCCCCCCACAAATAAACTTTTCTTCAAGGGCCACCCTGTAGATCAGGGTTTTCCAAATTGTGGGTTATGAAATTTATTTAATGGGACTCAACTAGAGGGAGGAGAAGGAGAGGAATAGAGGAAGAGAAAAGAAGGGTGAGAGAGATTGAGGAAGAGGAGAAGAGTGAAAAATGGAAAATAATAGAAAATATCAGGATGAAACTTTTGTTTCAGCTAGACATGTTTGTTTTTCTTTACTCTTAGTTGCAGTCAAAAGAGATTGAAATCTACTGTCATAGAGCATGCAAATAACACGTGTTTCAAGAGACTTTTGCATGCATGGCATTGTACAACTCTGACCATAGCAAGCTTAAGCATAACAAACTTGGTCCCACACTCATTAAGCATCTTTATTAACTTGGTGTCTTCCCTGCCCCTTCTTCTCAGGCTTCAAATATGTATCTTCTGCTTAACAAATTCCACTTGTTCCTGCTACTCCCTTGCCACTTTTTTTTCGTTGAGGTGTCATCCACCTGGAACTGATAGCCTACATTCATAACATCCATTTCTTCTCCTCCATTTCTCCTAAGAAATGGCTTCTATTTCCTCCCAGCCCAATATGCACTCTTAAAAGGGCCTTCATGTCAAATTCAGTCTTTCCTGCCAGCCAATGAAAATTCCTCATCACTTTGTAGAAGTGTGTGTTTTCATTGGTCATGCTCGCCTTGAAACACTTTCCTCTGTGCTTTCTGATATACTCTTCTGACTGCCTTTCTCCCTTTCCTTCATCAACTCTGCTTCCTCCTGTTCTTTAAAACTGGGCTTCTGCCTTTTGCTCTCTACTCTTGCCATCTCTCTCTGTCTTTTTCTCTCTCTCCCTCTCCGTCTGCCTCTTCTTCCCTCTCCCCCTCTCTCTCCTTCTCTGAGAGCTTGTCTCTCTCATAGATAAAATGATCATCACCTTTATGCTAATGATTCTGCTACCGTATTGCCGGTTCTATTCTCTCACTCTCATCCTGTACCCCACTCTTGGAAGTCTTGAACTCAGCATATCTGAAATGAGAGGAATCACTTCCCCACTCAAAACAGGTTTTCCCTCCCAATTTCTCTAGCTCTATAAAATGTACAACTTTTCCAGTAGCCCAGGCAGGCATCATTGAAGCCATCTTTGCTTCTTTGCCCTTTTTATCCTTCACATCCTCCTAAAAGAACAGTCCCATGTCATGGGGCATGGAGTAGCTTCACTTGCTACTTGTTCTGCCCACTGGTGGAGTGAAATCAACTGAGAGGGCGTGGATCTACCATTCCACTGTTTTTTTTTTCTCATCTAAGCTAACAATTAATTCCTGGGATTTATTTCTTTGAAGAGAATCATTATTTTTGAAGTTCCAGATGCAAAATCCATTATTTCTTAATAGGAAAACATCAATTTTTTATTCCTTTAAGCATTGTTTTCAACATTTAAAGCAATGCTGAGAGATATTAAACATGTAAATTATTCCCCCCATTTAAGAAACTATTTGGGGAAAGCAGCATGTAAATCAATGAAGTTAGAATATGCCCTCACACCATACACAAAATAAACTCGAAATGGCTTAAAGACTTAAATGTAACACAGGACACCATAAAACTCCTAGAAGAGAACATAGGCAAAACATTCTCTGATATAAATCATAGCAATGTTTTCTTAGGTCAGTCTCCCAAGGCAATAGAAATAAAAGCAAAAAGAAACAAATGGGACCTAATCAAACTTACAAGCTTTTGCACAGCAAAGGGAACCATAAACAAAAGGAAAAGACAACCTATGAAATGGGAGGAAATATTTGCAAAAGATGCAATTGACAAGGGCTTAATTTCCAAAATATATGAACAGCTCATACAACTCAATAACAACAACAACAACAAAAAAAAACCAAACAACTCAATAAAAAATGGGCAGAAGACCTAAATAGACGTTTCTCCAAAGAAGACATACAGATGGCCAATAGGCACATGAAAAGATGCTCAGCTTCGCTAATTATCAGAGAAAGGCAAATCAAAACTACAATGAGGTATCTCCTCACACTGGTCAAAATGGCCATCAATAAAAAGTCTACAAATAACGAATGCTGGAGAGGGTGTGGAGAAAAGGGGACCCTCCTATACTATTGGTGGGAATGTAAATTGGTAAAACCCACTATGGAAAACAGTATTGAAGTTCCTTAAAAAACTAAAAAATAGAGTTGCCATTTGATCCAGCAATCCCACTCCTGGGCATATATCAGGAGATAACTCTAATTCTAAAATATACATGCACCCCAATGTTCACAGCAGCACTAGTTACAATAGCCAAGACATGGAAGCAACCTAAATGTCCATTGACAGATGAATGGATGAAGAAGATGTGGTACATATATACAGTGGAATATTACTTAGTCATAAAAAAGAATGAAATAACGTCATTTGCAGCAACATGGATGGACCTAGAGGTTATCATACTAAATGAAGTAAGTCAGACAGAGAAAGACAAATACCATATGATATCACTTATATGTAGAATCTAAAATAGGATACAAATGAACTTATTTACAAAACAGAAACAGACTCACAGACATAAAAAACAAACTTACGTTAACCAAAGAGGAAAGGGGGTGGGGAAGGGATAAATTAGGAGTTTGGGATTAGCAGATACAAACTACTATATATAAAATAGATAAACAACAAGGCCCTACTGTATAGCGTTTCTGCTATGATTACAGCTAAGTTAAAATTAGGTATGTATTCTGGCAAGAACTGGAAAGAAATGTGGAAAAATAATTTATTTTAAGATGGTAGAATCTTTTAAATTTCATTTTCATTTCTTCATTTATTTCAAAAGGCATGGCATAGGCAGTGTATGGACTATGACTTACAGTGAAAAATGTATTTTATATCCTCTACTAGGATACACACACACACTCATGTATGTAAATTGTATTTCATTATATTGTCATTATACATAATTTTTTACATTGTAACATCTCTAAAATTGGGGTGCATGTTACAGTTGATGGGATCTTGAACTAATAAATGTCAGCCTTTTTTTCTCTCTTGGAGATACATAAATTCATGGTGCCTGTCATAAGTTTCATGACACAGTTACCGTATATGATATATTGTGACATTTTCTCTTCTGTTCTATTTTGTATCTTTTTTATTTTTTAATATTGGAAGCAACTCACTAAATTGAGTTTTACAACTCATTAATGCAGAAGCTGGCAAACTATGGTCGGGTTTTTGTATGGTCCATGAGCCAAGAATGGTTTTTGAATATTTGGAAAAGAGAAAAAGAAGAACATTTCATGATATGCAACAATTAAAAAAAAATTCAAGCTTCAGTGTCATAAATTTTTCTTGGAACCCAGGCATTCATTCATTTTTATATCATCTATGACTACTTTAACATTGCAAGGGCAGACATGAGTAGCTGTGACAGAGACCATATGGCTACAAAGCTTGAAATATTTATCATGTGGCTCTTTATAAATCAAGTTTGCAGAACCTACACTAATGTACGGCAATTCATTGTTTAGAACACTTCTGATGTAGTAGCAGGAACACAGAGAAAGAAGATCTGGATCCAAATTTTGGCTCCACCATTGCTACTACCTTTTCATTTACAAATAGATAGCATGCCTACCTGATAGTGGTGAGTTTTGTGTGATCATTTATCTAAAATGCTTGGCCCATAGTAGCTACTTGAAAAGTGTTAGGTATTTTTCCTCTTTCCTTTTAAATTTTTCTTAAGCCATGACCCCCACGATTTTCCATCACAGATAATGATAATTACTACCATGACACCATCCCCTTTCCAGGGCAGTCTTGAGGGCAAAGTCCAAAGTGGTCTTCCACAAGTGTGAAATCTTTGATGTTTCACATTTTATCCTAAAATTTCAAAGGGGTTTTTCATTCTATTCCAAGGTATATCCATGTTTGTTTCAATATAAAAGTAATTTTTAGGTCGAATAAAATGGGCAATCCTGGAAGATTTACCATGTTTCTCTTGGGGCTTTGTGTGTATCTTTGCTCAGTGCCATGTATCTGCATTTCCCAGTTTGAGAAGCACAGGTTTATACATGAGATTTGTTGTTGTTGTCATTGTTTTAAGAACTTTCTTTTCCAGAACTCACCTTTGTCATTTGGTTGTAGTTAATAGGAGTGAAGAGAAGCTATTTTTAAAGGAGTCCATTCAAGTTGGGTTTGAGAATGGAAGATGTTAGTACCTAGGAAGGATCATTAAAACCAAAGATTAGTCCTGTGCTTGCAGGTGCAAAGCTGATGTTTTCTAGAGTTCCCTGAAGCAGTTAGGATTAGCTGGACTTACTCAGCTGATGGAGCTTACAAGAGACTCATGCCAGAGGTTTATTGAATGATTTGCAAAAGGAAATTATCAAATGCACTGGAACAATATCATTGCTTTTTCTCCCTACAGAGAAAGTTATATGGAAAGCCAAATCACAGCCAGAAAGCTGCTTGCTGAGCATAGAATCAGTGGAGTATCTGAATGATCTTCATGGCTATTGTATCAAACTTAAAAGTCTTGGCATATCCATTTGCATGCTGGGTGCGTGCCTACCTATCAAACCAGAACACCCGTGTTCATCAGTCAGAGTCTCCTATACAGTGTTAAAGGTAGCAGACACATTACATTCTTAACCTTGGGCTTTTCCCCTTTTCTTGATTGCAAGCCAACCTTCCCCTTCTCTACCAAATACACTTCTGCTTACTCATTCTTTCTTCAGATGTTAAAACCATTGATTAGCATACAGTGGTGTAATTCAAAGTGTATCCCATAGAATAATAAATAAGCTTGGAAATCTGGGGGTAAGTGAAGTTAAATTTATTGTTTTGGGACTTCTCAGAGTTTTTACGTATTAATGTGAATCATGAAACTCCAAGAAGGGAGCCTACCATGTGACATGTCTCAAACTTTTTTTCTGTATATTTGATTTCTCAGAGCATCTCTCAGGACTAATAGAAATAGAAAATGCTGGGCTCCAGTTCTCTTCCCTTCACATTTGTTCAAGTCTTGATAACATTATAGGTCCTAGTAATACCATCAACCTAAAGAAATCTTACCGTGTTAGAGTGACTTCTGCAGGAAGATCATCTTACCTGGTTTATATTGAATCCTTCTGCTTAAATTTCTGAGTTGAAATGAGGGCACCTAACATACTGATATATTCATATAACAAATATATATACATATATATGTATTTTTTACTAAAATGATAGTAACCACGTTTGAAAAATAAATTGGCTAAAGAAAGGATTACTGCTGTCCTCACCATCCTAATTCAACAATGAGCAAAAAAACTAAGGATTTCTTTTGTATGCTCTTAGAGTTTCTCTTCAGTAAATAAATTTTTAAAAAATTACCTAAGTCATTCATTTAAAAAAATAATTAAAAGTACCTAGTTTTCACTGTTTTGATATTCATGTCTTGCTTTAAAATCATCAATTTAGAAACATCTTCCAAAAGGTTGTCTAATCCTTTCCCATACGTACAGAAAATATGGTGCTTAATCCATCTGAAATATGTTCACCTGCTACTATATTTAAAGACATTTCCAAGAAAGGGAAAGACACAATTTACTGTCATCAGTTATTCTTTCTCGTGTCTGCCTATCTCCTCCATCGCAATGGTTGCCTTCCTTCCTGCAATATTTGGGGAAAGGGAAGTGTGTTTCAAGTCTACATCTCAGTAAGTCTGTGCAGCTTCTCCATTGTCCTATGGCTTCTACCCACAGCTCCTAGGGTCATCTTGGGCCTCTGTTCACTTCACTCTTGGTCACTGCCCAGAATTCTGGACTGCAATGCCAAATGATTTCACTGGGGGATGGGGTAGGGGTAGGGGGCTCAGGTAGAGGAGGCCACAATTCCCACATTGTTAAGCAATAGAATTTTACTGGATATTTGTGGGTTTAAGAAAAGAAGAAGAAGAAGAGAAATTTCAGTTCATCCCAAAACAGGAAGCAATATTAGACATTACTCTTCTTATAAGTCCAGTGTCTTCCCTGTCACTCGTAGTTTCTCAAGCCAGGCCTGCTGCTGTGCTACTGGGAGTTGCCTCTCCTTTTTCTGTCTTCCTAGATGTCAGCTTAACATCCCCAAATTGCTGTTACTTTCTAGTGCAGAGCAATCTATCCATCTAGCCCAGTGGTTCTTCACTGGGGACAATTTTGCCCCTTCCCCAGGGGACATTTGTCAATATCTGGAGACATTTTTGATTGTCATGACTGAGCAGCGAGGTTCTACTGGCATCTAATGGGTAGAGGCCATGGAGGCTGCTAAATATCCTACACTGTACAGGACAGGTTCCCATAACAAAGAATTATCCAGCTTAAAATGTCAGTAATGCAGACACTGAGAAACCTTGATCTAATTCCAAACCAAGCCAATCAAACTAGGATCAGGGCATAAGTCTGCAAATCCAGATTCTGATCAAGTTGTTTTGCTAAACAATGGGCCAATTACATCAAGACTCCACCCCTAGCAATATAAAGAATCAACCAACTTTTCTCTAGCATATCCTTATTTGATTTTTGAGCAGTGACCATGCCTACTAATTTTTTAAAAGTAAGAAGAGCAATAGAAACATTTTTACTTCCCCTGTTCAGAAAAAGTCCTTTAAGGCTGGAGATTTTTTTATTCCAGTTACAATTGTGTCTAAACTGCTTTTCTTTTGTGTAAGTATAAACACTCCTTTTTCTGAAGCCTTACTAAAAGAGATACTGTGTTGAGCCTCTGCCGGTGGCAGAAAACCACGAACCATGCCCATGATGGGTGACTCTGCAGCTGCAGAAGTCAGATTAGTGCTGTGGTCAGAATATGACTTATTTGTGTAGTTTATTTTGCTTGAGTGTTGCGCACATCTCATCACGGTGCCTGCCTTATTGTATCATAATTCCCTAGTTACCTATTTGACTCCAATACTCGGTCTACTGCACTTCTCAAATGTAAGGTCCTTAAAGGCATCTCCAGTCCCAGGACAGTGTGGGGCCCATAGAAGTCCCTCAACGGTTGTTTGCTGAATAAATACATGAGTAACTGCTCAGTAGAACCAGGTAGAAATGAAATAACAGTCTAAGTTTAGGTTGAAGTATAAAGAAGGACTTGCAATAATTATGCACATGTGGAAAAGTAAAGTTCCAGTCACATGAATGCAAAGTTTCACAATACTAATTCCTTTAGAGAGTGATTTTCTAAAAAGCAATTTTTGTTTTCATCTACTTCCTCTGGTTCCATTTACTCAGAGAAAGAAAATGGCAATTCTAAAAAATAATGTATGTAAACACACAAATGTGTTTTAACTGTTTCTGTGACCTGTAAGGATCTAAAACTGGAGTATGTATCAGAAATGCATAGAGAGGTCCCAACCCTAGAGATTTTAAACAATATGATATGAGGCCCAGGAAACTGGCATTTTAAAGAAATACAGCTTGTGGGACTTCCCTGGTGATGCAGTGGTTGGGAATCCACCTGCTAATGCGGGGTTTACGGGTTTGATCCCTGGTCGGGGAAGATCACACATGCTATGGAGCAACTAAGCTGATGAGCCACAACTATTGAAGCCCACGTGCCTAGAGCCTGTGCTCTGCAACAAGAGAAGCCACTGCAATGAGAAGCCCGTGCACCTCAACGAAGAGGAGCCCCTGCTCGCCGCAACTAGAGAAAGTCCATGTGCACAGCAATGAAGATCCAACACAGCCAAAATTAATTAATTAATTAAAAAAATAAATACAGCTTGTGATTCTAATGTAGTTCATTTGGAGTCTCATTTTGAGAGACACTGTTTGTAACAATAGCTCATAAACTAAGGTATGACTTGGAGCTATTGGAAGAGTTTCCTAAAAGTGAAGACAACAACAACAATAATAATAACAATAATTCATGTTTTCAGACCTCAGCCTACTGGTGTTTATTCTCATTCACTAGTAAAACATGACTTTTAGGAGAAGTGTGGCTGGAATCCCTTAAATCTTGTCCATCTACAGTCTGAATTGGTCATGTTCTAGACTGGAGAGGGCATAACTCCAACCACAGCTTAATTTAAGTGGCCCAGCTCAGTGAAAAGGGGGACTACAAAGAAGAAAAGTTCATTAAAGAAGGATGCAAAGACAGATGCAGACTTTCTAAAGGAGAATTCTAAGTGCCTGTGAGGGCTTTGTAGCAAGTTTGCTGTCACTGTTTATTAATTTTGGCTCATTTTATTTCAAACCACAGGGTTTTAGTTGGGCTTAACAAAATGTTTTATTCTTATTACTCTTATGTTCAAAAGTCATCAGTAGGTTTAATAAAATGAAATGAAGGTGGAAGTGAAGAATAAAAGGGAGAGGAGACAAGTTTTACTCCAGTAACTAGGCAAGGGCTGGTAGAAAGAAAGGAAGGTGAAACACAAAGAGTCTGCCTAGAGTCTGAGAGTAGGAACCCAGATATTGCATGTTGTGGCCAAACCCCAGGAAGTGAAACAGCACTTAGGAAGGTGAGACACCAGCCCACGTCCAACTCACCAAGAGTTTATCTGCCAGAGTCCCAAGAGACCTGGATCCTTCCACTGTAGAAGGCTCCCCAAGATAGGAAAGGAATGCTCAAGCATCACTGTTTTGGGGTGGGGGTTGCCGCACCGCATGGCTTATGGGATGTGGGATCTTATTACCCTAACCCTAACCCGATCAGGGATCGAATACGGGCCCTCGGTAGTGAAAAGTGCAGAGTCCACTGGACTGCCAGAAAATTCCTCCTCAAGGACCACTTTCTAGCCTACAGCTCCTTACTTATACTTTCACTGCACACTCCTCACCTAGCAGAAGCTCCAAAGAGCAGGGACTTTGTTTGCTCACTTCTGACCTCAATTTTTTAGTTGCCCAGAGATGTAGTTCTTGATATTTTGAATACAAGAATATATAAACAAACACCAAATCCAGCATCTCAGGATCTCATGGGCAAGAAGGAAAATGTTGTTCCAAGCAACAGGCAGTAAGTTCTAAGAGGGACAGCTGGATAAATAGTACAAAGATCATGGTCTTCTGATAAGCTTTATTTTTCTTATTTCTGGTATAAACACTCTTAATTTGATAAAAACTGAATTCTGGTAACTATTGGTAAATGCCTGTACCAGTTGAAAGGAACAGAAGTTGGGATATATGTTAAGAACAAAGGAAACTAGCCAACAGGTCATTAGAGTGCTTTCATGTCTTTCACTTTGGACAAGGTAAACATCAAAATAATATTTGAAAGGTGAACTTCATAAAACAAAAAAACAGAAAGTGATGATTCATCCAAATACTTCATTTTCAGAGATTATTTATAATTCAGTATGTTGACATTATCCCTCCTAGAATGGGTTTTTTTTTTTGCACACCACCATCCACACCCCACCACGGTTTTCCCCCCTTGGTGTCCATACATTTTTTCTCTACATCTGTGTCTCAACTTCTGCCCTGCAAACCGGTTCATCTGTAACATTTTTCTAGGTACCACATACATGCATTAATATTCGATATTTGTTTTTCTCTTTCTTACTTACTTCACTCTGTATGACAGTCTCTAGATCCATCCATGTCTCAACAAATGACTCAATTTCGTTCCTTTTTATGGCTGAGTAATACTCCATTGTGTATATGTACCACAACTTCTTTATCCATTCGTCTATTGATGGGCATTTAGGTTGCTTCCATGACCTGGCTATTGTAAATAGTGCTGCAATGAACATTGGGGTGCATGTGTCTTTTTGAATTATGGTTTTCTCTGGGTATATGCTCAGTCATGGGATTGCTGGATCATATGGTAATTCTATTTTTAGTTTTTTAAGAAACCTCCATACTGTTCTCCATAGTGGCTGTATCAATTTACATTCCTACCAACAGTGCAAGAGGGTTCCCTTTTCTCCACACCCTCTCCAGCATCTATTGTTTCTGGATTTTCTAATGATGCCCATTCGAACTAGTGTGAGGTGATACCTCATTGTAGTTTTGATTTGCATTTCTCTAATAATTAGTGATGTTGAGCAGTTTTCGTGTGCTTCTTGGCAAACTGTATGTCTTTTTTGGAGAAATGTCTATTTAGGTCTTCTGCCCATTTTTGGATTGGGTCGTTTGTTTTTTTAATATTGGGCTGCATGAGCTGTTTATGTATTTTGGAGATTAATCCTTTGTCCGTTGATTCACTTGCAAATATTTTCTCCCATTCTGAGGGTTGTCTTTTCATCTTGTTTATGGTTTCCTTTGCTGTGCAAAAGCTTTTAAGTTTCATTAGGTCCCATTTGTTTATTTTTGTTTTTATTTCCATTACTCTAGGAGGTGGACCATAAAAGATCTTGCTGTGATTTATGTAAAAGAGTGTTCTTCCTATGTTTTCCTCTAAGAGTTTTATAGTGTCCCGTCTTAAATTTAGGTCATGAATCCATTTTGAGTTTACTTTTGTGTATGGTGTTAGGGAGTGTTCTAATTTCATTCTTTTACATTTAGCTGTCCAGTTTTCCAAGCACCACTTATTGAAGAGACTGTCTTTTCTCCATTGTATATCTTTGCCTCCTTTGTCAAAGATTAGTTGACCATAGGTGTGTGGGTTTATCTCTGGGCTTTCTATCTTGTTCCATTGATCTATGTTTCTGTTTTTGTGCCAGTACCATATTTTCTTGATTACTGTAGCTTTGTAGTATAGTCTGAAGCCAGGGAGTCTGATTCCTCCAGCTCCGTTTTTTTCCCTCAAGACTGCTTTGGCTATTCAGGGTCTTTTGTGTTTCCATACAAGTTTTAAGATGATTTGTTCTAGTTCCATAAAAAATGCCATTGGTAATTTGATAGGGATTGCATTGAATCTGTAGGTTGCTTTGGGTAGTATAGTCATTTTCACAATATTGATTCTTCCAGTCCAAGAACATGGTATATCTCTCCATCTGTTGGTATCATCTTTAATTTCTTTCATCAGTGTCTTATAGTTTTCTGCATACAGGTCTTTTGTCTCCCTAGGTAGGTTTATTCCTAGGTATTTTATTCTTTTTGTTGCAATGGTAAATGGGAGTGTTTCCTTAATTTCTCTTTCAGATTTTTCATCATTAGTGTATAGGAATGCAAGAGATTTCTGGGCATTAATTTTGTATCCTGCAACTTTACCAAATTCATTGATTAGCTCTAGTAGTTTTCTGGTGGCATTTTTAGGACTCTCTATGTATAGTATCATGTCATCTGCAAACAGTGACAATTTTACTTCTTCTTTTCCGATTTGTATTCCTTTTATTTCTTTTTCTTCTCTGATTGCTGTGGCTAGGACTTCCAGAACTATGTTGAATAATAGTGGTGAGAGTGGACATCCTTGTCTTGTTCCTGATCTCAGAGGAAATGCTTTCAGTTTTTCACCATTGAGAATGATGTTTGCTGTGGGTTTGTCGTATATGGCCTTTATTATCTTGAGGTAGGTTCCCTCTATGGTCACTTTCTGGAGAGTTTTTATCATAAATTGGTGTTGAATTTTGTCAAAAGCTTTTTCTGCCCCTATTGAGATGATCATATGGTTTTTATTCTTCAATTTGTTAACATGGTGTATCACATTGATTAATTTGCCTATATTGAAGAATCCTTGCATCCCTGGGATAAATCCCACTTGATCGTGGTGCATGATCCTTTTAATGTGTTGTTGGATTCTGTTTGCTAGCATTTTGTTGGGGATTTTTGCATCTATATTTATCAGTGATATCGGTTGGTAATTTTCTTTTTTTGTAGTATCTTTGTCTGGTTTTGGTATCAGGGTGATGGTGGCCTCACAGAATGAGTTTGGGAGTTTTCTTTGCTCTGCAATTGTTTTGGAAGAGTTTGAGAAGGATGGATGTTAGCTCTTCTCTAAATGTTTGATAAAATTCACCTGTGAAGCCATCTGCTCCTAGACTTTTGTTTGTTGGAAGATTTTTAATCACAGTTTCAATTTCATTACTTGTGATTGGTCTGTTCATATTTTCTCTTTCTTCCTGGTGCAGTCTTGGAAGGTTATACCTTTCTAAGAATTTGTCCATTTCTTCCATGTTGTCCATTTTATTAGCATAGAGTTGCTTGTAGTAGTCTCGTAGGATGCTTCGTATTTCTGTGGTGTCTGTTTTAACTTCTCCTTTTTCATTTCTAATTTTATTGATTTGAGTCCTCTCCCCCTTTTTCTTGATGAGTCTGGCTAATGGTTTATCAATTTTGTTTATCTTCTCAAAGAACCAGCTTTTAGTTTTATTGATCTCTGCTATTGTTTTCTTTGTTTCTATTTCATTTATTTCTGCTCTGATCTTTATGATTTGTTTCCTTCTGCTAACTTCGGGTTTTGCTTGTTCTTCTTTCCCTAGTTTCTTTAGGTGTAAGGTTAGATTGTTTACTTGAGATTTTTCTTGAGGTAGGCTTGCATAGCTATAAACTTCCCTCTTAGAACTGCTTTTGCTGCATCCCATAGGTTTTGGGTCGTCGTGTTTTCATTGTCATTTATCTCTAGGTATTTTTTGATTTCCTCTTTGATTTCTTCAGTGATTTCTTGGTTATTTAGTAACATATTGTTTAGCCTCCATGTTTTTGTGTTTTTTACGTTTTTTCCCCTGTAATTCATTTCTAATCTCATAGCGTTGTGGTCAGAGAAGATGCTTGATATGATTTCAAATTTCTCTAAATTTACTGAGGTTTGATTTGTGACCCTATCAGGATGTGGTCTATCCTGGAGAATGTTCTGTGCGCACTTGAGAAGAAAGTGTAATCTGCTGTTTGGGGATGGAATGTCCTATAAATATCAATTAAATCTATCTGGTCTATTGTGTCATCTAAAGCTTCTGTTTCCCTATTTATTTTCATTTTGGTAATCTGTCCATTGGTGTAAGTGAGGTGTTAAAGTTCCCCAGTGTTATTGTGTTACTGTTGATTTCCTCTTTTATAGCTGTTAGCAGTTGACTTATGTATTGAGGTGCTCCTATGTTGGGTGTATATATATTTATAATTGTTATATCTTCTTCTTGGATTGATCCCTTGATCATTATGTAGTGTCCTTCCTTGTCTCTTGTAACATTCTTTATTTTAAAGTCTATTTTATCTGATATGAGTATAGCTACTCCAGCTTTCTTTTGATTTCCATTTGCATGGAATACCTTTTCCATTCCCTCACTTTCAGTCTGTATGTGTCCCTAGGTCTGAAGTGGGTCTCTTGTAGACAGCATATATATGGGTCTTGTTTTTGTATCCATTCAGCAAGCCTGTGTCTTTTGGTTGGAGCATTTAATCCATTCACATTTAAGGTAATTATTGATATGTATGTTCCTATGACAATTTTCTTAATTGTTTTGGGTTTGTTTTTGTAGGTCCTTTTCTTCTCTTGTGTTTCCCACTTAGAGAAGTTCCTTTAGCATTTGTTGTAGAGCTGGTTTGGTGCTGCTGAATTCTTTTAGCTTTTGCTTGTCTGTAAATCTTTTTATTTCTCCATCGAATCTGAATGAGATCCTTGCCGGGTAGAGTAATCTTGGTTGTAGGTTCTTCCCTTTCATCACTTTAAGTACATCATGCCACTCCCTTCTGGCTTGTAGAGTTTCTGCTGAGAAATCAGCTATTAATCTTATGGGAGTTCCCTTGTATGTTATTTGTCATTTTTCCCTGGATGCTTTCAATAATTTTTCTTTGTCTTTAATTTTTGCCAATTTGATTACTATGAGTCTCAGCGTGTTTCTCCTTGGGTTTATCCTGTATGGGACTCACTGTGCTTCCTGGACTTGGGTGGCTATTTCTTTTCCCACGTTAGGGAAGTTTTCAACTATAATCTCTTCAAATATTTTCTCGGTTCCTTTCTCTCTCTCTTCTTCTGAGACCCCTATAATGTGAATGTTGTTGCGTTTAATATTTTCCCAGAGGTCTCTTAGGCTGTTTTCATTTCTTTTCATTCTTTTTTCTTTATTCTGTTCCACAGCAGTGAATTCCACCATTCTGTCTTCCAGGTCACTTATCCATTCTTCTGCCTCAGTTATTCTGCTATTGATGCCTTCTAGTGTAGTTTTCATTTCCGTTATTGTATTGTTCATCTCTGTTTGTTTGTTCTTTCATTCTTCTAGGTCTTTGTTAAACATTTCTTTCATCTTCTCGATCTTTGCCTTCATTCTTCTTCTGAGGTCCTGGATCATCTTCACTATCATTATTCTGAATCCTTTTTCTGGAAGGTTGCCTATCTCCATTTTATTTAGTTATTTTTCTGGCGTTTTATCTTGTTCTTTCATCTGGTATATAGCTCTCTGCCTTTTCATCTTGTCTATCTTTCTGTGAATGTGGTTTTTGTTCTAGAATGGGTTTTTAAAGACTTCTTTGAGAAGGTGTGAGAGAAATCTTTTCAAATAAAATGACAATTTATTTGGTCAAAAATATTTGTAAAGCCTTCAAGACATTTATGTAGCCCCCTTCTTTAGGCACTAAAAATTTGTTAATTTTTAAATTAAAAAAAAATTTCATGCACATCTGTATTTCTTGGTTCTGGTCAGTAGCCAGAGAAAGATGGAGAAAAAGATATGATCCCATCCCAAGCAGAGGGTGATGGGTATTTCTAGCTGTGTAAAATTTATGTTCTGCCTTAAAATATTTCTTAGTTTATTACTCAGCAACCAATTTGTTGCATTTTTCTGATAATGCAACACCAGCAAAACTGGCATATTATACAGGCTTGTAGTTGATCTTAACAAAATAAAACAAAGGCAAAAATTAGGCTTATTTTTCCAGGAAAAAAAATATCTGGAGAAAGTACACTTAAAGATGTAATGGAAAAGTATTAACTAAAGTTGTTTGGTAGTCAAAATTTAACTGTTTAGTGTTAACTAAAACTGTTTGGTAACATACAGGTGTGAATAGATACATTTGGTGTTTTTTAGAAAGGCACAAAGACTTAATATTTTAAAACATATTCTTTCCAGTAGAACTGACAATGTAGATTCCTTCATGGGTTTATGACTCTTTTGTCACACAAATTAGTCCAAAGCTAAAAGTTGTCCTACATTTTGCTTCTGGAGCTCTTTAAATTTCCATTCCTTCTTTTGGGAGAATTTGGTTCTGGTTCACCCAATAATGCTTCAAATCTGAGTCCAATAACTTGCTAGACCTGCATAGCAGTGTCTGAGATCCACAAGCAAGATCTGTGTGAAACCCCAAAAGCTTCATCAGTAAAACATTTGATGGAATTCTTAAAAAGTTCTTGTGTCATTTGAAAGCATAGGAGAAACAAGACCCTCTAGACCACCTAGTCCCTTAATTGAAGACTACAACTCATCACGGATGCCCTAAGCAGTCAACAGTTCTGGCTAGACAATTAGATTTTGGCTTTTTGGTTCATAGCATATATATACTTGATATACATATTTAGATTGCCTTAGGGTTTTTATTCTTAATATATGTAATCATAATAAAGTAATGTAGAACTGCAAAGAATGGGTGATTAGGCCAAACATATTCTCAGTAAAGATATACCCTTGAAGCTATTGATTGTTTGGTTTTTGACCATATTTTACTATCTTGAGGATTTCTTAGCTATATAGTGAACACACCTTCTCCATCCCTGTCACCAAGAGAACATAAGAGAGCAAGAGTGAGAGAAGACTAGTTCAAGGAATTTTATCACATTTCTAGACTCAGGAGGCAATTTGGAAGACTGAATTTAAATGTCAAATAGTGTAATTTTAAGATATTTCTCATTGGCTTAAGAAGATAGGATCAAAGTATTTTTAATTTGGATTATCTGGTAATTTCTAAATGTATTTCTATGTATACCATGCATATGATGATTCCAGCCTTCTCTATATTTTCCACTTCCCCGTGGATAACTGACATCTTCCCTTTCCCAGCTCTCAGGAGATGACCTTGATGTTTTCATGCATAGGTAATAAAAGCGTTGTGCATGTGCAGCCCATCTGCCTTCCTCTACTCTTACAAAAAAAAATTTTTTTGCATCAGTTTATTAAGTAGCCAATAGAGTATAAGATATTGCTGAATATATCTTAAGATGCAACTCATTCTATAAGTATTCTGCATATCTCTTTGCAACTGACTTGGCTAAGAGTTTTATTTTAGTAACTATCTGTTTTTTTATTTAGTTTTACTCCCAATTCTCTTTGTTATCCTATTTGTTATATATTGATATCTGTCTCTTGTAGACACAGTGGCTTGGAAATTAAGGTAGAGTTTATTTGACAGAAATTCTGGTTTTAAATTATGTATTTTATAATTTATAAATTGTCTTTTCCTAATGACATTTTAAAAAAAGCCTTGTTTTTCAAAATTGAAATTGATTCTAAAACAATAAAATTGAGTTGTTTTCTTTTTATTAAATTTTGAGAGTTTGCTATTATATTCTGGATGTAAATCATTTATCAGATATATTATTTATAAATATTTTCTTCCAGTCTGTAATTTGTCTTTCTATTTTCTTAACAGTGTCCTCTGAGGAGCAGAAGTTTTAAATTCTGACAGAGTTCAATATATCACTTCCTTTTACGACTCATGCCAATGAGTCATAACATCATATCATTCATTTTATGACTCATACCTATGAGCTGCTCATATCCTATCTATGAAATCTTTGCCTAATCGAAGGTCACAAAGATTTTTTTTCCTTTGTTTTCCACTAGAAGTTTTACAGTTCCTGGTTTTACATGTAGGTCTATGATCCATTTTGAGTTAATTTTTGTATGGTGATGGGAGATACAGATCCAAGTTCAATTTTTTGCCTGTGGATATCCAAATGTCCAGCATCTCTTGTTGAAAAGTCTATTTTTTCCCTCATTGAATTGTCTTTATACTTTTATCAAAAATCAGTTGTGTATATATGTGTTCATCTCTTTGGGGGCTCATTCTTTTCCATTGATCTATATTTTTATCTTGGTGCCAACATCTCATTGAGTTGATTACTGTAACTTTATAATGTCTTGATACCAAGTGGTGTTAGTCCTCTAATTTCTTTGTTCTTTCTCAAAATTATTTTGGCTAGTCTAGGTCCTATGCATTTTCATCTGAATTTTAGAATCAATTTGTCAATTTCTATCAAAAAGCCTTCTGAAATTTTGATTGGGATTGTGTTGAATCTACAGATCAACTTGGAGAAAATTGAAATCTTAATAATACTGAGTCTTCCAACCCATGAATATATCTCTAGATTCATATCCAATATATCGGGTTGACCAAAGAGTTCATCGTAACATTTTAAGATGTTATGGAAAAACCTGAACGAACTTCTGGCCAACCCAATATATCTCTATTAATTTTGGTTTTCAATTTTTCTAAGCAATGTTTTATTGTTTTCAGTATATAAGTCATTGGTTTTGAAGAATTTGATTATGATGTGCCTTGGTGTAGTTTTCTTTATTTTTCTTGTGCTTGAATTTGTGGGTTTATAATTTTCATCAAACTTGAAAATTTTTTGGCTATTTTTTCAAATATTTTTTCTGCCTTCCCCTGATTCTCTCATCTCGTGATAACTCAAATTACACATATATTTGTTCACCTGAAGTTGTCCAACAGCTCACTGACACTCTGTTCACTTTTTTAAAATCTCTTTTTTCCTACACATTACATTTTAGATAGTATCTATCAGTCTACCTGAAAATTCACTAATTTTTTTTATCTCCAATGTTCAATCTTCTGCTAATCACACCGTGTATTTTTTATTTTAGACATTGTATTTCTATTTGGGTCTATTTTTTATATCTTTCATGTCTCCATTTTACATTTTGAAAATATCAAATATAGTTATAATCCCTATTTTGATATTCTTGTCTGCTAATTCTAACATATTTAGTTCTGAGTTTATTTCGATTGACTGATTATTTCCTTTACTATGAGGTTGCATCTTTTCTGATCCCTAGTAATAATTTGCATGCCTGGTAATTTTTTATTTGATGGCAGTCATTATCCATTTTACCTTGTTATATGTTTTACTTTTACAATACTTACATAAATACTCTTTCACTTTGTTCTGGGACATAGTTATGTTATGTGGAAAGAATTTGAGTTTTTCAAGTCTTGCTTTATGATTTATTAGGTGGGATCAGAACAGTCCTCAATATAGAACTAATTAATTGCCACTACCAAGACAACATCTTTCTGAGTACTTTACCCATTGCCCCATGAATCATGAGGTTTTCCAGTGTGATTTCTGGGTACAAGAACTATTCTGATCCTGTATGAGTGCCAGGCACTCTTCCTCTACCCATTCCAGGTGATTCTGTCCCTGGTCTAAGGCAGTTTCCTCACATGCATATGCTCATCGGTACTCAACTGAAGATTCAAGGAAAACTCTTCATATCTTCAGATAGCTCTGTACAGCTTTTTCTTTCCCAGTACTCTTTCCTGTGAACTCTAGTCACCTTGTTCATGCCAGACTTTCAGCTCCCTCTCAAGTCAGGGAATCATTCAGGCTCCACCTGGGTTTTCCCTTTTCTGCACTACAGACTGGAATCTCTCTTAAGACAGCAAGCAAGGGTAAATATAGGACTCATCTCACTTGTCTCCTTTCTTTTAGGAATCACAGTTATTCAATGTATGATATCCAGTGTCTTGAAAACTATTGCTTTGTATATTTTCTTCATTTATTGATTGTTTAAAGGTGGGAGAATTAATCTGGTCCTGTTACTCCATCTTGGCCAGAAGTATAATTCAGTTCCTAGAATATTTATTTGGAGAAGGATAACTGGTACTATTCGTTATCAGGAAAGAAAGGAAAAAGAAAAGAAAGAAAGTTAGTTATTTGGTTTTAAACAAATGTAGAGAAAGGTTGTTGGGAGGCAGCAAAATGAGAAAAAAATAGTGTAGAGTTTTTCATGAAGCTAAATTTATTTCATTTAAATGGCAGTTCCTTATGCTGAGATGATATACTTGCTAAGTTTTGTGTGTTAAAAAGACTTCCACTTGATTTTTTTTACCTTGTAAAATTAAAAATTGGTGACTCTTCAAAAAAAAAAATACTGGCCTATCAAATTCCATAGTCTAGAAAGGAGTGGTAAGTTTGGGGACTAAGAACAGGTAAACTCCAGGTGGCTGAGAAATAACTGATTTCTGAGTTGACAAATAAAAAACAATTCTTTGAAGGTTGAGATTGTATCTTTATTCATCATTTTATTTCCAGTGTTGAGCACATAGTTGGTGCTCAATATATGCTTGTTGAATGAGTGAATGAATGAATGAATTTGGTGCCTAATCACCGAAGGACTGCTGGTCTGGCAGCTCAGAAATTTTCCAGTGCAGCCCTCTTAATTGATCTGCTTCATTAAAACAGAAACAGTGAGACTAACTGGCTTTGACACAGGCTGATTTCCCAGGTCACTGCTATGACTGTCACACTCCTCAGTAAACAAATTGTTGTGCAAGGCACCTGAGGCAAAGGACCTAATCAGTTGACAGGATTTCGGACCATGACAACACAGATAGGAAGAGAAGAAAGAGTGCAGCATTAACTGGTGAATCTGACAAGATTTAGGAACAGATATAAAGCTGGCAAAGAATTGACCAGGCAGACCTGCCCTGTGCGTTACAACCCTGGTCACTTACCAGAATCACCTGAGTTACTAAGATACTAAGCCCTATATCCAAGATTCAGATTCAATTAGTCTGAGGTGAGGCAAGGAAATTGGCTTATTTCTGAAGCCTTTAGGTAATTCTATTGTACAGCTCAGATTACAAATTACTGTGTCAAGCCAAGAAATCAATAATCCCCATCCTTCTACCTTTGCTGATCTCTACCATTTAAAAGGTGTTCTATTCTCCAGTAAGGTGCTACTAGTAAGAGGTATGCATTGTAAAAGTGCAAGTCAGATGTTGGCAAATATGAAACTTAGTTTTTGTATTGGTGCCCATTTTCCTTTTACAAGCCCCCATTTCAGTTACAGCAGGAAAATAAAATATAGTACAATCAGGTAAGTGTCCATCTAATTTAGTATATCTGTGGTCAGATTCAGGTATTATTATTTCAATCACTATCCAGCTCAAAATTCTTTCTTCAAACTGCCTTCACTCCCAATGCTTACTGAAATTCCAGAGGCGGAATCTCATGCTTGGCCTTTGTGAAGGCTTCAGGGAAATGGGAAGAGCAGGAAAAATGAGCTAACTGACACAGGACAGTGGGCAGGAAACTGAATAGCTGGTTACAGTCACTTCTCTGCTGATTCTAGCTGGCAAGGTCATCACCCAGTCTGGCTGTGGGTGTGTTCCTGCTGGCTGAGGAATCTTTGTATGCTCCTGGCATCCTGAGATTCACTTCTGCTTCATCCCCAGAGTGGTGGTCTGCCATGAGTCTCTCTTGGCAGAATTCCTTCGCTCCGACCCAACCTTTATAAGGCCTGAGGCAAATGGAGGCCCACATACCTTAAGTCTATATATTTAAGAATTATTAATCAAGTTAACAAATTGTTAAATGAAATATGTTCTATTGTCCTAACTTGAAAATATACTTTGTAAGAACAAATCAGAAAAATATATATAAAGCTTAGAGTTAGCAAAATATCAATTAAATCAATTAGATTTAATTTGGATTACACATGACTGAGTGTTCTCTTGATGGGCTGGCTATGTTTGGATGAGTAATAGTTCAGAAATTAATATATATTTGTTTCCTAGAATCTAAATTTTTTGACCTTCAAGTAAAGGCACTAATTATGTTGATATAATCAAAATTTTCACACATATAAATAAATGTGAATTTCTTTAACTCTCAAAAAACATTTTTTCACACGTAACTTGTATTCTTATGTCAGTAATAATTAAATAGATTAAAAAATAAAATGTAATTATATTTAACCTGTATAAAATTTGGATTAATTTAAAGAAAATTTAAAATAGATGTAAACAAATAAAACTAGTTTTTAATTCTAAAATAAGTAAGATTTCTTTTAAAATATTTTAAATTATTTATTAAAATTAAAAGGCAAAAAAAATTAAAAGGCAAACTACAAATTATAGTGTATCAATTGAACTGAAAATTTTTAAGCATTTAAATTAAATCTTATTAAATATTCTTTTAAAAGTAAAAGGATTTGTCATTCTAGAATTTAATGCCCATGAAATTGCCAGTATAAAGGAAAGGAATCATGTCTCATGCATGCTACAACTAGACCTACATATATACACATTTAAGGATTATACAAACAATACTACAGTTGTTTCTCAGCTATCAGGTTAACTATTGAAAATACTGGGCAAATTTATGAGCACCTCTGGAAGTACAAACTAAAACATGAAGAGGAAGAAGAAGAAAATGGGCAGTTGACACTGTGAGGGAACTAATATTTCATTATAAAGGAATCTTCTGCACTCACACTATTTGAGAGAAAGGGCTTATAAATAAATTTGTCTTTTTTCTCCCTGAACTATTTGCATTGAATGCACTGCTAAAATCCTCCCTGTACTTCCAAGCAACCTCTGCAGAAGCACAGCCCACAAACCTTCAGGGCTTTGGACACAATTGCCTTTTGTTTAGAGTATCTAAAGGAGTGAAGAAGCTTTCCCTGGAACCTGAAAAGTGTCATTCTGTGCCAGCTCTAATCTCAGATCCCTGGTGGCAGCAGTACCACGTGGTTTTGGCAAATGTATTTGTTGGCAATATGCAGAACGCTCTCAATCATGGGGTCAAGGACAGGGGCCCCTCCTCCCTGGGACTAAGTAAGGCTGGTACTTGCCCCTTTGCTGCATGTGCATCCAGGGAATGGGGGTTTGCTTAGCAGGATGACTTATGCTTCCAACCATCTTATGGGACCTCTGGGCCACTGGGAAGCTTGGACTTACCATTAAAACCACCTTGGCTCTGTGGAAAACTGGGAGGTGATTTGTGACCTCTCCTGACTTGTCCTCTTTCTGATGCCCTCTGCCTGTGTCCAAAGCTCTCTGATGTCTTCTGCCTGTGCCCTGGCAGCCCCGGACGTGCCAGTGGGTTCTGCCACTCAGCAAGTCCCTGTGTTCAGGTGTTCCCTTGAACTTCACAGGGTCTTCTTTGCGGATCCACTTTATAGGAAATCACGACAAGTGCTCTCCTTTCTGAAGAGAGTGAGGGTGTGAAAAGAATGTGTTCCAACTCTAACACTCCAAGATTTCTTCAAGGAGTCACCCCAGTCTTTCTCTCCAATAGCTCTGTAGACTGTCCTCTAGCAGGTGGAGTAGGGCATCTAATTGACTTCTGACTCCCCCAGTGTTTTTGTCTCATACCTGGCTGGTCCTTATTGATCCTATACATCTGTATTTACATCTGTTCTCTGACCCAGGAAGGGGTTTGTTGTAGCAAAGGGAAGAAAGTAAGACTCGTGGATTGATGTCTCAAGTTATTGTCACAATTGATAGTTTATCAACTTCTCCAGTACCACTCTTTGGTGATAATATGAGGGGAGGTGAAAATGGATAGTTCTAGGTTCCCAAAATAGCTTTGGAAAGTCACTACAACTGGCTGGATGACTGGTCTGAATCAACCAGTAACACCTCTGATGCTATAAAACCCACTCTCCCACAAAACTCCTGGCAGGATACTTTTAAACATGATTCTTCTTCATCCCCATTTGTTTAAGTGAAAGTAAAGTGTTTAAGTAAAACACCCTGGGAGGGACTTCCCTGGTGGTCTAGAGATTAAGAATCCACCTCCCAATGCAGGGGACGGGGGTTTGACCCCTGGTCAGGGAACTGAGATCCCACATGCCGTGGGGTGTGCCACAACCAGAGAGCCCGCATGCTGCAACTACTGAGCCCGCGATCTCTGAAGCCCGCGTGCCACAACTAGGGAGAAGCAAGCCCGCCATAACAAAGAGCCGGTACACCACAACAAAAGACCCTGCATGCCACAGCGAAGGTCCCGCATGCTGCAACTAAGACCAGATGTAGCCAAATAAATAAATAAATGTTTAAAAAAAAAAAACAACACCCTGGGAAAATCTGTTCTCTATTTTGCAATCTTGCCACTAACAGGAATCTTCCCTGTATTTACCACAAATGAAGACATTCAGAAACTAAAAGGACTGGAAGAGAAACCCTAATAACAAAGCATTTGTCATTTAAATTCAAATTCTGTTCAGGAAAGTCGGAAGTTGAGAATCTTTGCTTTTCCCAAGCATCTATTTGGCAGGATGAAATACATAAATAACTGAATGTAATTTTTATCCCTGTGACGCTGTTAATGTTCTTATTTAAAACACAAGGTTCAGAAATTGTACTTTTCAAACTCAACGTCTGCTTCAGTGTCTGTGGGGACATCAGGACTGTAGGAACTGCTGTCGGTCAAATCCCTCTCTCCTGAGACTAGAAGCTCCTGGAGGCATCTGGTTGAGCACACAGGCAAAACAGAGAGTGCAGAAACAAAGAGGGCACTGCCATTCCCAGTCAATCACAGGCACTGGAAGAGACTTAGAAATTTCGAGGAAGGCCCTCCAAAGTGTGGACCCTACTTCGCCAGGTCTAAGTGAGGTACTGTGCTAACAAGTGCCATGCGACCCACTGGTATGTATCAAGGTGTAGAGATAAACATAAAGAACTGGCAGCAACATTGCTGATCTTGGTTTAGAAGAGAACCCTTTGTTTTTATTCTATTTCACTCACCTCAACAATATTTATCATGGACCAGGCATTACAGTAGATGCTAAGATGAATGGTGGTAGTAAGCATGCCCTCAAGGAGTTTATAGTCTAGAGCCATGTTTTAAAATCCTAGCTATTAATTTGAATCACTTTGGGGAACTCTTGAAAAATATTTGCTCCCAAGCTCTAATATGAATCAATATATTCAAATTTTCTGGCGGTGGGGCCCAAGCATCAGAATGCTTTAAAATTCCCCAGGGGATTCTAATGTGCAGCCAGGGTTGAGAACTACCGAGCTAGTAGGCGAGAAATGATGCCGAATGAATGAATATCTTCTGATTCTGTTCTCCATGGCCTGTGATCCAACCCAGCAGATCCTGAATCCCTTTAAGAATTTGGACAAGCTCTGTTACACGGTTTGCCTGGTGAGTTCTTTCTGCCACTGGAGGTGTACAAGGGCCCTTATAGGCCATTATGAGTCCATCCAAGAACTGTTCACCATCTGGCTGTGGTGGAACAGGCTTTACATCACATTGGGGGTGGAGGACATCACTTCTTTCATGACTTTCATGCCTTTTTTTGGCCTAGAACACAATACCAGGTGGACTCCAAAGTCTGTGAATCAGCTTCCCAAACCACACAGAGACTTTTTTGAAATGTAATACTTCACCTGAAACAATTTTGAAACCAAATCTCTGTCATGTTCTGCTAGACAATTCAGGTATCTTAATTATCTGTCAGCCTTTTGGAACTTAAGTGAATATGCCTCTTTAAACTACTAAATGCTTGCCTACTTATAAACTCAAAATGAGGTTTATAAAGTTTGTTTCAAAGGAGTTTTAAAAGGGGAAACCATATATTTTTACTTAATAGTTTTTAAACAGTTCCTACTTACATACATACTTCATTTCGTAATTCTAATTCCCTCAAACAATGTTATTTCTTGTATCAAGCCTGGCTGACTCTCTGACATGTAGTGTAGATATTTCCACTTGGTATCTGCTGTGTTTGTCCTTCACTGGGGCTGCCAAACGCTGACTAAACAAATCACGTTAGTCAGCTCCCAGCGGGGCTCTCCTCTTGCGTTCAGACTGGAGAGCTATCGCCATCTTTCCATCATATTTAGTTAACATCTTCTGTGCTTTGTGTAACTGTAAACAGTACTTTAATTAGAACTTTATAAATCATAAACAATGACATAATTTTAAACATACAGCTAATAACACATGAAAATAGAGTCAGGAAAAGAAAAAGCAAAAATATCTGTTTTTTGGAGTCATCATTTCTCTCTTTCTTCTTCTTTTTATTCCTTTGCAGGGTGAGAGTACAGATGGTTTCTAATGAAGCTCTCTCATGCAACTGGAAAATTCCTACAGCTGAAAGGCTGCTGTCTCAGCCACAGAGCTGACAAAGGTTTCCTTGCACTGAGAGAAAATGGGAATGTGAGGTAAGTCAAGGAAGAATGAAGCCCTACTTCTTTCCTGCTTGATATTATGCAGGTCTTAAAAAGATGTCATCAAAGAAAAGTTTGGCAAGAACTTCTGGGTTCTGCTGTTGATGTAAATCTCAGGACTTAGGCCTCAGACAGGACCTTAGCGTGATTTCACGAGTTCCTTCTTCTGATGAAATTCACTGCCACCTCTGGGGTGCCAGTCTCAGTGCGCCACACTTGGGACCCAAAGTTGAATTGGACATGGTCCCTGTCCTCAGAGAATCTTCATGCCCCCTTACTGAGGCCTGTGCAATCCACAGGCTTCAAATTAGGTGGAAGAAATTCGCCTGGGAATGTTGGTTCTATGGAGAGTTGACTCATCCTAAAAGAATCACTACAGAGTATAAATCAGAATATGTATGAGCTGGCCCAACACCCCTAAAAACTCCTTCGCTATTCACCAGCCAGGGCAATCCTCTCATCCTGGTCAGTATCCCCACTTCCACCATGAGTCCTCCCCAGCTTATTACATGTGTGTGCATATATATGTATACATATTTCTTCTAAATATATATATATATATATATATATATATATACTTATATATCTAAGTATACAGTTGACTCTTGAACAACATGGGTTTGAACTGCACAGGTCCACTTATACACAGTTGTTTCCCAGTAGATACTATAGTACTACACAAGCCACAATTGGTTCAGTCCTTGCATGCGGATACCGGGAACCACGGCTACAACTATAAATTATACAGGAAGTTTCCACTCCTCAGAGGGTCGTTGCCCTTAACCCCCACTTTGTTTGAGGGTCAACTGTGTGTGTGTGTGTGTGTGTGTGTGTATTATATATACATATATATAATACACACCACGTATATATGTATGTTAAATATAAGTACATATATATATTAGTGGGAAGAAATGTGTGTGCGTGTGTATATATATGTATGTATATACGTGCATATATATATATTCTAAGTTAGTACTTGCTATGCATGGAAGATGCTAACATCTAAACGGCTTGTGCCCAGCATTGAGATAGATGTAGTTATCTCACCCAATATAGACTACATATTGATCTTATAAGACAGGTATTACTGTACTAATTTTGTCTAATGCAGAAACAGAAGCTGGCAGATGGTAAGCTGCTCAAGGTCACACTGCCAGCATGGGGTGAAGCCCAGATTCCAGCAGGCCTGCCTGATTTCACAGCCCTTCCAATTCAATGAACCTGATCTCATTTAAATGATATTAAAGTCTAACTTTGCCTCTTAGGTCAGTAGCACTTTATTCTTTCTGTTTATTCCAAATGTCAACCACTTCTTTTTTTTAATTTTTAGTTTATATTGGAGTATAGTTGATTACAATGTTGTGTTAGTTTCAAGTGTACAGCAAAGTTATTTAGTTATACATATATATATATTCTTTATCAGATTATTTTCCCATATGGGTTAATAACAGAATTTTGAGTAGAGTTTGCTGTGCTATACAGTAGGTCCTTGTTGATTATCTATTTTATATATAGTAGTGTGTATATGTTAATCCTAAACTCCTAATTTACCCCTCACCCCAACCTTTCCCCTTTGGTAACCATAAGTTTTTTTTTCTAAGTCTGTGAGTCTGTTTCTGTTTTGTAAATAAATTCATTTGCATCATTTTTTTTAGATTCTACATATAAGTGATATCATATGATATTTGTATTTCTCTGATTCACTTCAATTAGTATGATGATCTCTGGGTCCATCCATGTTGCTGCAAATGGCATTATTTCATTTTTTATGGCTGAGTAATATTCCATTGTATATATGTACCACATCTTCTTTATCCATTCCTCTGTCAATAGACATTTAGGTTGCTTCCACATCTTGGCTATCGTAAGTAGTGCTGCAATGAACATTGGGGTACATGTATCTTTTTGAAGTATGGTTTTCTCTGGATATACGCCCAGGAGTTGGATTGCTGGATCATATGGCAACTCTATTTTTTAGTTTTTTAAGGAACCTCCATACTGTTCTCCATAGTGGCTGCACCAACTGACATTCCCACCAACAGTGTAGGAGGGTTTCCTTTCTCCACACCGTCTCCAGCATTTATTGTTTGTAGACTTTTTGATGATCGCCATTGTGACCAGTGTGAGGTGATACTTCATTGTAGTTTCGATTTGCATTTCTCTAATAATCAGCGACGTTGAGCATCTTTTCATGTGATTCTTAGACATCTGTATGTCTTCTTTGTAGAAATGTCTATTTAGGTCTTCTGCCCGTTTTTTGATTGGGTTGTTAGTTTTTTTGATATTGAGCTGCATGAGCTGTTTATATTTTGGAAATCAACCCCTTGTTGTTCACATCATTTGCAAATATTTTCTCCCATTCTGTGGGTTGTCTTTTCGTTTTGTTTATGGTTTCCTTTGTTGTGCAAAATCTTTTAAGTTTAATTAGGTACAATTGTTTATTTTTCTTTTTATTTCCATTACTCAGGGAGGTGGATCCAAAAAGATATTGCTGCAATTTATGTCAAAGAGTGTTCTGCCTATATTTTGCTCTAGTAGTTTTATTGTATCTGGTCTTTCATTTAGGTCTATAATCCATTTTGAGTTTATTTTTGTGTATGGTATCAACCACTTCTTTACAGTCATCTAATCTACTTTTCCCAAACAATTTTTCTAGAAAATTTGGATGCAATTTCTTCCACTTGGTTTCTTAACCATGGATGGAGCAGAAATTTTCCCAATTTGGGGAATAATCTGCTAGGATCTAAACACTTGACAGGTTGGTTATTTCATCATGGTCTCATTGAGGAAAAAGAAAGAAACTATAACGTTTTTCCTTCTTTCCTTCCTCTTCCCTTCCCTCCCTTCTTCTTTTCTTTCTTATTGTCTCCTTTCCTCTCTTCTATTTATTTCTACTTTAAAAGCACCATATATTAAGCCCAATGCACTCCTATCTTACTGAGAAGAAACATATACATACTGGTAATTATCAGGAAATATAATATGTACAATGATAGAAATATATTCAAAATATAGTTCCAGACCAGAAGAGGGTGTGATTAACTCTGTCCTGAAGAGGGTGGTGCTGGGGTATCTAAGTATTGAAGAATGAATAGGCAAGAGAAAGGGCATTTCAGGGACACCACAGAGTATGAAAATCCCAGGGGCATCTTTGTTGGGTACAGATTCCTATACCAGTGACTACTACATGCAATAATAAGAGGAATGGAGATGTAGAAAGGTCAGAGCTAAACAAGTATTGTATTGATATTGGCAAAGTGTGTGCTGTTTCCAAAGACAATGGTCCTACTGCTCTCAGCATTGTTATAGTGAAAGGTGAAGCAGCTGCAGGGATGGCTCCAAGCCAGTCCATGTTGATGGAATGACTTCTCTCTCCTGGAAATTATGATACTAAATGTTTAATTTTTATCAGTATCATTTCTATTCATCATAAAAGCTATTTGACATGGTACAAATTAGAGCCAGGCTGTATTCAAAGCATTTATTTTCTCACAAATATTTAGTGCAAGGAGAATGGGATCTTCATGATGAGTCAGAATAAACCCTGATGATGGGGATGAGGCCTAGCTCCCCTGAAGCACATGGCTGCACAAGATCAGACTTCTGTCAACAAGGAGAGAGGAGGAAATGGCTGTTGGGCAGGCATTCAACAATGTCCACTACAGAGTGAATAAGAATATGAAGGTACTATCAGGTTAACATTTGCAGTTAGTATAAATGAGGTACCTGTGTTCTAATGAAGACAGAGCATTGCATATTTTCTCTCTTCTTTAGGACCACGCAGATCATTATAGGTCACATGTAATGCTTTGCAGAGGACTTTTTATTGGTTTTCACTTTGTTTTACTATATCTTTATCTATAATCTTCAAAACAGTACTTTATAAATATTAGTGCTTTTAAATTTCTATTTGTCATCTGCAAGATGCAGGAGATGTAAATTTGCCTCAATTTATTCAATATCTGGATATCTGCAGGAGGCAAAATATTTGTTTTTTGGTGCAGGTAGTCATTTCTTTAATCAAAAAAGTTAAATAAAAATGTTTCTTTTGGAACAAAATATTAGAAGCCACCAGGGTTCGTGGAGGACCTCAGATAGAGCCACCTATTCAGTTTGGATCACCTGCTCATCTCCGGACTATTATGTGAGAAAGAAAGAAATTTCTATTTTCTTTGAGGGACTATATTTTAGAGTCTATTTATTACAATAGCCTGCCTTAATTAGCAGACTTGTTGCTTTTTTGGAAGGTGGGGGGCAAATATTCTAATTTTGTCATAAGAAACTACAATTTAGAATTTTGGACAAAATCTACAAGTCTTTTAAAAGAAAGGTTGATTGTTAATTCAATATTATTTGAAGCTCTGTTTAGGCCAAAACCACATGTCAGTGGATTACCACTGCCTGTTTTGGCATTGACTCTTGTCTCTGAGATTTCTTGGCTGTATGACTAGATGCTTCTATGTTTGTGCCTTATGTTTTCCCTCTACCACAGGTACCACACAATTTGCAGGGAGGCAGAGAGAGAATCCCTGGCTAACCTTTGAAAGGAGGGGTGAAATGTAGGTTGTGGACTCTCTATGTCACTTAATTGGTATTTTATAAAGAGACTAATTTATTAGGTGAAAGTACTACAGAGCATCCAGCTCCTCAAATCAAGGGTATAGTAGATCATGGCAGATAGAAAGATATCCTACAGATAGAGGAATGCTGAGTGGATTAGATGAGTTAATATGTATAAGGACTTAGTACTGGCAAACAGTAAATGCACATTTAAGGTTGGATATTAGTAACGTGCAGCTTGCCCAAGGTCACAACTAGTAAGTGGAGGAGTAGATGAACCTCCTACACTGAACTTCCATGTTTCAGTTTGTTTACACATTTTTGTCTGCCTTTTTGCTCTGCACACCTTTGAGATTTCCTTTATTTTTACCTTCTATTCGACTAATTCTATCTTTAATCATGTTTATTACTCAAGTCAGTTTTTAGTAATTAAAAATATTTTGACAATCATATTTTAAATTTCAAATAATTTTTATATTGCCATAATAGCTCATTTTTTTCATGGTGACCTATTCTTGTATTATGGATGTAATATCCTTTCTCTCTCTGAGGACACTAAATAAAATTATTTTTTTAAAGTTCTCTTTGGTTTTCTGCATTATTTCTATTTTTTCCAGAGTCATCTGTTCTGTTTGCTTAACCCTTTGCTTAATCCTGGTCCTTTTCCTTTCTTCTACTGTTTTTTCTCAAATATCTGATGATGCTGCATTAGCCATTCATATTTATGAGTAAACATTTAGGTCACTGCTTTGGGAGTTAGCATCACTTTCCTCTGCAGTTGCGTGGGTCTTTTCCCCCAGCAGGTCTTCTCCTGAGGGCTGACTGCATACTTTGTGTCAGTGTGCTAGTTGTGTTGACAGACTTCACTTTGGGGTTCATGGATACAGAGCAGACAGACATCCTCCCATTACTGCAAAGGAGGAGTGACTGCAAAAAGTGGAAGCCTTTAGTGTACTTCTTTCCTGAACAGATCTACTTTCTTCTCCAGTCTCTCTCCATATCTTTTTCCAGCCAGGAGGTGAGAGAGGGTGGTCCTAGGGCATTTCCAGCTCTCCTTCTCTTTCTGGTCCCAGTTTAAAAGCTTTTTCCAGGCAGATAACTCACATTCTTAAAGGACAACTGTCATTAATCCATTTTGAGCTTATTTTTGTGTATGGTGTTAGGGAGTGTTCTAATCTCATACTTTTACATGTACCTGTCCAGTTTTCCCAGCACCACGTATTGAAGAGGCTGTCCTTTCTCCACTGTACATTCCTGCCTCCTTTATCAAAGATAAGATGACCATATGTGCGTGGGTTTATCTCTGGGCTTTCTATCCTGTTCCATTGATCTATCTTTCTGTTTTTGTGCCAGTACCATACTGTCTTGATTACGGTAGCTTTGTAGTATAGTCTGAAGTCAGGGAGCCTGATTCCTCCAGCTCCGTTTTTCGTTCTCAAGATTGCTTTGGCTATTCGGGGTCTTTTGTGTTTCCATACAAATTGTGAAAGTTTTTGTTCTAGTTCTGTGAAAAACGCCAGTGGTAGTTTGATAGGGATTGCATTGAATCTGTAGATTGCTTTGGGAGTATAGTCATTTTCACAATGTTGATTCTTCCAATCCAAGAACATGGTATATCTCTCCATCTATTTGTATCATCTTTAATTTCTTTCATCAAGACCTAAATGTAAGGCCAGAAACTATCAAACTCTTAGAGGAAAACATAGGCAGAACACTCTATGACATAAATCACAGCAAGATCCTTTTTGACCCACCTCCTAGAGAAATGGAAATAAAAACAAAAATAAACAAATGGGACCTAATGAAACTTCAAAGCTTTTGCACAGCAAAGGAAACCATAAACAAGACCAAAAGACAACCCTCAGAATGGGAGAAAATATTTGCAAATGAAGCAACTGACAAAGGATTAATCTCCAAAATTTACAAGCAGCTCATGCAGCTCAATAACAAAAAAACAAACAACCCAATCCAAATATGGGCAGAAAACCTAAATAGACATTTCTCCAAAGAACATATACAGACTGCCAACAAACACATGAAAGAATGCTCAACATCATTAATCATTAAAGAAATGCAAATCAAAACTACAATGAGATATCATCTCACACCTGTCAGAATGGCCATCATCAAAAAATCTAGAAACAATAAATGCTGGAGAAGGTGTGGAGAAAAGGGAACACTCTTGCACTGCTGGTGGGAATGTGAATTGGTACAGCCACTATGGAGAACAGTATGGAGGTTCCTTAAAAAAACTACAAATAGAACTACCATATGACCCAGCAATCCCACTACTGGGCATATACCCTGAGAAAACCATAATTCAAAAAGAGCCATGTACCAAAATGTTCATTGCAGCTCTATTTACAATAGCCAGGAGATGGAAGCAACTTAAGTTTCCATCATCGGATGAATGGATAAAGAAGATGTGGCACATATATACAATGGAATATTACTAAGCCATAAAAAGAAACGAAGTTGAGTTATTTGTAGTGAGGTGGATGGACCTACAGTCTGTCATACACAGTGAAGTAAGTCAGAAAGAGAAAGACAAATACCGTATGCTAACACATATATATGGAATCTAAGAAAAAAGAATGTCATGAAGAACCTAGGGGTAAGATGGGAATAAAGACACAGACCTACTAGAGAATGGACTTGAGGATATGGGGAGGCGGAAGGGTAAGCTGTGACAAAGCGAGAGAGTGGCATGGACATATATACACTACCAAATGTAAAATAGATAGCTAGTGGGAAGCAGCCACATAGCACAGGGAGATCAGCTCCGTGCTTTGTGACCACCTAGAGGGGTGGGATAGGGAGAGTGGGAGGGAGGGAGACTCAAGAGGGAAGAGATATGGGAACATATGTATATGTATAGCTGATTCACTTTGTTATAAAGCAGAAACTAACACACCCTTGTAAAGCAATTATACTCCAATAAAGATGTTTAAAAAAAAAAAAAAAAAGGACAACTGTCAGCATTTATCCTGTGGCTAAATTCCTCTGTTCCACACGCAGTTTTTTCATTAATATGTGATGATTGCCCATGTTACCTATATTTATTGACCCCAAGCTTCCTCTCTACCATGCTTTACTCCACTCTTATTGTTTAGATTCCTTCTCTTTTTTATCTTCTTGTGAGTCCTCATAGTTTCTTGTCCAATTATGGCAGATACGTGAAGATAACTTTCTAATGTATAACGTCTATATTTTAAACATCTATGTTTAAAATTTTTCTCTTTGTACAATTTTTAATCATTTGAATGGATTTGGAAGTGTGTGCGTGGCCTGCTATTTTGATTAGTCTTTCCTACAAGTAATTTTAAAATATCTGTTCTCTATTGCCTTCTTAAAGTTTCTGTTTAGGATTGACTGTCTACACAGGTTTACTTCAAAAAGGTGACAGTGAAGAAGTATGTTTGCTGATGTAACTGATATGTGTAATATACAGAAAAACGTGCTAGTAGTTTCACCTAATTGTGCCAATAACACGTAAATCCAGGTTTCGGAGTTCCTGGGAGAGCTTCAAGCTCCCATTAAATCGAGAAATAATCAAATGATCAGATGTGGAAGGCTGATTCTTTCTTGATTTACCCTCTACCACTCTCATATGGTTACCCCACTGGATCTCTGAGACAATGAGAGGGATCCTATATTCTGATCCTTCCATCTTCTTCAAGCCCAGCCACTCTGGGTCCTCACTGAGAAATTAGGGAGTGGTTTCAATGGCCCTGGTACTGATGCAAATGTTCAGGGAGCCCCAAAACTGGTCCAGGATTTCCCACCTGCAGCTCACTAGGTGCTGTTGTTATTTAAAGCTGAAGATCAATGTCTGAGCTAAAACACCTGATTCTCACATGCCAGCTGTGAATGCCAGGGGGATAAGGGGCATACGTGTGTGTGTGTGTGCACACGCACTCATAGATCTGTCTGTTGGGAGGCAAGAAATGTTTGTAGTTCTACAGTAAGAAGTTAGTTAATATTCAATGAATATTGTGGGCAGGCCTCTGAAGTCAGTTATGTGGGAATACAAAGAGCTCGTAGATATTTTTTCCTCAATGCCTCATTAAGGAGCTGAATTTGGATGAAAACTCTCTTCCATCTTTGCAAATACAATCTGTTATGGACTGAATATTTGTGTTCTCCCAAATTCATATGTTTTAATCCCCCCAATGTGATGCTGATAGGAAGTAGGCTCTGTGGGGAGTGATTAGGTCATGAGGGAGCCCTCATGAAGGGATTAGTGCCCTTATAAAAGAGACCCCAGACAGCTTCCTCACCCTCTTTCCACTGTGTGAGGACAGTGAGAAGTCAGCAGTCTGCAACCTGGAAGAGGACTCTCACAAGAACCTATCATGCTAGTACCCTGATCTCGGAAGTCTACCTTCCAGAACCGTGACAAGAGATTTCTGTTGTGTATAAGACACTAGTCTATGATATTTTGTATAGCAGCCCAAACTAAGACACAATCTAATTGTATTTTTAGAAATAGAAATAAGAAAATAAGAAAAATGGTATAGAAGAGAACATCTGTACAGTTGAGAAGTAATGAGTAAAATGACTGTTTGTTTCTCTTTAAATGACAGTGTCATTTTCACATACGTCCAGCCTTCTTTCTCTGCCACAGAGGTTCTGAATTTGATGATTATGGCTCAGATGTTTAAGAATGTACCCCAGTGTGGTTTCCTTTGTTTGTTTATAAATTGTATTCTTATACTACTACATGAATACATTATGAATATTAACATTTCCTATATTTGTATATGTTTTATAATATGTGGAGTAAAAAATGGGAAATTTGAAGAGTTTCTCTCCACATCCTAATAAATTTAGCACATTGCCTATTTCTTGTACACTTTCAATTAGATTCACTGAGTAATTATAAAACTTTTTATAGTGGAAATGTTAAAAAAAAAAGTAGACATGAAAGTATAATAAATCCCATGTACCCATCCCTTAGCTTTAATAATTATCAATTTATGACCAATGTTATTTCATCTATACTCCCCATATCTTTCATTTAAATTATTTGTGAAACAAATCCCAGATATAGAATAATTAAATTAATTAATTATATATTATATTCCACCTAGCTAACATAAAAGAAATGAGTGAAAGAAGAAATAGAGAAAGAAAAAAAGAGAGAAAATGAATAAATGAAGGAAGGAAGGAAGGAAGGAGGGAGGGAGAGGATGAGGAACATAGTTTAGTTATTATTTTATTCTTATAAACGTAAATTCAAATGAAGTAACAAGAGTTTGATCTGGTGCAAGTTAGTTTGCTTTATTTTGGAAATGATCCCAGTTAATGAGTATTTACCTCCAGAGATTTCAGTTCTTCTGCAAACCTGCTGACCCTGATTCCTGGGTGCTTCAAACACTTTTAGATGGAATTCAGACTCTGCAGGAACATTTGCTCTTACCCAGATGGTGGACATTATGGAACCAGAACCACTGTACTCTGTTTCCTTGCCACTTAAAACAAACGAACGAACAAATTAAAACTCGGTATTTTTCTGATCTTTGGCTTTATTTTGTTGTGTTTTCACTTTGGCTAAAAGACTTCAGTAAAGATAGGGAAATGTAAAGCTACAGAGATTAAATATTGGCACATAGCAATGATCAAATCACACCCATAATCAGGTAACTTTCCTACAATCTCACATACAGATAATCATTTCCTAAGCTCACAAATATAAGACCCCATTCTTGTGGGTGCTGGATGAGAAAACATGGGTTTATCCTGAGGCCAAGGCTATTTTATTAACTGACCTTGGACTCTGCTGACCTCCAGAGGGAGCCCTATGGCAGCCAAATCTGAGGCTGCCGTGAAAGATCTAAAATTCGTTTGAACTGCCAAGGCAATGTTCATGGAGTGTGGCAATATTTCTGATAACCAACACTCAAATGTTGGCATTCAATGGTAGCAATTTCAGAATGGTGAGCAACTTTGATAAATAAGCAATTTGGTGCTATGCCAGTGTAGCCTCCTGAATCTATTGACAGGAGTAAGTATTCAAGCAAAACAATCTCTAATACAACCATCTGCATCTCTTTTGTTTCTACAAATAGCAATCATGGGAGTCCAGCTAACCGTACTACTTCGGAAATTCTTTGAGCTAATAACATACAGTAACTTAGAGTAACACAACTCTGAACAGCTTCAAAGGCCTGCCTTGATGGTACTTTGTGATATACATGTTACGTGAGTCATTGTGAGATTTTGAAACTCAACATTCTCATCTATAATGTCTTTGGTGGAAGGAAGAGGATTTCAAAAAAAGAAACTACCACTGGCTGATACAGAGGAGCAAGGGATCTGTTATTTAAAATCAATAGAAAATCTAAAGTCTTAACACTAGTTCACCATTCTTGAACTGCAATAACCATTTAATAATTCCTGCAGTGCTTTGGGCTCAGCCCAGGGCCTCATAGTTTTGTGTTTGGATTCTATTAAGGGTCTTTTATCTTATGCTGTAGGAATGAGAGTGATGAATGCAATACTACTGCTTTGTATATATATAATACTTGTCATTCAAAACAGTCTTAAGACCCTCAGAGAGTAGGTAAACTTGTCAACTAGGTATCATACATACTTTTGAAACAAGGCAAGTTACTATTAAACAAGTAACTCACTTGTGAACTAATGTACAGTGCATGTGTAACGTACAATACTTTTTAAACATGGTTCAATTGAACAAAGAAAATTCTCCTATAAACCGAGAACCGTTTAGATTATAAAACTGATATCTTATGATTAGAATTCATAGCTTTCTGAGAATTCTAATAATCAAATATCAATTTTTCCAGTATCACTCCAAAAGCACCAGCTGATAAGATCAACTGTTTACCTGTGACATGCCATTCTACTCTACTCTTGTGGGAGTACAAAGACACAGGTTAAGCGGAAAGGATATGGGAGGGAAGGAAGAACCTAGACCAAGGAAACTGGTGGCATCGTTTTGGCATCAGAGAGAGCTGATAAGAGAAAAAGCTTGGCTTTCAGAGGATTCTAACTCATTTTTAAACAAACTGCAAGCAAAGATATTATTCACCTGTTTCTTGACCCAGGCAGATTTCACCTTTTGTATTCTGACTTTTTGCTTTTATTTACAAGCAAAAAGCAAAGTATAACATGCCCATTGTGGACTACTAACTTGGTGGTGTGTCTGAAAAGAAACGGCTATGGCTTATTATAGCTGATACTTACTATGGTTGATACATCTGATGTTATTTCACATACAGTACTCCTGTAACATACTGCTTTCAGCTACACTGGCTTATTTCCAATAAAAACTGGTGAGTCAAAACAGAGAGGCCTCTGAGAGCAGAAGTGTAACTGAACATGCAGTATAAGAGCCTGCTCTTGACTCAGTCACAGGGTCACTGCCCAGGGCTCACTCAATGATACACAACAGTGGGACATGGAGGAACCAGGCAGCAAGCTTTCCCCGGTACTGTCCCTGTACCCTTAGGTCGTGGACTGGAAACTACTATGTTTAGGGAGTGTTTGTTTGGTTTCATCAGTCCTCAGGAAAGATATAATGAATGAAGTAGTGGAGCAAACCAGATCTGTTTAAGCAGGTCATGCTTGTTTACTTTGATAAGAGGACTTTACACTGATGCCATCTAAAAAAAGCCAAACTCTGAGAAACAGAGTAGAGTGGCGGTTGCCAGGGGTTGTCGAGCATTATTGGTCAAGGAGTACAAACTTCCAGTTATAAGATTAACAAGTTTGAGGATCTAATGTACAGCATGGTGACTATAGCTAATAGTGCTATATCATATACTTGAATATTGCTAGGACAGAGTAAATCTTAAAAGTTCCCACCACAAAAAAGAAATGGTAACTGTGTGACAAGATGGCGATGGTAGCTAATGCTGTGGTGATAATAATTTTGCAATATAAAAAATGCGTCAAATCGGGGCTTCCCTGGTGGCGCAGTGGTTGAGAGTCCGCCTGCCGATGCAGGGGAGATGGGTTCGTGCCCCGGTCCGGGAAGATCCCACATGCCGCGGAGCGGCTGGGCCTGTGAGCCATGGCCGCTGAGCCTGCGCGTCCGGAGCCTGTGCTCCGCAAAGGGAGAGGCCACAACAGTGAGAGGCCCGCGTACAGCAAAAAAAAAAAAAAAAAAAAAAAAAAAAAAAAAAATGCGTCAAATCAACACGTGTACCACCTTAAACTTACACAGTGTTATGTGTCAACTGCATCTCAATAATGCTGGCATTGGGGGGTGGGAGTTATGTAAAAAAAATACATATATAGATTTTTACTATATATATACCCCATACCCCAGACTCTGAAATTGGGGCTCAAAACTCTCTAACTTTACCACATTCCCTCGGTAATTATGGTTGTCAGCCAAGTTTGAGACTTGAAGGCCTAGATTTTCAAATACACTCCCAAATTCTACTCAGATTCTCAGTTTTAAATATATTTTTTCTTCTCAGTCTTTAGCCAAAGATAAAACAGGATACCCCTTCCCTTTTCAGGCCTTCATATCGACAGAGCAAGTGTTGAATACTTTCTTGCATTGCTTACAAAACATTTGTTTCATTTGACAAATGAAGACACAAACTCAGAGATGTTAAGTTCCTAGTTCAAGGCTACACAGCACACTAGTGGGAGTGCTGGGGTTAGAAAGCTGGTTCTATGGTCAGCTGACCATTCCTTTTCTTCTCTTTTTTCCCAGCTTTACATTCATTCGTGAGTAAGAAAAATGGAGGCATCTAGGGGACTTCTTTGAAACACTAGACCCTGCATTAGGGTAAATGCAGATGCTAATTTCCAAGCAACATTTCCTCTCAGAGAGAAACCTACAGAATAGAAAAGACTTAAAGAGACATAGTGGGCTTCCCTGGTGGCGCAGTGCTTGAGAATCTGCCTGCTAATGCAGGGGACACAGGTTCGAGCCCTGGTCTGGGA
Source organism: Monodon monoceros (assembly GCF_005190385.1). NCBI lineage: Eukaryota > Metazoa > Chordata > Mammalia > Artiodactyla > Monodontidae > Monodon > Monodon monoceros. Next base: position 30,193,904 of record NW_021703768.1, on the reverse strand, counting down.
AGATCCCACATGCCGCGGAGCAACTAGGCCCGTGAGCCACAACTACTGAGCCTGCAGTCTGGAGCCTGTGCTCCGCAACAAGAGAGGTCGCGATAGTGAAGAGGCCTGTGCACCGCGATTAAGAGTGGCCCCCGCTTGCCACAACTAGAGAAAGCCCTCGCACAGAAACGAAGACCCAACACAGTCAAAAATAAATAAATAAATAAATAAATAAAAGATTACTATTAAAAAAAAAAGAAAAGAGAGAGAGACATAGCAACCAAATACAGTGTGTGGACTTTTGGGTCCCAATTTGAGCAAAATACCACCTGGATATTTAATCACATTAAGAAATCATGCTTAACTGTTAGAAAGGTGACACTTTTATTATGGTTCTATTTTTCAAAGTCCTTGCGTTTTAGAAATACATATTGAAATATTTATGAATGCAATGATGTCTGGGATGCTTCAAATGCAGTGGTGGAGAGAGGGGGAAAAGTGGTTGTGATGAAACACACATTAGAAACAAGATTATCCATGAGCTAATAATGACTGAATCCAAGTGATGGGTACATAGGGCTTATTATGCTATTCTCTCTTCATATATATATATATATATTTTTTTTTTCTCATTGTAAAACACTTTTTAAAACATTCATTTCTCTCAAGGCCTGGCTTACAGTTTTGTGGGTTATTTGATTTACCTACATGATAATACGTTTAGTGAGGTCCACAGCTAGGTAGAATATATATATATTTTTAATATAGAGCACAATTATTTTATTTCACTAATGAATCAGAAGACATTTTTGATACTATAATAAGCGTTCCAATGAAAACAAACCCAATAAGTTATACGAATACTTTTTAATCTTGTTAGATTCTGTGATACCAACAAATATGGGGAACACATAGTGTTGGTGCCCTCTTTCACTCTTACTTAATGCCAACATAAGCATCTTCTTTTTTCTTTTATATTTAAAATATCTTTTTAATTTTTAAATTTTTTTAAATTTTTAACACCTTTATTGGAGTAGAATTGCTTTAGATAGCATATTGATAGCTTTATGTAATTCAGCAAGAAAATACCTCAGCCTCCTACCATGACCATTGTGAAGCAGGAGATAAATACCAGCCATTTAAAGCAGAAACTATGGTTCTCTAGTAACAGGAATCTCTTTCAATGTAGCCAAACACTTCTATAACCTGTTACACTCTGAGGGACCTAAAAAACTGCAATAGGTAAACTATTTATTAAAATAGTAAAAGCAGTTTGACAAAAATCATAAGAATTATGAAACAGCACTTACATTCCATAAGAGTTTTCATAGCTCAGAGTATGCTTGGGGAACCGTTAATTGCCTCAAAGTGAAATGAGGGTGCCCACCAGGATCCGGCTAGGAGGTAAATTTCTAGTTAGGGTGTCGAGCTTAGCACCAGTTTCCAAATGTGCACAGGAAGTTGCAGGTTCCAGATTTTGAAGCTAAACAGCTCTGCCTTTCTCCTTGTCCTTGCCCACCACCTCATCTCTGAATCTACAAGAGCTGTGAATCTTGAAGGGTAGGATCTACCAGCATTCATTACAACTTCAGAGGTAGCAGGTTCCTAAGTTCAATGAAAGGTGTTTGTCTTGAAGCAGTAATGAAATACGTTATTATTTCAATGAAATATAAACGATTTTCAGTATTTCAATGAAGTATGCTATTTCAGCACAAGAAAACACTGGAAATAGCTTTGTCTTATGACCTAGAAGTAGTAATAGATAATCTAAGGGGAAACAGATATAGATCTCTGGAAAGATAATGTTTTGTGTTTTTATTTTTCTTCCAGAACTCCAAATAATTGCCTTGACAGCAGTCTGCTCTAAAACGGCCCGCTTCTGAAGACTCAAAGGTGTTTACAGAAACGGAAAGTTCCAGCAGTAGATTTCCATGAGCTCATTAGCAGTTCCTTTAGATGTCGGGTTTACACATCAATATCCATGCGGTATAAACTCCTGCTGTGAGCGTTCGTTTTAATTACAAACAAAGTAGCAGAAGTCAGATATGTGATGACTGCAACGTTGGGGCATCTTTTTAGAATCCCTGCTTTGGTCACTATTATTCAAAGCAACTCCAACGCCATTTCTTGCCTGCCTCTATATGCTAATCAGCCTAGCCCACTCGGCTCCTCCCCCTTCCAGCCTCCTTTAAGAACCATTCACTTTCAGCTGTCACGGAGGGTAACTCAGACCAGGCTTAGAAATCACTTGATTTAACTCGGCAGCACTTTTCTTTTTTTTTTTCCCTTTGGGTATGTATTACTCTAGCAGTCGTCTCTAAATACTGGAGCCATTAGACTTCATGTCAGCAGGAGTCATCATTGCAAAACTGTAATCTGTTAGAAATAGTTACTTTACTGGATTTTACACTATAAGGGGGGAAGTTTCAATGTGCTTTGAAATGAAAGAAGAATTAAGTTGTGTTTTTATCCAAATGAATTGGCATCTTTATATGTAGGAGAAGCTACAAGTTGGTAAATACTTATTTCAAGAATCATGACTAGGAAACACTTGGAAGTTTATTAGAGAAGTAAATGTTTTTCCATGCAAGGACAGCATCTGCCTGTACCTCTGTGGTTCTGGGTATCGTGTGAAGACCATTCTAGGTGACTGGCCAAGGGAAGGAATACCCTACTGATACCGGAGCCACAGCCGTACTGCCAGTACCATGTCTACCATACAAAGAAAGGGCAGCAGCCACCTGTTCAACAGTTTGCGCACCTGTAGACTGAAGATTCCAGAGGACCAGCAACATCAAGGTGAGTCAGTCAGGCTAATGGGTTGTGTGTTCTGTGACCTCCTGTCCATTTGCATTTCCGGAAGGATGGTGGGCTGGGGAATCTCTGCTGTGAAATGCTTTGCAATCTTCCATTTTTAAACTCTGAGAACAGACATAATAGTGATGTATAAGGGTGAGTTAACTTGCATTCACTATTGGTTTTTAAAGGACTATAGAAGACTATCGAGAATGGAGTTGTCATTCTGAAACTTATGTGCTTACACTTCTAGCCACTGTCATTTTCCCAGAGTACTCTGGATTTTGTGTAATTCAAAACACCCGTCTAGCCAAGGCTGAATCTGCTACAGGGGAAATTTGCTGAGAGTGGCTTTAAGTTGGTCTGCAATGCTCTCCCTTGTCCTACCACTAATGGTATCATCTTGGACTTAAAGTTTAAGCCTAAATTTGTCTGGATCTCTGGCTCATTCATTTGTGGGAGAAATAAATATATTCTAGGCTCTTTCTCTTTTACGGTTCTGGAACAGATGGAGACAGACAGGGAAAAGTGTCACATTTCACATGATGGGCACTCATTCAGACTGAACTATCTACCTTGCAGCCATTTTCACCATCAGTCTTAAAATTTCAAATCCACTACTCAGCCAGCTGCATCAATTAGCGGCAGATGGTTGACATGAATAGACAGGATGATCCCTCCAATCCATGCTGTCAGGGACACCAAGGACACTTGTAGAAAAGGCTGGGTGTCAGGGATGACATCACCCCCAAGAGGTTAAGGATTCACCCCAGACATTTCTAACTTCTCCTCAATACCCTCAATAGACAGATGGATCTGTCTATGTATGGATCTAGACTACAAGCTCTTTATTTTTCCATAGACACAGTTTTAGATTTCAGTGGTATGAGGAGTGTTGGCTGAAGGGCTGAAACCTCCCATTTCCAAGGTGGCATCTGTGTGCTAACATTTGTGTGAATGTGTCAGGCCACCTCCCTGCTTCAGTTCCTGGACTTCATGCTGTACAAGGCTTAGCAGAGTGTGGGTATAAAATACTTCCTATTAAGTGAAAACAGCAAAAACTACTAAGACCCTTCTGTACCATCAGGGCTCATATAAATTATTTTGAACTAACTGCCTTAGAATGTAAAGTCCTAGAATGTGCCAGGGTTTAATCACAGCACTGTCAAATGTACTTGCTTCTCTATTAATAGACAATCTAATTCATCATAGGATTTTTGTTTGCGGTTCATTTTGTTTGAAATGTTTAAAGCTACCTTCCCTCTCCCACAATTGTTGATGTAATATTTATTATAGTAACCTTGCTAGGGGGAGCATAAAGGAGATGGTAAAAATCACCTGTAAAAATCACCACCCAAAGATAGTTGCTATTAACATCTTAATGTATAGCCTTCTAGCCTTTTCTTATATGCACATGTACAAATTATTCTTTTGCTTGATTTTTTAAAGTAAATATAGACTTATTTTGTACATAGAGTTTGCAAACTGCTTTTTAAATCAACAATAGATTATGAACAAATTCCCTTGTCATATATTCTTCTACAACCTTATTTTTAACAGTTGTATACTATTCCTTCATATGGATGATAGCAAAATTCTTTTAGGCAATTTACAGTGGCTGGACATTTCATTGATTTCTAATTTTTCACTATTACAAGCAACACTGTGTCTAACGTACACTAATGGATAAATCATTGCCGAGATAAGATTATTTTCTTGGAATGCATTCTTAGAGGTGGCATTGTGGAGTCAAAGGATATGCATGTTTTTCAAGATTTTTCAGGGTGGGGGAGGCAGATGGTCCTCTAATCAGCAGTGTAGAGATATAGAGTCTCAGTAATACTGGGTATTATTTTTAAATTGTTTTTTTCCAATTTTATAAGTGGAAAATAGTATCCCACTGTTGCTTTAATTTAAGGCAGGCCGTGTTGATGGTCTCTGCCTTACTGGCCATATCCAGAACAGCCTGGAAATATCATTGTGATGACATACTTCCCAAAATATCAACAAGATTAGAAGTCTGGTCTCCTCTTGCAGACCAAAGCTTTTGCCTAGAATGTTTTGAAAGCAACCATATTCTTCCACAACCGAGTCTCAAAATATCTGCCCACATAAACCACAATCCATAAAGTTGTGAAGCATGCTAATGCAATCCAGACTGGCCACTGACTGCTACAAGAGATGTCATCTAGAGATGTGAGCTGACAAGTGACACTGGGCAGTGTTTGCATTCCAGTTACTGTCCCAGAGTTTAAAAGTATTCATTCAGTGCAATGGTTCTGACTTTTCCACCAAGCTATATTTGTACCTTGTTATTATGCAAAGTTCAGCAAAGGTCCAAGGAAGCAAAGCCATTTGTTTCAGAGTGAGGGCTGGCTGTGGATTTATTCACTGAGGTACTCTGAGTTTGTGGCTTTGGCCTACCACCAGCCAGACTAAGATTCCAGCATACAGGTCAGGATTAATTGACATTTAACTCTTTTGAGGCATAACCAGGTTCAACACATGCGTACTTTCCAGTCCTCCATGCTAGATGCTAAAGTGCTTTATGTTAAGTCTGAGGTATTTAACTCTTTCCACCTAGTCACTCACAAAATGTGCTTTTTGGGTGACCACATAGATAAAAGTCACTTATTCTTCAGCAATTAGCTGTACAATGACTATGCAAAACACTGTGCCAGATGCTGGGTATGTACGCTGAACTAAGCCAGCCAAGCCGCATGCTTTCCTGTCTACATAGACTTTACACCCTATGGCAACAGGTGCTATACTAGTCCAGAACGGAAGTCCAGAAGGCTAATCTTTCTACTGTTGCTTCTTCTGTGGTATTTTAAATCCATCTGTCTATAACATTGATCTGAGACCACATTTGTAGACATTAATTTATATGTCTATAAATACTCAGCACAAATTTCAGTACACATTACATGTACTGGGCAGATTTAACGATCCTTACATTTTACAGTGCTTTGAAGTTCACAGAGTAGTTCCACAGACATTATCTTATTTACTTATACAGATGTGTATACATATATACATGTGTATACATGTATGTAACGTGTGTCTACATACATGTAGGTATGTATGCCTGTGTGTACACATGTATGTATACATCCTATTGTTCTCTTTCTCTGCAGAAACTTGATTAATACACTACTTCACCTGGTTGTTATGAGAATTAAATAAGATAATGTATGTGAGACTACTTTGTTAACCTCAAAGCATGTACATATATACATACTCTATATGTATATACGTGTGTGTGTATATTGAAATATACAGATACATATAGATAAAGATATAGAGAGAGGGAGAGAGGTTATTTTAAGGGACTGAACACATGATTATGGAAGCTAGCAAGTCCAAAGTCTGTTGTGTGGGGCAGCAGGTTGGAGACCCACGTGAAGATCCTACCGATGTTACAGTTGAAGTCCACAGGTTGTCTGCCGGCCAGAAGTCCCGTCTTCCTCGGGAGAGGTCAATCTTTTGTTCTAGTCAGGCTTTCAACTGACTGGATGAGGCCCATCAACATTATGGAGGGCAATCTACTTTACTCAAAGTTCACCAATTTAATGTAAATCTCATTCAAAACACTCTCATAGAAACATCCAGAATAATGTGTGACCAAATATCTGGCACTGTGGTGCAGCCAAGTTGACACATAAAATTAACTATTACAGGTAAGCATCATTAGCCTCATTTTTCAAGATGTGGACACTAGAAATCTTCAAGGTCAAGTGATTTTTCCAAGGTTACATAGTTATTAAAATCTACATTCAAGGCACTTTCTGTTATATATAGCTGTCTCATAAAATCCACGATTCTTAGTGTTACCATGATTAATTTTCTTCCTTGGTCCATATTAGAAAACCTCTGCAGACCCAAGATGCATTGGGATTCCTCCTGATTTTGTGTGTTCTGACACCAATTTTTGGACACCAACTGGGTGTCCTACAATTCAATTCAATTCTAACACTACTTAGAGCTAGCAAGGACCCCAAAAGTTAAGGGCTCAGTCTCACAAGACTGCCCCCCTTCAAATGCCAGTTACAACTTTCAGGTGTCTCCAAGATACCTACATTTCTGCCTGGACAACTACAAATTCAAGGCTTCTCACAACCCTCTCAGGTTTTAAAATTTGCTAGAACATTCACAGAACTCAAGAAAGCTCACAATTGCCATTTTATTATAAAGGATACAAATGAACAGCCAGACGAAGGGATACATAGGGCAAGGTCTAGGCAAGTCCCGAGCACAGGAGCTTCTGTCCCCATGGAGTCTGGGTGCACCACTCTCCCAGTACATCAATGAGCTCACCGACCAGGAAGCTCCACTGAGCTTGGTGTCTGGAGTTTTTATATGAGATTTCATACTATGTGGGCATGATTGATTAAATTGTTGACCATTATTAAACTCCATCTCCAGAAGACCTACACGCACTTCTGTTTTTCTTTCACCAAAAAGGAGCTTCAAAGAGATAGTTTTGTTCTATTTGCAAAGCATTTAAAGTCACAGATTGGTAGAAACAAATATAGATCATTTAAAAATTATTAGAAAGGGGAGAACTCATATTCTATTCACTTATCGTGTTCAACCTCACACTCAGGACAGGAATCCTTTCCATAATAAGCCTTCCTAATGGATGGCACATATGTGAGGATTTGGAAAATTAATGTAATTATTTAAACTTCACTTTCCCACCTTACACTTGTTAGGATGGTTACTATTAAAAAAAAGAAAACAGAAAATAACAAGTGTTGATTGTTATCAACAATAACAAGAGAGTGGAGAAATTAGAACCATTGTGTTTTGTTGGTGGGAAAGTAAAATCATGCATCTGCTGTGGAAAACAGTATGGTAGTTCCTTACTATTTAAAATTTTAAAATAGAATTATTCTATGAACCAGATATTCTACTTCTGGGTATATACCCCCAAAGAAGTGAAAGCAGGGACTCAAACAGATGCTTGCACACACAATAGCCAAAAAGGGTAGGCAACCTATGTGTTCATCAACAAATGAATGGATAAACAAAATACATAACTGGATTATTATTCAGCTTTAAAAAGGAAGGAAATTCTGATACAGGCTACAACATGGATGATTCTTAAGGATATTATTATGTTAAGTGAAATAAGCCAGTCACAAAAGACAAATACTGCATGATTCCACTAATATGAGATGTAGAACTGTTAAATTCATAGAGACAGAAAGTAGAATGGGAATTTCCAGAGGCTTGGGCAGGGGCAGGAAGAAGGGTGAGTGGGTAGTCATTGTTTAATGGTATACAGTTTCAGTTTTACAAGGTGAAAGAGTTCTGGAGATTGATTGAACAACAATGTGAACAAAGTGAAAACTACTGTGCTGTACACTTAAAAATGGTTAACATGGTACATTTTATGGTAAGTGTATTTTACCACAATTTTTTTTACAGCTATGGCTGTCAAAGCCATCCCTAATTACATTTCTGGAGTTAAGACTTAAAACAACAAAAATGAAAGTAAAAATAAACAAAAAAACCCTTTCATTTTCCAACTTCTAAAACCAAAGCTAGGAGGAAATATTCTACTCATCCCTGATTCCCAAAAGCTATTTCTTTGAAAACATTAATAAAATTAATAAAATCCTAACTAGATTTCTCAATAAAAAAGAGAAAAAACAGGGACTGCCCTGGTGGTCCAGTGGTTAAGACGCCATGCTTCCACTGCTCCACGGCAGCGGGCATGGGTTTGATCCCCGGTTGAGGAACTAAGATCCTGCATGCTGCACAGTGCAGCCAAAAAAAAAAGAGAGAGAGAGAGAGAGAGAGAGAGAGAGAGAGGGACAAAGCACATAATCCATTATCAGGAATGATATAGAGTGCCATTATAGAGCCTTCAAATATTAGAAGGATAACAAGGGAATATTATAAACAACACTGTGCCAGAAAGATGCAGAAAAAAACATAAAGAACATTCAGTCATGAAAAATTTTAAAAGGATTAGGGATGGAAAGGAACTTACCCAACCTGATAAAGAGCTTTACAAAAACCAGCATCTAACATCGTACTTTCAGTATCAAGTGAAAGGCTGAACACTTTCCTGCTAAGATCAGAAGATAACAAAGATGTCCGCTGTAATTCCTTCTACTCAGCATCATACTGGAGGTCCTAGCCAGTGTACTAAGTTAAGAAAAAGAAAACAAAAGGCTTATGTATTGGAAAGAAAGAGATAAAGCTGTTTTTATTCACAGACAAGTGATAGTCTATGTAGAAAAATCCTTAGGAATCTACGTCCACTGCCCCAAACACTAGAACTAATAATAATAAATAATGAAATATGTGCAAGACCTGTACACTTAAAACAGACATTGCAGAGAGAAGCTAAAGAAGATGGAACTAAATACATGAATTGGAAGGCTCCATATTATTAAGGTATCAATCCTCCTCAATTGATCTAGAGAGTCAAGGCCATCCCAATCAAAATTCTAGCAGACTATTTTTTTTGGACAAGCTGATTTAAAATTTAAAAGGAAATGCAAAGGATCTAGAATAGTTAATCAATCTTGAAAAAGAAATACACAGTTGACAACTTATACTTTGGATTTTAAGCTAAAATAATCAAGGTGGTATAATAATGGTGTAAGGATAGAAAATCAACCATTGCAACAGAAGAGGGAGCCGGGAAATTGAACTATTATTCATATGTGGTCAATTGATTTTTGAAAAAGATACCAAGATAATTTGAAAGAGAAAAAGATAGTCTTTTCTGTAATAATCCTGGAACAAATAGATAAACATATTACTAAAAATGAACCTTAATAACTACCTCATACAAAAATTAACTTGAGGTGAAATATACTAAAATGCAAAAGCAAATCTATAAAGCTTCTAAAAGAAAACAGAAAACTATCTTCACAAAGTTGGAATAGGCAGGTTTTAGACAGACAGAAAAAGTGCTAACCATAAAAATTAGACAAATCAGACTATCAACATTAAATGTATCTGCTCTTTAAAGGATAACATTAGGAAAAGAAAAGAGAAGACTGGGAGAAAATATTTGTAAAAAATGTATCTGAAAAAGGACTTGTAATCAGAATATATAAAGAACTCAATGTAAACAATTTGATTAAAAAACGGAAAAATGATCTTGCAGGCACTTCAGAAAGAATATACAAATGGCCAGTAAGCACATCAAAAGATGCTCAACATAATAAGTCATCAGGAAAATGCAATTAAAATCACTGTGAGATATTGTTTCACATTCACTAGAAGGGCTAAAATTAAAAACACTGTTGATACTATGTGTTGGGGAGAATGTGGAGAAACACGACTCCTAATGATTGCCGTGAAGTGGTATAACAACTTTGGAAAACAGTTTGTCAGTTTCTTATATAGTTAAATCTACACCTACCCTATGATCTAGCAATTATATTCTTAGGCATTGTCCCCAAGAGAAATGAAAACAATGCGTCCACAAGAAGCTTGAGCAAGAATGTTCATAGCAGATTTTATTCCTGTGAGCTTCAACATGAGAACAACCCAAGTGTATATAAGCAAGGTAAATGGATAAGCAAATTGTGGTATATTCATACACTGGATACCTACACAGTAGTAGCAAGAAATGAATTACTGATACATGTACCACAGAGATGAATCTCAAATGTGTATAATAGCTTGGGGGTAAAAACAGGAGGCTGACCCTGTGGGATGAAGGACCAAGATCTTGGCACACATGTTAACGCATACACCAGAATGCTGCCACACGTGCTGGGAAGCTCGGGCAACAGGATACCTTTTTTTTTTTTTTTGCGGTACACGGGCCCCTCACTGTTGTGGTCTTTCCCGTTGCGGAGCACAGGCTCCGGACGCGCAGGCTCAGCGGCCATGGCTCACGAGACCAGCCGCTCCGCGGCATGTGGGATCTTCCCGGACCGGGGCACGAACCCATCTCCCCTGCATCGGCAGGCGGACTCTCAACCACTGCGCCACCAGGGAAGCCCGACAGGATACCTTTTAACACTTATTGATATGCCATGTTATGGAAGGCCATCTACTGAGGATGTTCTAGACACCTTAGATGGTGAGTTCCACTAGGGGACCTATAGGACCCCTTTCAAAACTAAGATTCTATGATTTGTCCATAATTATTTCATTCATGTTGATGTTGTCTCCTTAACTGTGTTGTACAAGTTCTTTGAGAGCAGTAAACTGAGGTTATACCCTGGACTACACCACAGTGCTAACATGTCACTTATAAACAAATCACATTTACAGAGTGTTTGTCATAGGCCAGACACTGTTTTAAGCGCTTTTCATGTGTTTGCTCGTTTCTCTGCAAAAGCCTCATGAGATAGGTAATGGCCAAGACCTCACAGCAGGGGTGTAGAGGCAAGATCCTAACCCAAGAACCCTGACTCCAGAGCCTCTGCTTTAATCCATGCTCACTGCCTCTTATTGGGCACAAAAACAGATGCTCAGCTAAGCACTTATGAAGGGCCTGAGTGACGGCTGGCCCTTGAACTCAATTTGTGGTTCAGTTGTTCAAAATGTGTTGTTTTTGAAGTCACCGGTTAATTTCTATATAAATTACTAACCACATCCAACTGTCTCAGAAGTGGGTATTTGTCCCTAAGAGAAAGAGGTGAGAAAATGCAGCTGTATCAGTGCAAATACATCAGCTCAGAGAAAGTGACCTGCTTGCTGGGCTAGCAGTTTTCTTTTAAACAACAGCACAGTCTGTATCTCTCACACTGCATGAAGTGTGAAAGACAGCAATGCACTGTTTTTGGAACTGGACTGCTGTGGCCTTGGAGAAATCCTTCGTATTTCTGACAAAATAAACAAGCAGTGTCCAAAACTCCAAATTAAAAAGGGCTAAATAATATTCATTGTTATAATTCACTTTTTATTTAAATTGAGGATTCTATTTAAAAAGTGCTGGCTCAACCATTATATTAAATCATTAACTTGACTTGAAATCTTAAACAACGTTTCGGCAAGGTAAGTTTCACACCTGCGTTGCTTTTTAATGAAGTCTGTTGGCAAATCTAGTACAATATCCAAAAGTCAGGATTTAATATGCAATCAATACCTGTATTCAGTAGGAAGCTGCATTCCTTCTACCCAAATGTCAGATAGCTCACCCCCTGTGGATGGCAATAAACAAGCAAGGCAGAAGTCATAGGTAAAAGATCTGGACTGCTAACAAGTGATGATGGTCTGAAGATATATTTTGAAACTAACTAAAGTAACATCAAAAGAGCATAAAACATGCATGTGTGAGCTGAGCCAGAAAGAGGACAGGGGTTAAATTGGAACTGAGGAGATGGGACCTGATCTCACAGGAGAGAGAAGGAAGAAATTTTTTAAATGGCCTATATCACCACAAAATGGGTTCAGGTCCTGAAAGAATGTAATGCTGACAGGACATAAATTCTTTTCCCTTAGCAGATCCAGAGAAACTACCAGACCTCCAGAAACTACAACTCAGTAACTTGATCATGCCTCTAGAGTAGCGATGCACCTAAGTGAAAAAACCATACTTCAGATCTATATAATGACTGGCTTAAGTAACTGGCACCAAATCCTTTCTCGTCCTGATGAAAGGAGGTAATTTGTAACATAGAGGGATGCTGCCATCTAGAGAGAGAGTGTAAAGTAAGGAGAAAGTTTTTGAATGTTGGAAATGGACTATTTGGGTCTAAGGTTGGCTGTGTTAAACTTTAGTTATCTGCAGAGAAGTGAAATTGCAGATAAAGATTTGTGTGCCTGTGTGTTTTTATAAGCTGAGCATGGGTAAGACATATACCGGTGCTACAGATTATGAGGTTCTGTTTGTTCAACAAGGCCAACTTTGTCATAAGGAGCTTCATTTTCAAGCTTCGGTGTTATTTGCCATTTTTCTTTTTGAAAATTGAGTAAGCTAAAATTAATTAGTAGAAGTGATTGTTTTGTTAGTGGGATGAAGCAAAGTAGGTTTAGAGGGGTTTGTAGAGAACAACTAGCTACAAATTTAAAGATAAGAAAAAACCAAAAAGATAGAGAAAACAAATCTTCATAAAAAAACCCCACCATAGGGACTACCCTGGTGGTCCAGTGGGTAAGACTCCACGCTCCCAACGCAGGGGGCCTGGGTTTGATCCCTGGTTGGGGAACTAGATCCCGCACGCATGCCGCAACTAAGAGTCTGTGTGCCAGAACTAAGAAGTCCCCATGCTGCAACTAAAGATCCCACATGCTGCAACTAAGACCTGGTGCAGCCAAAAATAAATAAATAAAATAATAAATATTTTTAAAAATCCCCACCATAATAGATGTGCCAAACTTCTTTCTATCTTTGTGAACATTTCTCACATTTTAAGGCTTAAACTCAAGATACTGTTCATTATCTTGCTCATAGCATGCAATTAACACTTACCAAATAAATCAGTATTTTTCTTCCCCAAAATTTCCTCCGAGTGATTGATATTCATAAATCATTGAATGTTGGGGCTTCAAAGATCACGTAGTACAACTGAATTTACATATTAGAAAACTGAAACCAGAGGAGCTAAGTCATCTACTCAAAGTTAGTAGTTAGTGCAGAGAGCTGGGACTATATGTCCATCTACATCTATCTATCTAAGAATTTTATGATATGAGGACCATCGTTATTAAAAGTATATAACATAGTTAAAAAATTAAGGTGAGATAAACTTGAGTTTTACCTCATTAAAAAAATACCCATAAGAAGAGTACTTGGTATGTAATATTAATACATATTAAGCATGTAGAGAAAATGATGAGTATGTCAGAGAGGGAGGAAGGAGTAATGGAAAGAGTAGAGGGAGGGAAACGTGTAAGGAGACAAGGAAGGTGGGTGTTAGAGAGAAATATGGAGCCAAATGGAAGCAAAGAAAGGAGGAGGAGACAAATGAGGGAAAGCTGATTTAAAAAAAAGATCCAAAATGTGGTATACACATACAATGGACTATTACTCAGCCTTTACAAGGAATACAATTCTAACATATGCAACAACACAGATGGACCTTGAAGACATTATGCTAAGTGAAATAAGTCAGGCCCAAAAAGACAAATATTGTCTGACCCCACTTACATTAGGTACCTAGTCAGATTCATAGAATCGGAAAGTAGAACAGTGGTTACCAAGGGCTGGGGGGAGAGTGGAATGGAGAGTTCGTGTTTAATAGGTATAGAATATCGGTTTGGAATGATGAAAAATTTCTCGAGATGGATGGTGTTGATAGTTATGTATTGTGAAAATACCTAATAACACTGAACTGTACTTAAAATGGTTAAAATGGTAAAATTTATGCTATGTATATTTTCACACAATAAAAAATGCTTTAGAAAAAGATATCACATAATTACAATATCTCCTCTGATCCTTTCATCTTGACTTGTCATAATAGTTCAATGATCATAAAAGCTTGAAGGAAAGAAAATGAATAAATATAAAGGATTGTTCTCAGGTTTTGGGGGTTCTTTTTGAGACTTCTTCAAGTCATATACATTGGAAAACTGATCAGTTTTTATCCTGTAATCTTCTTTAGCATGGTGAACAAATGTTTCTGGTAAGGTTTACAAGTTGCTACCTGGCCTTTACTTCTCTCAAACTAGTTCTAATGCAGAGCAGTGAGAGGTGTGTGCAGAACCAACTGCAGCAGGCGGCACAGTTCCGCCCCACCCCCACCCCCCGCCCCGCCGCTCCATTTCTGTGCCCCGAGGGCGAGCAGGGCATTTCAGTCCTCACACACGTAAGGTGAGGGTGAATGCTGACCTCCGGGGGCTTCCGGGAGTTCCCGAGAGGAGAACGGGGTCCAGGCCTTCCGGGCTTGTGAGGGCCTTGGGTGGCAGCCCTGCTCCTTTCTTCCTGCCTAGGCCTCCGAGGTCTTGTTCTCAGTGGAATAACATGCATTTACTCCTGTGAAACGGGAAAACAAGGAGCCTTTTCTCCTGCCTGCTCAAAGGCTCAGGCCAAAGAGGAGTGAGTTTAAGGAAGAGAGTTTGGGAATTGCAAGAAGTTGCAATCAAGCTTCTCTATCCGGCCTTGGAATCCATGAGGGAATTTAAAAATAGCGTACTTCTTTACTGACGAGGAAGAGCTTAAATGTATCTGGATTCAATATTTGAAGCAGCATTTCAGCCATATCTAATAGTCTTTGTGAAGAGTGATTTAATTATTACTAATATGATATTTTGTGTCAAACTCACCTCTTTAATTTCAGCAGTGCAGAAAATGCTAGGGAGTTACTTAAAATGAACAGATACCATTTTAAACCTGTACAATACTTATCTTCAACATGCCATGAAGCCTAGACTATATTTCCATCCCCTCCTCCCTCAGCAAAATGGAGAGACCCACTTCTAACATATGGAAGCATTTTCACACTGCAAGTTATTCTGAGGGGAGAATATGTGATTTATAAATGCTGTCAAATGAAATATGTATTTCCAAATGGTACCGAGTGGACCAGGCACATCACAAGACACGTTCTGCATCTTTACTACCCCATGGGCATAAACGAAGGAATGGTGTCGAGTAAGAGCAAACAGCTCTTTCTGGCATTATCAATCCAGAGGGCCCACACTTGCTGCTGACAAACATATTCAAGTAATTAAAGATTACAGGTAACCTTATCACAAAAGCATACAATAGTTTATATTCCATAAACTATAAAGGTCTATAATACTTATAGATAAAATAACACCTTCAAGTTTTGGAGAAATGGGTATGCTTTGTCAAAAGTAATACATCCTTCTGAGTCATTTTTGCCAGTGGCTGAAAATAAATATTGACATAGAGGTTTTAAATTGCTAGGCTCACCACGCCATTTGCCTGCCAACATTCTCAAACAAACCTTTTGAAAGTCAAAATACGAACAGAAAATGGTAAGAATAAGTGAAGCATCTTGCATGTTTACGGATGGCAAAACAAAAGTGCAGGAGCATTCACACAGTCTGGGATGACATCTCAACTAGGCTCGTACAGACCACAAAGGCAGAAGGCCTATCACAGCTCAGGTACATCACAGCTTCATAAGAAAAGAAGCTGTAAAACAGGCATTTAACTAAGCCAAGAGGGAGCCTTTCTTAGAGGAAAACACATGAGATTCGGAGTCAGCTCTCATGTGTTTTAGTCCCATATCTCTAAGTACGAGCTGCGTGACCTTGCACACATCTTGTAATTCTGGAGGCTTTGTTGTCTCATGATCCAAGGGTTTAATAAATTACCTCTTGAGGATCGTATCATGTAGTAAGAGCTGCGGTTTACCGAGCATTTCTCATATGCCAGGTACTGTGCTTAGCATTTTATCTACGTTACCTCGCTAAATCCTTACAACTTTGTGAAGTATGTCTTACTATTCCCATTTTACAGATGAGTAAACGTGGCCTCAGAGGGATCAAGTGATCTTCCCTAGCTCACAAAGTTAGTGAACTGAAGAGACGGAATTTGAATCCAGTCTCGTTTTTGCCAAAGTTTAGGTTTATAAAACCCTGCATTCTGGCTCGTGGTAGTCATTTACTTAGTCACCAAAGATTAATATATTTAGACACGTTTTATAATAGATGAAGTATGATACAAATATACATTTTCACATTACACATGTGCATAAAAGAAGCATCATGGGAGATCAGCAAGGTCTAACTTTTAGGTCATATGAAGTTAAACATTTCAAAAGGCAAAAGGTTAAAGACTAGTCATGACATGCATAAGCATGTCATATGGTACTGTTTTAAGAAGAAAGAAAAAGAAATAATTCAAAGAGTCATGTTTTGACACTGAAAACAATAGTAAAATTTAATGGAGTATGCTGTGTTGGCTGTTGAAAAAGGTCTCTTGGAAAACAAGAAGGTCTTCATGAAACCGTTCAGCTCACTGAACATCCCCAAATATAAAGCACACTGCACATGACGACCATGTCTTTTGGGATACATTACAGAACACTCTCAAAAATATAAAGCCAGTTTCTTCCTTCATCACTGTATTTTGATCTGCAGAGTGATTTTGCCAGATGTTCTGTATCAAATGACTTAATGAAAGTTTTCTGTTCTTTAAAATCTGTGAAGTTCCCTATTTATAATGACATTAGTGAAGTACATGACTTTAAGAAATGAGAAGAATTTTTCTTCAATTGAATTGCCACAAATCTCCAGATTCTAAAATGCAAACGAAATCAAGTCACTGGCCATAGCCCACTACCACATATGACTGGATTATAAACTAAGCAGCATGGTTTGGTGTTGAGGTTCGGGTGAGAACGCATTAAACACAGAGTTTTCAGGGGCTTGGTCCGACCTCCAGAAGGGTAGCAAGGTCTGTGTGTGACACAACCTCTAGTTCTAGCTCACATCAGACACTTTAATTATTTTTATGTCTTGGTTTTTTGAAATCCATCTGTGTCTAGATGGAGACCAATATACAAACCAGTTGAGAAAAGAGTCTAAAGTCTTTGGAACTTACAATGAATGGATCTCTTGAAGACTAGCAGCATAAGAAGCAGATGAGTTCAGAAAATCGGACGGATTAGACAAAGTTCTCAGTGGTAACGGCTGTATTCAGTGGGTTGCGAGATACTTTTCTCATCTTCTTCTCCAATGTCCCATTCTGAAAATGAGTAATTTCTTTATCAGCATCGTATTTATGAGAAAAGGGATAGCTTCCTTCGTTTTATTCTAATATTGATTCTTTTTTTTTTCTCAAGTGTGTGCTCACATTGAATCAAAACCAAGAAATTCTAGATTTCTTAGAGCAGGCAGTTTATAATTCCATTTCCAACAAAAATTTACAGCAGTTCAAAAAATGCAGAATTGGGTTGAAAAGTGTTTTCTCCTATTACTTCCTATAATGTATGTATTACAACACACTTGTGTTCATAGTACACAACTGGTTATAACTTCAGCAGGGACGACGAGGCTGCAATTGTTCCAGCAGGGTCCATTTATCTTGTGTCTCAAGTTGAGCTGGTGCTTTGTGAGTTCAGCCTGGCAATTTCCTATGTAAATAGGAAATTGTATGTAAATGTAAACAGGAAATTTCCCTCTGGGGTCCTGGTTATTCTACCTTCAAGTCAGGCAGTACAAAACATCTGATAAAGTAAAATCAAGAGTGTCCCATCATAGTTAATAACGACTCTGTGGCCCTACCACCTCCTTCTGTAAAGACATATTTTTTAATATTTTGGTGGGTAATTTGTTGTTTAGTTCATTCCTTTTGCATTTTTACAGAATTCCTCCATAGATGGCTAGAAATGAGTACAGAATGTCTTATGCCTATAGTTCCTTCACGAATTGGCACAGATTCACTTTTCTTCTGGGGCAACAATTTGTCATTTCTTAAAACTATCTTAAAATATTTTAACATAGATTTGAGGCCTTTTTTTAAAAAAAAATCAAATTGTGATTCAGACCCTCTACATCCCCTCTTCCTGGGTCTCCTGCTATGATTTATCTTTTTTTCTACAGAAGATGTCATTTTTTATAGTTGAGACTTTAGATGTTTTAAATTCCTGTTGAAAAATCTTTGAACTATGACAAATGCTTTTGATGTAGTTTATGCTTTCAGGCTAAATTTTCGCTTTGCAGAAATAAACATTTTAACTGACATTTAATAATCCCAAGCAAAGATATTTTCTAAAAAAATTTCCATTACTCAGATTTCAGACACATTATTAAAACAGAAGACTCCCTGCATCAGAGAGGAAATCAATGTTTTAAGCAGAATATCTGAATGACTGATTTCAATATCAGTATCGATATTTCAATATCCTAACTACAGGCATTTCTTTTTAGGTCTTCAGAGTAGCCCTTGACTTCACCTTACGTTGAATCACAATAATCATAGTGTGTGGTTTGAATTGTAATTATTTTCTCATTAGCTGTCAGGTTACTCAGAACGTCTGGAGG
The DNA here is from genome assembly GCF_005190385.1 of Monodon monoceros. Lineage (NCBI taxonomy): Eukaryota > Metazoa > Chordata > Mammalia > Artiodactyla > Monodontidae > Monodon > Monodon monoceros. The sequence goes on along the minus strand of NW_021703768.1, from coordinate 30,175,244 downwards.
TTTAGTCATTAACTCCAAGGGTCTCCACTGCCATCTTCCTAGATTTGGTCTCAGTGGGCAGACACCTGGAGGTGCTCTAGAGGACCGGTCCTCAAACACGTATACAGACCACCTGGGGATCTTGTAAAATGCAGATTCTGCTGCAGTAGGTCTGGGGTGAGGCCTGAGAGTCTGCATTTCTAACAAGTCCCTGGTCAATACTGCTAGTCTGTCTGGACCACACTTTGTGGGGCAAGGATCTCTAAAACTATCAATGGGCCATGGGCCTGAATTCAGAAACTTCCTGATATTAAAAAAGAAAAAGAAAGATAGGAGTAAAACAAGGAAAAGTGAGAAGAGAACCAGGGGTAAGAATAAGGTAATGAGTGAAAGGAAAAAGAAGGACCTTTGAGGAACAATTAAGAAGTTTCCCCAGAGCTAACAGGGTAGCTAGGTGATGGCAATGACATAGGACTGGAGGAGAGGAGGGAAGGGAAGCTAACTTTTATTGAGTGTCTTCTGTGCAACCTGTGCTCTGACATATTGCCATGTGTTTAGGCTTGTATATGTAAATGGATATATATGGATATATATATCTGTGTATATATAGAGGATGGATCGATAGAAAGATATTCTGCCTTGTTCCAAAAAGGTTTGAAGAAGCTCTTACATGCACACATTTCTTCAATCCTCATAACAACCCTTTTAAAATATATATCGAGAGAGACGAGAAAGCTAAGCCTTGCAGTAATTTTTTTAAAGCACAGCTCTAGGATTATCTAACTTCAGAGCTCCAAAATCCATGCTTTGACCAGTCAGAGAGCCAGACACGAGTGAAAGAGGTGAAGAGGACAGTTTTGGAACGTGAGAAGAAATGAGAAAAGAGGACGTGGCAGAGACACATGGAAAAATCCAGGAAGAAAGAGAGAGGAAAATGCAGGGCATGCCAGGGCTGCAGTCCAAGTGGATAATTCTAGTCCTGGTAGCAATTAGAGGCGACCCATTTGGCAGTGTCCGCTCCTCTGCAGGAGGGTTGTTGCCACCATCTTTCCTGCCAAGAGTGTTTCCACAACCTTTGTGGCCCTGGTTGGAGTAGCCTGGTTCTATCCAGTGTGGAGAACTCAGTTTTCACCTTAATCACCCTAAACTACCAAGCAGGATGAAGCAGTCTGCCAGACTCTCGGTGGGAGAAGCCATGTAGCAGAAACGTGGGACCCCTAGAGCTTCCTGCCCGCATGCCCACTGGGACTCCATTCTCAGTCTCTTCCTCCTCTTCCGGATCTGCTTTTGGCTCAGTAGACACTCTTAAACCTTCTCCTTTGAGATGACTGAAAATCCTCCAGTTACTTTCCTACATGAAACAGGTTTGTCAGAGACTGAGTGCCAATAAAATATATTGAAAACAAAAAGGTAGGAACAAGACCTTACAACTCACCCAAAATTTGGGGGGAAAATTATGGTACATATTAGAATAGGGAGAAAAGAAGTGTATATTTACTGTTAACACTGACCATTACACTACCTTAGAATCCTGAAGAACAAAGCTCTTACATTATGCATAATGTTCTAGCTGAATTCTTGTCTGGAGATGTGAAGGAGTATTTTGAATGAAGGTGAAGGACAAGAACATAAAATGCCTTTCAGTAGATTAGACGGCATTATAAAGAGCAGATCTTTAGTTATTCAGAAGCATGTTATTGCACTCTGAATTCAGTGAATCCGTCTTGCCCACCATCTATTTCCATATATCTCTATGCAAAGAACAGGTAGGCCAAAGAAATAAGATACTGGGTACATGCTAAGCAGTATAATTCAATAAGAAGTCTGTCGTTGGCCAGGAGCGTGAGAATTGTCCTTTAATCATGAGTGTCTGACACTACGGTAGAAAAGAAATTATTTTCAAATTTGGTTTTTATTTTTTCAAACTTACGTATATTCATGTGGTTTAAGGGTTCAAATGGTCCTACAAGACTTTTCTGGAAAAAAGTAGCAATCTCCTCCTGGCCCCTTCCTCTGCTTTCTTTTTTCTTGGTCCCCAGAGGTAACAGCATCCAACTCACAGCTGTTTCTTTTGTATTAACCTCCATAAAACCAAATACCATGCATTTAGGGCTACTTCTCTATATTTATGTTTAGGTGCTACTGGTTTGCAACTATGGAAGAATTTAGGTCCCTTTCACAGATTTTTCTGACCCCTTCAACCCACTACCACCATACACATGAACGCTTTCCATTCCCCCATCTTCCCAAAATCACTGCATCAGAAGTCTGATTAGATCAATATTCAGTATTCACATCGTCATGATTATGTAATATATTTTGATTACTTTTGTTTTCCTGCCCAACTTTTTGTTTTCTCTGGATTTAATAATTGTGTCATATTTTTGTTTTGTTTCGTTTTCTTAGTCCTCTACGTACTAGTTACCAGTCAACCCCCAAAGTCTCTTCCAATTATCTAAATATGCTTTCAAAGTATTCAGTTACTTGAGATATTCAACTGCTTTTAGTTCCATCCTTTTGGAGACTTCTTTCCTGGAGTCTCCTCAGGGACCTCCCCCACTGTGGACTGGTTATTCTCTGCAATTGGTGTACTGCTCTCGTTCTGGGCTATCCTCTCACCATCATCCTGGAGGCTGCCTTCACCTCTTCTGAGTCGGTGCCCCTGTTTCTTGGCTACTTAGTTTACTAGCTCTTTTGGTAGAGCACTTCCTTTAGAAGCATCCTGAGAATGAGTGCATGTGGGATACATACTTTGAGAGCTTACAGTTGGAAGTGTTTTTATCATGTCTTTACACTTAACCGGTACATTATATTAACATATAATTCTAGACCGGAAATCATTTCCTTTCAGAGTGTTAAAAGCATTGCTCCTTTGACTTCTAACTTACAGGATTGTTGTTGTGAAACCTAAAGCCATTCCGATACCTGACCCTTCATATGTGACTTTTTTTACCCCCTTTTCCATGCCAATAGGACCTTTTCTTAGTGGTGTTCTAAGATTTCATGATGTGCATTGGTACGGTTCTATTTTCATGTATTGTTCTGAGTATTGGATTGACTCTTTCAAACTGGAGACATATGTCTTTTGATTTGGGGAATTTTAATGATCTATTTGTTGATAATTTCAAGCCCTCTTTTTCCTGTATTCTCTTTCTCTATAGCTTCTATTAGTCAGGCATTGAAGTGACTCTTGGACTGATCATCTGAGTTTTCTTATCTCTTCTCACATTTTTCATTTCTGTTCTTTTGCTCTGCTATGTGGACTATTTACTCAATTTTATTCTCTAAATCTTCTATTGATGTTTTTAAGGCAACATTGATTCTACTACCATATTTTAAAGTCTAAATTTCTAAAAGCTTATTCTTGTTCTGTGTTGCTCTTTTTAAAAAATAGTACTCTGTTTTTGCTTCATGGATGTTTCATGTTTGTGAGGATATTAATTATATACATATTAGATATATAATTATAAAATATATATGAAAATAAATTATTTGTATATAATTTTAGAAAATATATATTAAACTCTCTGCATAGTCTTTTCCCTCCAGTTTACTTTCCTTCTGTTTACTCATTCAATCACTGAATTGTATGTCTGGTGACCCTTGATTGCCTGCTTATATTTAAGAAAGGGGCACTCACTAAAAAGCTCATTGGCAGCTATGTGCACTTGCACTGGGTTCTCATCATCTGGTTTGACCATTCACGGAGAAATTTGTTTGCCCTTATCTTTTGTTCTTTTCTTTCGGGTTGGTCAGACTCTCCAGAGAAAAATCTTATAATTTCCTGCCTGGAGGAAATAAACCTGGCTGCCAGCATTCTGTGAACTGAGTAGAGAGTGCTCAGACAGAACCTCAATATTTTGTATGCGTGGTAGGCAGTATAACAGCTCCCTAAAGATGTCCGTATCCTAATGCTCAGAGCCTGTAAATATGTACCTTATGTGGCAAAAGAAACCCAGTAGATGTGATTAAGTTAAGGATCTTGAGACAGGAAGATTATCTTAGATAATCCAACTTCATCTTCAGCCTCATCTTATACCACTGTCCTCTCCCTCTTACCTTGCAAAGTGACTTGTATACAGTCACCCCTCAATACATATTTGTTGAATAAGTGGATTGATCAACAAATATATTAGAAAGAAGAAAGGATACATTTTAAAATATATCATTGTAAGGACTGTGATCTTATTTTCAAGTTTTCCTACTGGGTCAGGTTAGAAAACTGCTATGAACCCAATGGCTTGATAAATGTTTACTTTTGACTTTGGAGCCAAAGGACTGGTTTGAGAAAGGGCGAGAGAATCTAGCTGGAAGAGGAGGTAAGGAGGTCATCTGTTTTCCAGCTAATGAGCTGGGCAGTGTCACTGCACTGAGGCTAATATACCTTCAATCAGACAATGTATACCTAGATCCTAGCACAGTGGCTGGCACAAAAAGATACTCAATAAATATTTGTTGAATTGATGAAAAAAAAAATGGCCTTCCTACTTTACCACATGCCCTCCAAGCTACAAGTAACCCTTTATGATTTCCTACTTAATGCTGCCATTGAAGATCACTTCTGCCCATTTTTAGCTCTATGTTTTGATAGAGGAAAAGTCAACATGCTATTTGTCTACGGTTCGGTCAAGTCATACTATTTTAAGGACAACTACCCTAAGTCCAATTTAGAAGAGGCCCATTTATTATTCCACTTCATAAGTATTCCACTGCACATTCACAAAGACTATGTCCTTTCAAAGTCATTAGAGATCTCATTTCTTAAATCTAATGTAACTGCCGAAAAAGGAGCTTGTTCTAAGAAAGAACAAAGACTTGAGCTACAGTTTAATATGGATGGCAATGCAAATATATTGTTGAGCATTTTCTGCTGTGGTTCACTTGGCTCCAAGGGCAGACAGCACAGCAAGCACTTGCATAAAAAAATGAAGCTTATCTTGCTGGACCGAAAGAAGGTACCCAAGTTCACAGGGCCCCAGGAGCTTGGCAAAGGGTGGTCTGGCAGAGTTTTGACACGCTGTTATGGGATAAGATTGTGGGTAACTGGAAAACCCCTTTCTGGCATATAAAAGGTGTAATTATCTGGTAGTTCCTTGAAATTCTTCAGCTAGGCTTTTATTTATTTAACCAGTGATGGCAAATTACCTCAGCTTCTATGCCGGCATGATACATCGGTAATGGCTGCTAGAAGCCTATAATGATAAAAGTTCTGAGGAAATATTGGGGCTCATCAAGAAAGTGTTGTCATAGATTAGCAATGTCAGCTATGAGTTTTGGAATAGCGATTGGTGTCACGCCACATATTTAATATCCTTTCAGGCTTTTTTTTGGTCTTATTAAAATCTAAGTAATTATATCTAAAAATCCACATAATTTTCACATAAATTCTGTAAAGTAAGTACTGTTATAGTCTTCATTTTTTTTTCGGATGAAGAAACTTAAGGTACAGACATATTGTTTCCAAAAGTATATTGCCAATTAGCGGTGGAACTTATATTTGAACACATGCCTCTCTAACTCCAGAGCCCCTCCAAGCTTTTAACAACCATATAATCTTCCCTAAGAATTCTAGAGTGCTGATATTTGATGCTGTTATCACTCATTTATACCCTAGAGTGAATGAGTTCCTTTCTATCCTTACCTAAGATAGGAAAATATAAAAGATTAATAAGGTTGGCAGGGCTGAAGACAAACTACCTACTTTACAATACTGTTTAAGACTGATTCTTAGTCTAAATATTGAAAACATGACTTAGTATATGACTAGTCAAGGAAATATGAATTATTCCTGGATTATTTAAGTACATCTGTACCATTTATATTTTGAGATCCAAACCAAGTAGAAGTATTACTCTCAGATGAGATTTTTTTTTTTTTTTTTGCGGTACTCGGGCCTCTCACTGTTGTGGCCTCTCCCGTTGCGGAGCACAGGCTCCGGACGCACAGGCTCAGAGGCCATGGCTCACGGGCCCAGCCACTCCGCGGCATGTGGGATCTTCCCGGACCGGGGCATGAACCCGTGTCCCCTGCATCGGCAGGCGGACTCTCAAACACTGCGCCACCAGGGAAGCCCTCAGATGAGATTTTTCATCCTTTGAAATGTCTTATTCTAAAAGTAAGGATGTTAATCACTACGGCACGATGAGTTTCCAAATGCAGGTAATTGTACTTTGTTTTCCTTAAACATTTAAAGGTTGTTCTCTTAATGGGATGATCTCTCTATTTATGGAAACATATTACTATCACTTTCCCCGAATATTTATTTCTCTAATTAATTGTTAAAATCATTTGTAAATATGCAATTTACATGTAAATCATTCATGTAAAACAGTTTGGATTTTACCCAAAGGCAGGGAAAAATACAAAACGAAAAAATCTTCAAATATTTGTAGTTGGTGTTAGAAATGTCAGAGTATTGTTTGATTTCTTGCATGTTCTTTTACTTTTACAGAAAAATCTGTCATTGCTCAACCAATATTTGTTTTTGAAAAGAGAAAACAAACTTTTAAGGTAAGATCAAGTCACTTTTCTTTGATTTTTTTTTTTGAGGTATTTATTTATTTTGGCTGCGTTGGGTCTTCTTTGCTGTGCGCGGGCTTTCTCTAGTTGCGGAGAGCAGGGCCTACTCTTCATTGCAGTGTGCGGGCTTCTCATTGCAGTGGCTTCTCTTGTTGAGGAGCACTGGCTCTAGGTACATGGGTTTCAGTAGTTGCAGCGCGTTGGCTCCGTAGTTGTGGCTCACAGGGTCTAGAGTGCAGGCTCAGTAGTTATGGTGCACGGGCTTAGTTGCTCTGCAGCATGTGGGATCTTCCCGGAGCAGGGATTGAACCCGTGTCCCCTGCATTGGCAGGCGCATTCTTAACCACTGCACCACCAGGGAAGTCCCTCTTTGATTTTTACTTTGACAAGATTGTATATCGAGAAGCTAGCTATACTAAATGATATCACTGCTGCATAAATTTATCCTCTGTTCTTCACTTAGAGGAGTAGTAACTCCAGAATATTTACATCATAGGGATTTACTGACAGCAATTTGGCTGAAATGGGAAGCCAGAGGCCTTATCTTGAAACTATGGATAACATGCCATTTTTGCCAAATTATCTGTTTTTTTTTTTTGGAGTGACTGGGAAAGGGGAGGGGCTGAAGGAGATTAGGAGGGCTAAGGCTCATCAAGCATTCCCCACCACTGACCTAGCTTAAAACTGGATATAAAATAAGTTCTAAACTGCAATATATGATTCAAAAGAAATCTTGAGGACTCTATTTGCTTTTTCAGCATCATACTAAAATCACTTGCTTTGAAAGACAAACGATAGCATTAGTAGCATTCTCACTTTAGCCTAACTAGTATTTTCTTGTTATTCATTCTTACTTATGGAGGTAATTTACCCTACTACCCACAAAACTAACTAAAGAAAAACTCAACTCCTAGTGAGTAAAGGTGAGCAGCTTTTCCTAGCCTAGCTGAATAGACCTGGCTTCTGAGAATTCTCTTATAAAGTGACAGGGTGAAAGTCTGATTTGAAAACAGCAAACACTCAGCTCTCACTGGTAGCTTTGTTTCCTTCCAGAGACCAGCAGAAGACACCCTGTATGAAGCAGCAGAACATGGTAATGATTTGTATCCTGTATTTCAAAAGCAATCTTTATACAAAGAGATAAGTAGGCACAAGCATTTTGGCATGTGGCACAGACAATGTAAAATCGAATGGTTTTTCTTGTTTTTAAGCATGCAAGTAGACTGGCTCTTGTTTTGAAAGATGACATGTAGGTCTTTGGGAACACTGATGTTAACAACACTAAAATCCCATGATTCTCCACTGCCTGTACTTCAACCTTCCAAAAGCATTCTCTATACAATCTCAGAATTTGTACGCAACTTCTTGCCAAAGCCACTTTTTTTTAATTGTTTCACAGTACGATGATATGCCTATTGGTTTATAATCTCCAAGTTATTAACCCCAATGTCTAACACTGTGCTTCAGAAATTAACACATTGTCAAACGATGATATATCTAGAGAAAAGGAAATTCTGTTTCTCCTCTCATATCACGGATTGAGCCTAATTTGTTATTGCAATCAGTTTTACCCTTCACATTGAATTTCTTACAGAGTGTAATGATTCTTCCAGAAAGCGTGTCCGGTCTTCATCTTTTACTTTGCATACTACAGATTCTCAGTCCCAAGGAGGTAGGTATAGCCTTGACTGTTCACTGTTATGTTTACTCTGAGTGTGACACTACTGAGGGACTTTTCAAACACATAATGTTTAAAAATCTACCCATTGATAGTGTTTATAATATACTGTTGTATGAAGATAGCAGTTTATAAATGAATTGCACAGTGAGTTATTATTTAAAAATTCAATTAATCAACATTGGAAAAAAGACTGAAAGGATATAAACCACAGTGTTGGCAATGGTTATCTTAGGTAATGGGATTACAAGTGATTTGGTTCCCTTGTCCACCCCCCCCACCCCCCACCCCCAGCCCACTCCACCCCCCAACTCCGACCTTTGTATTTTGCTGTGTTCACAAAGTTTCTGCATTAAGCATGTATTAGCTTTACAATTAGGAAAAACTGCTATTTCCTCCTAAGTAAACATCTACTTAAATAAACAGATGTCTGCTTTTAAAAAAACACTTTATTCTAAGAACTTTATCATATGCTGTGTTTTGAATAAACCATTAACTTAGTTTGCCTCTCTCCTACACTCAAAGCACTCTGGCGACTTCTTTTATGATAGATCACACTGCCCTCTGCTGTGTCATACAGCTATTTATGTATATGTCTGTCTCCTCCACTGAGAGTTCCTTGAGGTCATCTTCACGCCTGATAGAGTGTCTAACACACGATGATCATGTAAATATTTACTGAATAATTCTCACCAGAGGCACTCTTTATTTTTAATCGATAAAAATACAAAAAATTTTTCTAATCTGGTGATAAAGAAAATTTTCCAAAACAGCAAAAATCCAAATCAAAAGAAAAACAAACCCCACTTCCTTATTGACTCCAGTTTGCAATCTGCTTTTAGCATCAACCTTGTCCCAGAAGCGACTAAGATCGTCATCCTTCACGGATCTCCCGACCTTCCCCCCTTCTGGGCCAGGTAATAAAGAACTTCTTAGAACCTCAAGCCTGACACTCTGACTTTTCCAAATCCATTCTTATTCATGATGAGCTTTCTTTTTCGGCTACTATAAAACTCTTGACATTTTAGTGGCAAATAAAATAGGGGCCTTAGCAAAGTATGCATGGAAGACTACCTTCTGAATTCCAGCCCCACAAATCTAGACAGTATATCTGTTTATTTTTGGTAGAAAGTTTAAGCTTGATGACGTTTTTTAGGATTTCATGTTTATGACAGCATTATTTTATGTAAGGTAGGCCTATAAAATACAGTAACTTGCTTTATTTTCCTTATTATTGTCCATCTGTACAGTTTATAATATATGCAGTACTCAAAATATATAACTATGTGTAGATTCTCAAAGTTTATGCTTTAAATTTATATTCTAAAGTTTAGAATATGATTCCTTTTGAATTTTTCACTAATTAAAACATTACCTCTTTTTATTTGAAATTTGTAATACTTTGCGAAGTAAAACTATTTTATCATAATAAAATATTTGAAATGGTTGAAACATGCTCTACATCAAGATTATGATTTGTAGTCTTGTATATTTTTGTTTCTACTGAACAACCAACTGCCTTTTCCGAGTTAAGCTTACCACAAGAAACAGAAAATAGGAACTATTCACTTCCTTTTAGCAGATTCTACCCAGGAACCACAGAGTTTTCAAACTAATGAATTTATATTCTTATTAACAATTCCAAGCGTGACTGAGCAACAATATGGTCAGACACCTTTCACATACAGAAGAGACAGGTTCTAGTTCAATAAGCTCCATCTATATGTGCCTGACAAGTTACAGACATTAAGAGGAATAGGGGTCTTAATCCCAGAGGATTTGTTTTATTGTATTTGTGCATAAAGTAAAGGGATGGCTTTAAATTATCTGGAAAACTGCTTCAATTCATTTTCTAAAAATCAGACACACATACAAAAAGAATGAATAAAAAAACCACTGATATTACCAAGCACATCCCATTTTATGTTGTGCAGAATCTTGGCGCTGTTGGAATGGAGACAAATGGTACAATTTTAAATGGCCCATTCAGTGTTACTTTATAATAATAAAGATCATAAAAACCATGTAATTGAACTTCGAATTAGAGAAGCTATTCTACCCCAACATTTATAATACTTCGAAGAAGCAATCCTTATTCTTTTCTCATCTCCTTTAATCCAACACTCAAAGGTTGCTATTTCTGCGATTTGCAACCAAGAGGTGATCTCTGAGATGTGTAGTACAGACATACCTCGTTTTATTGAACTTCACAGATACTGCATTTTTTACAAATTGAAAGTTTGTGGCAACCATACCTCAAGGAAGTCTATGGGTGCCACTTTTCCAACAGCATTTGCTTGCCTTGTGTCTCTGTGTCATATTTTGGTAATTCTCACAATATTTCAAACATTTTCATTATTTTTATACCTGTTATGGTGATCTGTGATCTTAGATGTTACTACTGTAATAGTAATTTTGGGGGGACACTTAAACCACGACCATATAAGTCATGATGGCCAACTTAATAAATGTGCATGTTGACTGCTCCACCAACCAGCCTGCTCCCCCATCCCTCTCCCTCTTCTCAGGTCTCCCTATTCCCTGAGATACAGCAATATTGAAATTAGGCCTGTTAATAACCTTATAGTGGCCTCTAAGTGTTTGAGTGAAAGGAAGAGTCACATGTCTCTCACTTTAAATCAAAAGTTAGAAATGATTAAGTTCCGTGAGAAAGGCATGTCTAAAGCCAAGACAGGCCAAAAACTAGGCCTCTTGCACCAAACGGTTAGCAAATATGTGACTGTGAAGGAAAAGTTCCTGAAGGAAATTGAAAGTGCTACTCCAGTGAACACATGAATGATAAGAAAGTGAAACAGACTTATTGCTGATATGGAGAAAGTTCTAGTGGTCTGGAGAGAAGATCAAACCACCCACAATATTCCTTCAAGCCAAAGCTTAATCAAGAACAAGGCCCTGACTCTTTTCAGGTCTGTAAAGGCTGAGAGAGTTGAGGAAGCTGCAAAAGAAAAGTCTGAAGCTAGCAGATGTTGGTTCATGAGGTTGAAGGAAAGAAGCCATCTCCATAACGTAAGTGTGCAAGGTGAAGCAGCAAGTGCTGATGTAGAAGCTGCAGCAAGTTACCCAGAAGATCTAGCTCAGATCATTAATGAAGGTGGCTGTGCTAAACAACAGATTTTCAGTGTAGATGAAACAGCCTTATACTGGAAGAAAATGCCATCTAGGACTTTTCATAGCTAGAGAGGAGAAGTCAATGCCTGGCCTCAAAGTTTCAAATGACAGGCTGACTCTCTTGTTAGAGACTAATGCAGCTGGAGACTTTAAATAGAAGCCAGTGCTTATTTAGCATTCTGAAAATTTAGGGCCCTTAAGAATTATGATAAATCTACTCTGCCTGTGTCCTATAAATGGAAAAACAAAGCCTGGATGATGGCACACCTGTTTACAATATGGTTTGCTGAATATTTTAAGCCCACTGTTGTGACCTACTGCTCAGAAAAAGATTCCTTTCAAAATATTACTGTTCAGTGACAATATATCTGGTCACTCAAGAGCTCTGATGGAGATGTAAAACAAGATTAATGTCATTCATGCCTGCTAACACAACATCCACTTTTCACCCCATGGATCAAGGAGTCATTTTGACATTCAAGTCTTATTATTTAAGAAGTACATTTTGTAAGGCTATAGCTGCCATAGGTAGTGATTCCTCTGATGGATCTGGACAAAGCATTTGCAAACCTTCTGGAAAGGACTCACCATTCTAGCTGCCATTAAGAACATTTGTAATTCATGGGAAGAGGTCAAAATATCAACATTCACACGAGTTTGGAAGAAGCTGATTCCAACCCTCATGGATGACTTTGAGGGGTTCCAGACTTCAGTGGAGGAAATAAGTACAGATGTGGTGGAAATAGCAAGAGAACTAGAATTAGACGTGGAGCCTGAAGATGTGGCTGAATTGCTGCAATCTGATGATAAAACTTGAACAGATGAGGAGCTGCTTCTCATGGATGAGCAAAGAAAGTGGTTTCCTGCTCATCTAGTCCCGGTGAAGATGCTGCAAAGGTTGTTGAAATGACAATAAAGGATTTAGAATAAACTTAGTTGGGGGTTCGAGGGGACTGACTCCAATTTTGAAAGAAGTTCTGTGAGTAAAATATTATCAAACAGCATTGCATGCTACAGAAATCATTCGTGAAAGGAAAAGTCAACTGATGCTGCAAACTTCACTGTTGTCTTATGTTAAGACATTGCCACGGTCACCCCAGCCTTCAGCAACCACCAGCCTGATCAGTCAGCAGCCACAGACACTGAGGCAAGACCCTCCCCCAGCCGAAAGATTATGACTCTCTGAAGGCTCACATGATGGTTAGCATTTTTTTAGCAATAAAGTATTTTTAAATTAAGATAGGTATATTGTTTTTCATAGCAATATTTTTAAATTAAGATACATATATTGCTATTGCACACTTAACAGACTACAGTATAGTGTAAATGTAACTTTTATATGCACTGGGAAACCAAAGAATTTGTGTGACTCACTTTATTGTGATACTCATTTTATTGCAGTGGTCTGGATCCCAATAGCAATATCTCTTTGGTATGCCTATAATTCTGTTCTTGCAGCCAAGACCACAGTCTTATCCCATCAATTCACTTCACAGAAAAATGGCCTAGAGTAATGGTCGTCTTTACTTCTCTCTTCGGGTATCATTAAAGAGTGGGGAAGGGGCAGAATTTGCTAACAGTTTTATAACATTCTATAAGAAATATATATTAATGCACACAGATGGTTCACTACCAATTCAGAGTTTATAATCTGTAGAATTTCTCTCAGTATTCAATTTCATGATTCTAAAGAAAACTGTCTATTTCACTTGCGACCTAATTTTCACTTATTTTTCTGAGTAAAAAGACTGTAGCGAAACTCATCTTGCCATCACACTTTTTTAGCAGAATCAGTGCTCCTACTCTGTTAGTGCTAACAGCGACATCTACTGGTGAGTTCAGTGCAAGACCGTTAAAACAGTAGAAACTGACTATAGGTTTAAAAATGTTTGTAAACATGTTTTTTACAGTGAAGAAAAACAATGTTTTTATGACATCAACTTTTGTGCAAAGGAATGTTGATATGAACAGTGCAGAACAAGGTATGTAGCTTCTCTTTATTACAAGAACCTCAGAAATTTTGTTTTATCATCCATATCTTAATCTCTGTGTGTGTGTATGGTGGTATGGTGGTTGAGTGACAAAACATGAAGGAAAGCATTTGGTAAGCTAAGTCCCATGATCAAAATGAATAGTTACTGGGTTAAAAGTAGGCAGGAAGAAAGTACCAGGCAGCTCACTGGCTATTTTGACTTTGATTAGTTAACATTTACCCCTCGTTTAATCATGACTTTAGAAAATTAGCATTAAATTAGTAAAAAAATAGAGAGGAAAAGTATTTCACTAAAGATATATTGACCCTTTCATTCTGTTCTTTTAAGGTCCTGTGAAACATTCTGAACATGTTCTAAGACCTGCTATCTTGCAGCCACCTCAAGCTCAAAAGTGTATAAAAGTAAGAAAAGCATTTGGACATGATGTGTTGGAATCCTGCAAGAGTAGAGAAAAAAACAAAAATAAGGTAAGAAAACCTCCTATGGTAGGACTGACCTCAATTCCCCATCCTTCTTTTGGTAGATTGTTGTGGGCCCCCATATCCGGAATTAGGGGCTGCCTGACCTTTGTTCTGTTGCTGAAGCAGCTACCAGGCTGGAAAAACAGCTGGACAAGATAGCCAAAAGCCCTCAGTAACCTTATTAAACTTGTCCTCTTAAACTGGAGGGTTGCTCCCGGGAACAAGTCTTGTGTTATCTCCTAAGCTGTAAAGCTGAGTCCTGTGTAGTGGGGACCCTTGGGGTCTTGTTCTGGTGCATTGATCCCATGTGAGAATAAGGGAGCAATGCGGTGGCAGGGGCCAGGAGTCAGATGTCAAAAAAAGGAAAGGGATTTTTTTTGTATCTTCAACTGGTGGACATGCTAGTGTGGCTTCCCTTCCAGACCCATCTTCATGGAAACAGGAGTAACGAACTACCTCCACAGTGTAATTGGGAGGGCTTGGGAAGCCTCTGGAGACAGAAACAATTTCTCTCTTCCAACTGAATCACTTGCTGTGGGCCTTTCTCAGGAGATATTCATTTTACTCAGGCCATGCAGATATGGGCTTGGGGATATTCTGTTGCTATAGTTCTATCTGTGTCTTCCAGAAGCAGACACTTGAGAGGAAGGGAACACAGGATCAACAGGGTGGAATTTGAGAGTTATTCCATCAGTCATTTGCTTCCAGCTAAACTACTGAGGATTGATCACCTGGTTTTGGTTTTTTTCCCAGACTGAACATGAGGACAGTGACACATGCAAGCGTTAAAATACCAATCATTTAATCAATTCAGTGAAAATAATCCAATTGGTACTAATCCTACCTTTACTGCTATTTAACTGTGTTTTCATTGACACATGGATGTGTTAAAATACGAATCATTTAATCAATTCAGTGAAAATAATCTGATTGGTACTAATCCTATCTTTACTGCTATCTAACTGTGTTTGCATTCTTAGACAAAGCATCCAACCTTCTCTTTTTTATCAGTGAAGTGAGGGAATTGAACTTGGTCAGCATTTACCATCTTTTTTTGTGTGTGTGTGTGGTACGCGGGCCTCTCACTGTTGTGGCCTCTCCTGTTGCGGAGCACAGGCTCCGGACGCACAGGCTCAGCGGCCATGGCTCACAGGCCTAGCTGCTCCGCGGCATGTGGGATCTTCCTGGACCAGGGCACGAACCCATGTCCCCTGCATCGGCAGGCGGACTCTCAACCACTGCGCCCCCAGGGAAGCCCTACCATCATTTTTATATTTCCAAATCTTTTTCTTTGTTAAGACATGATTTAATGAGACCCATTATGAATTTTAAAAATCATTTCATCATTTATGCATGATATATGATGTGACTTTTAGGTATAACATATTTTAAAATTTCAAATCAGTACTTTATTAAACATTTTCACTTAAATATAATCATCACTATATTACATAAATTCTTTACCTATTTAAGGAGTGATACATGTTGTTTAATTTGTTTTAAAGTATGTAAGAAAAAGTATTATGTGTTAACTAATTTCTAAAATGTTATTACATTGCTTTTGATTTTGGAATGGCATGTTCTATAAATTATAGATTAAAATTTTTATTGCACATTATGTCAAAAGTTGATCAACATTTATTTTTGCCATGATTTTTTGAAATCCTGCATTGCATGTATTTAAAATAAAATCTGTAACAAAATAAAAATAAAGGGGGCTTCCCTGGTGGCGCAGTGGTAGAGAGTCCGCCTGCCGATGCAGGGGACGCAGGTTTGTGCCCCGGTCCGGGAGGATCCCACGTGCCGCGGAGCGGCTAGGCCCATGAGCCATGGCCACTGAGCCTGCGCGTCCGGAGCCTGTGCTCCGCAAAGGGAGAGGCCGCAACAGTGAGAGGCCCGCATAACGCAAAAATAAATAAAAATAAAGCATAAGATAAATTTTCAGGCTATTGTTTATAAGCATTTCTTCTTGAATAACTTATTAAGGGCATAAATAGAACTTATTCCTAATAAGTGAAAAGCCTAATTGGATATGCCCATCATTGAATTTTCTCCATTGAATGATGATTTTTGAAGATCTAAAGACAAACTATATATAAGATGCTATGTCAAATGGATAATTAATATGAACCTGCTATATAAAAAAATAAAATAAAATTCAAAAATTAAAAAAAAGGATGCTATGTCAGAATTCTGACAAAATGTTATAATTTATAGATCTAGTAAGAATTATCTGTAGGTGAATTTTATAGAACACTTGTTTTTATGATCTTTATTAACTTGTATATCAAAATTAGAGCAATTTTCATTCATCCTGTCATTAATTTTGGTCACTTATTGCATGTAATTCAAATAATATATGCCTAATAACAACTATCTCAACCAACATAGAGTTAAAAACTACCATTTTGGCTGAGATAAATCATCTGAGTGACTGAGTCATAAGCATGTACTTTGATCTTTGCTAACCAACGGCACATACTCTCTTGCCACATATTTCTCAGCTCTCAAATTCTGTTACAAAGGGAAAAATACTCAAAATTATTTTTATTGATTGATATAAAATTAAAGTGGAAACAGACCCCATTTACCTTTAAAGATAGGAAGTCCCTGCAACATCTTTGAAAATCCCTGGTGGAGGAAGGGATGTGTCCACAAAACACTGAGGACACTAGATTAGATAACAGATAGGGGCTCCTTCCAGTTCTAAAACTGCTCACTCCTTCATTTATACATTAATGCAGGTAAGGTGCATATGTATATACACATCAGATGGAGTAAGTAACTGATTTAGTTACCAGTCGGAAGTTTCTAGAGGAAGAGATGGAGTTTTCTCTCACACTGGGTGGCCATGATGGTGAAGCTCTTAGGGTGTTTCCAGGGATTAAATAGTCCTGAAAGATATTTACTAATCTAGAAATGAGAATTAACTCCACTTGGCTAAAGGGGTAAAAGTAACAAAAGGAGGTGGGATTTCTGAATGTTCCCGCTCAGTCTGGTGTCAGGCAGACCCAGGCTCGAATATCAGTCCCCTTTCCTTGTTGCCCAGGCCTGCCCCCATTATTTAAGCTTGTTAGGTCAGTTTACTTACCTGTAAAATGTGTTTAATAGAAGTACAAAGTGTATAGAGTTGTTCTGAGGAGCGTATGAAATAATGTATATAAAATGTTTAGGGTAGTACTTGAACAAAGTAAGTTTTCAACACATTAATATATCTAGTAAGGCAGTTTAAATGAACTTTTTGATGGATTTTTTTCTTTCAGATTTCTGAGGAGAACTCCTATTTGCTAAGTGAAAATTTACCAAGTGCCAGAATTTCAGTCCAGCTGTCTACTAACCAGAATTTTTTAGGTCCTACATCAGTAGGGTAAGTTAGTGATGGGGAAACAGGTGGTGTTCTTTCATTCTTGCTTTCTTTTATCATTATAACCATTTCCAGGAAAAAAGTTTCGGACCTTGTACAGATAAAATGTCAAGATTTCTGTTTGAAAGGAGATTTTATAAATATACAAATTTAAAATGTTTTTTAAAACATCTCTAATATTTAAATATTATCATATTGATATTGGATCATCTCTATTGTCTTGTTGACTTGGGTAAGTATGTTTCAAATAGGTACAGCTAAATTTTTATTTAGTTAGGCATTAATTATTGGCTAATAGATTAGCCTTTCCATGGCATTCTTTCTTTCCCCTCTTTTAAATTACTGCTGGCATTATTATTTATTAACATAGGTTGGATAGACAACAAAGAAAGCAGTAGAAATATACAAAGTGAAAGTTAATATTTACTAGCATCACCAGTGATGAGGGCATGTTTGATCTGAGAGAAGATTACAGCTAGCCGTGGACATTCTGGACTCGCGATTAGGGCCCACGCAGGTACCTCAGCCCTTACCTACTGTGCACACTGGGGATGCAACAGGGATCCCAGAGTCCATCTGTCAACAAACAGAGGGCTGCATGTCTTTGAGTTTCTCATTATGCAAAACACTTAAAACACTAAAAAAAAAGTTTCTGGGAGGGAAAAACCAAATTAAACTACTGCACACTCAAGTATAACTGAGAAGATAGATTGGCTTTGCTTTTGCCCTGAGACCTTGGATCGCTAAAAGCATTGGCCAGTTGGGGAAGAGGAGAGTGGAGACTGGAGACTGGAGACGAGTTAGTGCTGGAAAAGCAAAAAGATAAGGGCTGGGCAGCTCCCCTGTTGATCACACAGCCTGTTTGGACTGGTCTTGGCCAGTGCTGTAACAGCCGTCAAATATTTTGAATAGGATCCCTGGAAGTACCTATCTCAATTTTTCCATCATTTCTCATTAACTTCAGATAAACAAAAGTTAGCAGATGTTTCTATGCTTTACATAAATCTATTAAATCATCTGATTATTTCATGTGCTAAGGTTTAAAATGGCTATATTCATTGCTACTATATTTAAAATAGCAAATGCTTATTTCTTTTCCTTAGATGTCAACCAAATGAAGATAAGTATTCTTTTAAAAGCTGCAGTTCTGATTTCGTTTTTGGAGAAAACATGGTAGAAAGAGTTTTGGTAAGATTTTGGTAAATGTTTCTATTATTATATAGAGAACTGTCACTTCAAATTTCTGAAGGCAAATTAATTAAGACAATGTTAAATTGGAGCATACTTTTTAACTCCTGAGTTCAAAGGCACATTTCCTATCTTTAACTGGAAAGGTTCTCCTGGGAAGCAAGTTCTAGTTGTTAAAATAATAGACAAGAACCACAGAGGAAGGGAATTGTATAATTATAACATTATTACTGATAAGAAATACTAAATACTTCTTTGACTTGCATTAAACCAGAGGTACCCAAGGAAATCCCAGAACTGTCTGCAATAGTTAGATAAACTCAACTGGTCATGATATTTTAATACAGTTTTTCAATAGCATTTTTTATAACAAGATGCATTTAAAATCATTTGCCAAATTTTTCTCATTAACCACAACTCTCCCCTTCAAGATTTTACACTGAAAAGCATTATTAAAACTTTTTTCGCTAGCTGTAAGAGGAAAATCATAGTCTTTTACTTGCCTAGGAGAGTGTGCTTGCCAAGTGGAACCCCCTGATTATTATTACCATCATCCTTAATTAATACTGAGCATCCTCCTACGTGAGGCAGTTGCTGCTCTGTCCTCCACAGGGCACGTTTCTAAAACAGAGCATGATCTACAGTGGGGAATTATACAGCCAAGTGGAAGCTGTGCAGCAAATGTGCCCATGGTTTTATCTGGTCCAACACATCTTTATACTCTTTCCACTTTCACCCAGACCAGAATCTTGGCTGAGACAAGACAAGGAAGCTAGCTTGTCTCAGGGCTATTAGTTACATGAAGAATCCCACGGAGGATGTACAGATTTTAAAACCTGTGCAAGGGCTCAGAATAACAAAAGGACCACCAACTCATGAGGCCTGTTTATTCCAAGATTTTAAGGGCTTTCACAAATCAGTTACTTTTAAGATCTAGCTTATTCTACACCTGCCTCAGGCTTAACCCCAATTCCAAGAGAAGTATCACAGCTTCTCAGCTTTGAGGCACCCTTCCGCCACTCCCAAGATGAAGGTCAGCTCCAGCAATCCTAGAGCTGTTGACCCACACCTTTGGATCTGAACCAGAATGGACCAACTTCCAGGAAATATATTTAGGCACATTTATTCTAGATTAGTCGCAGCTTCTGTAAGATGTCACAGACACAAATAAAATACTCTTCAAACCTCATGGGATCAACTTTAACATTCAACTCATTTAACAGACATGGATTGTGTTCTTATGATATATAAAGCATTGGCATTGGTCTCAAGTTTGGTGGCATATTACAATCATCTGGTGAGCCTTCAGAGGACTTATGCCTGGCCATCTCCCCTAACCAATCAGATCAGGATCTCCGTGGGTGAGGCCAGGTGTCAGGAGATTTGAATATACAGCCAGGATTGAAAACCACCTGGGTAAGTGGTTATGCAAAGCTAAAGAAGACCCTGTCCTCTAGAGACGTTTATAGTCCAGTAAGGGAAAGAGAAAGATACCTATACAAATGAACTACAGTGGGAATTACAGATTTGGTGTGAGAAGGTAGGTACCTGTGTGCATTTCCTATGGGTGCTTCAACTTTGACTTACAAAGGAACCTGAGCTTCCTGTCTCCTTAAGCTGATCACATGCTAGGATAGCAGGAGCTGTAGAGATCACCTGTGTTTGTCCTCTAGTTGATCCTGTAATCCTGTGGCTGTGTGATTTGGGGGCCAGGATGCCCTCTTGATTTGTTTGCTGACCATGTGCTTTTAAGAGTGAGTCATTAAACTTTCTGTGCTTTAGTTTCTGTTTTCTTAAAATGGAAATAGTTACACCCATCCCTACCAATTTTAACAGATTATCTTGATGTCCAGTGAAATAATGTGAAAGAATCTTGAATTAGTAAGGGAAAAGATATATACCCAGGTTCTGAAGTATTGTCCAATTCTCCCTGTTCTGCAGGGAGCTATGCAGGGGGCTGTACAGGAGGTTATAAATGGCATGGAAATTACTTGGTCTTTTTTCACACAGGCATTGATTACAACACATGTGCAAATCCCCAGGTACGCAGCCTTAAAAGTGATTGTTGGCAAAAATTGTCTTAGAGGAGAAGTTAGGATTCCTTCTGTAGTGATGATGTGAGACAGCTAGTGGGTTCTTTGGATAACTTTTTAATTTTTTAAATGAACTGGATAGAAAGAGTGGACTGTTGAGAATACCGAAATACCTTGAAAAAGTGACAACAGCTGCATCTCCCTCTAGGCATCAGGTTGGTGTGGTGGTAGCATGGAACAGCTACTACCTCCTTTTGGGTCTCGAAAAGCTTTCCCCTTGCCCCTGGAACTAGATGCCACCTGAAGTAGGCTGGTGGTAACTAGATTGTTTGCTGAGATCAGAACCAAGGTCTTCTAATAATGGGGAGGAAAACCAAGGTCTTCTAATAATGGGGAGGAATTCTCTGTTCAGCACAAAAGGAGCCCAAAACAAAAACAGAGCTTTTGGGTTTGTTTGCCACCCTGAGAAGAACAAAAGTATCTCTTGGCTTACTGCAAATATATGGGGATAAAATTAAGTAATACATCTTTTTCCCCCACTTAGGGTACTCAAAAACTCACTCAGCCTCAACTTGAAAATGATTCATACGTGAAGGAAAAACCATTCAAATTCACTTTAAAATTTCCTATCAACGCTCCAAACTCAAGTAAGAATTATTTCATTTGTAAAACATCTGATTCAGCTGGTGTACTTCCTGTTTTTCCATGTCATTTGTTTAATATCTATAAAATACAAAAACAATAGCCCTGTATTTTAAAATGTTTGGTGAAGATTAAAGCATATAAACATGATATATAAGCTTTAATAATTGTTTGACTTAATGATATGGGGGATCATTAAAGAGATCTGCCTCAACTCAAGCAGTTTGATTTTTTGGAAACACTCATTGTTATAAAAAGCTAAGGCTAAATGCATGTTAACAGGGGCAAGAAAGAACTTTCACAGTAGGGAAAATGGGGCGTTTTATGTGTTCTTTCCCCCTATTTTCTCTCAGGAACAGACTCTCTTAAGAATATACCCCTAACTGAATCAGCTACTGCTTTCTCTTCTAAACCATCACCAAAATGTTTGCTGGAGAAAATTGATGTCATAACCGGGGAGGAGACAGAACACAGTGTGTTAAAGGTCTGTGCCTCATGTATTGCTCTTCCTGGCCGCACCTCCATGTGTGGAATAAGCTACCCTTAGCAGAGACAGCTTGAAAAATAAAGGCAGAAGTATACTTTTCAGAAAGACTGAGATGCTTAAATAAAAATGTTACAGGCTTCCAAGGATTATACCAATATTTTGTTGTATTCTTACATTTATATGTGTAATTTGCAGGAAAATGGATTGCTGTCTTTACAACCATGCCCATTAGTCCCTTAGAAAGAAGACAACCAAGGACCCTGCCTTAAAACAACCTATATTTTACACTTTTCATGTCAGCTTTTATAATTTGTTATCATATGATTTAAAATTCTATTTACACTGAAAGTTAAAAATGCAGATAAGATGAATTGATTTCAGTTCAAGATAATAAAAAGGTTTTTTGTTTTCCTTTAAAAGTTCCTTTTTTAAAATTGAAGTAGGGCTGATTTACAATGTTGTGTTAATTTCTGCTGTACAGCAAAGTGACTCAGTTATACATATATATACATTCTTTTTTAGATTCTTTTTCATTGTGGTTTATCTCAGAATATTGAATATAGCTCCCTGTGCTATGCAGTAGGACCTTGTTGTTTATCCTAAAGGTTCTTTTAAATAAGTTTTGAATTTCACATGAATCAAGAATTTCACAGATGTAGTATATAGTATCACACCTAGGATTCAAATGTTGAGTGGTATAGCTGTCAATCTAGGCATATAAAATGTAATTACTACAACTTAATCATTTTCAACAAAGCACAGATTTCCCTTAGCCTTTCTCCATCTGTTTTACCCCAAACTCTCTTCATTCCTATTTTCTTCCCCCTTGATCTACTGATACACTTACTGTACAAGTGTGTCTCACAGCATAACTCTCAGATCAGATTAATCCCAGATTCACTGAAGTAATCACTAGGGGTGAGGCCCTGACATGCTATATTTTTAACAAGTCATCTAGGTGATTCTTGTACATAGTAGTATTTGAGAACCACTGGTAAGCAATTAAATTATAGTATGGTACTCTGTGGTATCACATGCTAGTTCGGATGCTGTATTTGCTAAAATTTTTAAAGCATACAAATAATTCCATGATTCCTTAACTTTCAGATAAATTACATAATTCAAATAACATTGTTTAATTTGTAAGTTGGTATATACAGACATATTGTCAAGTGAAAAAGAAAGATGTGGAAAGTATTTATGGTATTCTACCATATGGTATTCTATTTTTATAGAAAAAATAGGAGAAAAATATATACATATTGGCATGTATATACATACAAATATCTCTAGAAGCATAAACAAAATATTAGCAACAGTGATTACCTGTTGTAGGGGGTGAAAGCTGGTAGATGGGGAACTAGTGTTGGTGGGGTTACTTTTCACTTTGTACATCTTTTTGCTTTTTAATGTTTGAACTATTCAAAAACTGTATTGTTTCAGAAGCGAAGTAAAATTTTAAAGCTGGCTTAGAAATTATTAACAAAGGTTATTCTGGTAAAGTATCAGACAAATAAAAGTGTTATAGCATAGGAAAGAAATCACTTTGAAAAGTTTTCTATATTTTGACATTTTAAAAAATTGTCCTTTAGATCAACTGCAAGCTTTTTATATTCAACAAAACAACACAGTCCTGGATTGAAAGGGGCAGAGGAGCTTTGAGACTGAATGACACAGCAAGCAGTGATTGTGGAACATTCCAGTCAAGACTAAGTAAGGAATCATTTTGTAAAGCGAGTCACTATTTCTCAGGGAAATTTTTCCAATATAAGTACACATCATTTTCTGGAGATGTGTTATGTGTCAATAAATTAGACTGCTGTCAATCAATTAGACTGCTGTCAGTAAATTAAACAATATTATTTTTAATGTACTATAGGAGCTTCCTATTTAAAGTAGGCTCTGATGTCAGACTATACAGGTTCTAGTTCTGGCTCCATTACTAACTGGTGACCTTGGACAAATTACTTACTCTCCTTCTGCCCCAGTTGCATCACTTTAACGTGGAAATAATAGAAGTCCATGACTTAGTGAGTGTGAGAATTCAGTGAGATAATGCACGTAAAGCACCTATGACCGAGCCCAGCAAACACCTAAATAGTAATCATTATTATTTAAAGGAATGTGATGAATTTATTTTTGAAGTGGAATCGTTTTTCTAAAAGAGAATATTTGCCCTGTCATTTATTCTTGGCATTCTAAACACAGTGTGTGGGTTGGGATGAGAGGTCAATTTCCAAGTAAATAAAGGTGTGTGGTTATTGAATCCTGCAGGCAGAGTGCTGGTCAGAATTTGGTCAGCCAAACCAAAAGCCTGAGGAGGTTTCTGGCATCCAAAAGACACACTGGGCATTGTTCAGAGGTCCAAACTGAAAGTAAGCACAGGCAGAGATCTGGGCCGGGGTGGATGGGTTTACTGGTCAATATCGGGTGGTCAAATCTCGTGGAGGAGACCACAAGTAGAAGCTGGTAAATGGATATCTGGTGAGTTTCAGATATCAATCTCAAGAAGTGAGTAAGGAATAGAATTCAGACTAAGAGAGTTAGGAGCACTGGCAAACAGGTTTCTAAATAATCTGACTATCATTCCCAAGGCAGGTATTAGCTGTTTTCTACTCTGGTTTAATTTCACTCCTTCCACTACTTGCCAAAAAAATGCACAAAACAACTTTTCTTTTAATTATACAGGTAATACATGTCCATTACAGAAGACGGAAAATATGGATCGACAAGAAGAAAAAAAGTTAAATTACTCATAGGCCTATCTTCCTGTAGTAGCTAGCTTCTGTCAATAAAATATATTCTTAAGGACTTTGTATACAATAAATGTATACAATACATTGAAAAATTTGTGATAAATGGTGTTTATAGTACTTTGTAACCTGATTTTTTCTTTTGCATAGTATGCCATGGTCACCTTTCTACATTAATAATTATCTTTCTTTAGTATTCTTAATGAGTTCATAATATCCTCAATAGCTGTACCATCATTTATTTAACTAATTCCATTTTTTGAATGCTTAAAGTTTTCGTTTCAGTTTTCTCCATTATAAACAATTCTTGGGTAAATATTCTTCAGACCATTATGTCCTCAAAGAAATTCTAAAATTTAACCATTTTTTAATATTATAGTAAAAAAAAAATAGCATTTTTAGCATTTAAGCTAATAAAAAGGTCCTCCAACATAATAAAGCCCAATTTGGAAACCAAATTATAATCTAGTCAATTAAACTACAATTTAGTAGTGACAATAGAGTCTGAAAAACAACTACCAGATTTATTTGCTTTCCAAAATGGCAAATTCCTCTGAAAGGCTAAGGAATCAGCTGTTCTAAAGTCTGATAAATTCATCTTCCTATTTTAGTTATGCACAATCAAGGCAGCCTGAGGCTGATTCTCAATAGTAAACTCTGGGCTCAAATGGAGATTCAAAAAGCAAACCACAAAAATTTACGAATAACAGCTACTGATTTAGAAGACTATAACATCAAAGTGTTTTTAATTCAGGTAAGTGACAAATTTCAGTGATAGAGGATTATCCTACTATATTTATAGATCTCTGCAGTCACATTTGTTTTTTTCATTTTATTAAAATAACCTATACCATTAGCAAAAAATCAGCCATTTATTATGGTTGTTTACAGTCTAATATAAGACCTAAATTTTGCATGAAATTTAGAGATTAACAACAGTTCAAAGCAGTCAATTGGTACTGGTCCCAAGACATTTGTATTGGTATATGCTGTCAAACCCCTACATTTTTCTTTACTATTAAAATTATGTCAACCATCTTACTAAATTCCAGAGAGACTACTGTCAGGATTGGCTCCTAGGAGGCCAGCAGAATCCACACCCTGATGCTTACACTGCGTGCTGAAATTGAGGCTTTGAAATCACTGGAAAGGAACCAGTGAGAAATGGAAAAACACAGGGCTAGCAAGTTAAAACAACCAGTCCAATAGCAAATTCCAATTCTGGATATGAGTCAGTCTCCAAGGTAACAGGATGGGAGCACAGCTTTAGCTGTTCCGGCAGCAGGAATGCTTGACCTCAAATACAAGATCCAGGCAAAAAAAGACAGAGATGACATGAATCAGGCGAGAAAAAAGGCCGGATTTCCCCCATAGGCCGAGTCTCAGAAGACTTGAGAAGACTGAATATCTAAGCAACTCAGGTAGAAGATGACAATACAAGTAAATTGGCTTCCATATAATAATGAAAAAACAAAAGTTGGCAAGAGCCCACTGATGAAAAACCAAAGGTTTTATTAACTACCAGTAGGTGCACTGTTAGGTATAAGTGATGTTGAGTGTTAAAATCTTAGAGTAAGATGTCTAAACCCTGTTTACCATTTAGGGAGATAATACTGGATACTCTGCTAGGCCAGATGCCCCTGTCTTTCAGTGGGTAAAGCAGCCTGTCTGAGATTGAGACTATGATTAGATTCGATTAGATTTAACTATGACTAGATTCTGCTGCTCAATATCTGGCCCATGCTGACTTTTTAAACTGTAGGATAATTTTTGAATATTAGCAAACAAAATGCAATAAAAATCACCCAAAATTCCACTCCCAGAGATGGTCACTATTAATATTTTGGTCTTATACTACATTTTAGTATATACATGTATGTGTGGGTACATATATACATGTGTACCATACTGTACATATGGCGTGACTTTCAGGCAAGTTATTTAGCCTTCCTAAACCTGATTTTACTCATCTGCCAATGGAAGACAATAATAATATACTTTATAAAGTGATTGAGAAGATTAAACAGCTAACATTTGATTGTGAAATACACATATGTGACCTTTTCACTTATCAATGAAAATGAGTGTTTTCTGTTATTAAATAGTTCATTCTTCAAGAATTCTTTTATAGGTGAAAATAAATTCTGTTCTATTATGTACCATAATTTAGTCCATTAATCCCATTTTGTTAAATACTTAGGCAATTTACTATGTTCATTATTATAAATTCTGCAAGGAATTCTCTATGTACATACATGTTAATTCTCTTGGGAAAAGGTTTTGACTTGTCTTGACACATTTATCTCCAGAAAGACTGAGCCAATTTTCATTCTCACTAGCATTTTCTTATGGCACTTCCTGGAAATTATTTTTAAGCATTGCAAATTTGTTGTCCAAAAATATATATATATTATTGTGCTTTTACTTCTTGTTCTGAATTTCTTGAATGAAAATATCTGAATGAATTTGGCTATATATATATATACACTAGTGAAAGGCATATTTAAAATTTAATGTAAAAAAGTCAAGGCAGCAGAACTGTATTTATATTTCAATTACATATATTTTCAGTATTTGTTATTAATTAACCTACTGAAGAAAAATTACACCCTTGTACTTAATATAAAAATTAAATTGGTCAAGAGTCAACAAATATTTACTCAACATCTGCTATGTAATATCTAACATAATATGAGAAACAAAAATATTTTATTTAATGTGTATTTTTTTCCCTAAAAATAATTAAGGTAACTTAATAACATACAAAAGAAAAACCATATTTTAAGACCCTTCTCCCCAAAAGTTGGCATGTAGTTGATTCAACCCTCAGTTCTTGGTTTTGAAATATTTGGTAGATCTCTGAAGGATTAGCAAAGAGAAAAATTTTCCCAGATTTTCTTTGAAATTGTGAAAAGATACAAAAATGTAAGCCACTGACATGTTACCTTAAAGAACACTGACTTTGATGACAAAAACGAAGTTCCAGCCAATCTGTCAACTAGCTGTTTAAATGCAGACAAGCTGTGCCTTTCTGAGCCATAATTTTCTCATCTGTAAAGGGAAGAGGAAACAAGTATTTACTGAATACCTGCACTATGTGCTTTTGCTAACATAAATGGAATAAATAACCTAAAGTTTTATTATAAGGATTGAAAAAGTAAAAGGATATTATAACAGCAAATGTTATACCAATGTTATTGTTACCATCATTTTTATATTAATAGCAACTGTAAAAATAGAAAAGTACTGAAAGCAAGGACTTCTGATGTGTTTATGGTACAACATCATAGACTATTCAAATGAGCTCTGCTTTTCTACAGAGCTATGCAGCTTGCAGGGATGTCTAAGCAAGTGATGTAAAGGAAATGAAAGTCTTTTTCCCCCAACCCTAAAATTTTCTACAGTATAACACAGTGAAGGAAGGATGGTCTTAACAAACAAATTCAAATAGAAAATTTAAATCACAAAATTTCATTTTCTCAGTTTAAAATGCACAAATTGGGACCTCATAAAATTATCTGCTCTAGGATTCAATTTGGTTCAAGATGAATTGGCTCTTTACCGTTTAGTTTCTAGGATTATTTATATTCTAGACTTATGTCATATAATTCCTTCCTTATTAATAGTGAAAGGTTACAAATGTGTAAAGTGTGGCTATTATTAAGTTACTTATATTAACAACTTAATTTTCCTCTTGCAGGCCAGTGCCAAAGATACAGGATATATGCATGCAGCAATACATCACCGTCTTGTTGCACTTCGAAGCTTCTATAAGCAGAAAGATGCAAATCAAGCTGAAAGCCAGTCAGAAACAGTCCTCCAACAATTTAACTGTGATAGCTGTGATGAGGATGAGGATGATTTTATCCAAGTCACTAAAACTAGATCAGGTAAAGAACTTTTTTTTTGTTAGTTCAGAGGTTTAAGGAAGAAATCTTATTCACAACCCTTTTATAGGAAACAGATTTTTAAAAAGTGGAACTTGGGCTTCCCTGGTGGCGCAGTGGTTGGGAGTCCGCCTGCCAATGCAGGGGACACGGGTTCGTGCCCCGGTCTGGGAGGATCCCACGTGCCGCGAAGCGGCTGGGGCCGTGAGTTACGGCCGCTGGGCCTGCGCGTCCGGAGCCTGTGCTCGGCGGCGGGAGGGGCCGCGGCAGTGGGAGGCCCGCGTACCGCAAAAAAAAAAAAGTGGAACTTGTCTGTTCAAAGTGGGCAGGGGTTAGAGCCCTAGATGTTTGCATCTGAGAGGTGGGTTTGAAAATCACTGTCTTCTGCATGTGGCCTTCATTGGGATTTCACCAAAAGTCAGCCTTATTGTAATACCTGCACATCATTTGCATATACATTTCATAAAAGACCATATTTACAATGTAAAGTATTAATTGCTACACTGAAACTAACCAATTATTAATATTTCTCTTCACTTGTTCTCATTCTCCTATTATTGGCCATAATAGAAGAAATTATAAATACTCGTAATGGAACCAGCAGGCAAATCTGGCTTATTCCCTTTTTGGAATTTGACTGTTTTATTTTCAAAGACCTTCTTTACCTGGGGCAAAAGGTGCTATTTCTTTTATTACATCCGGATTCATGAATTGAACAAGGTTGCAGTGGAACCACTGGTTAATGGATTTCTAGGTTTTAGTGCTTGTCCTGATGAGTGAATTTAAAACTAAAATTCATCATTATTTTTGGAGAAAAACCATTGTCAAGGAAATAATAAGCCCAGCTTTGTGGGTTTTTAAAATAATTTTTGTTGGAGTATCGTTGCTTTACAATGTTGTGTTAGTTTCTACTGTACAGCAAAGTGAATCAGCTATCCGTATACATATATCCCCTCTTTTTTGGATTTCCTTCCCATTTAGGTCACTACGGAGCACTAAGTAGAGTTCCCTGAGCTATACAGGTTTTCGTTAGTTATCTATTTTATACATAGTATCAATAGTGTATATATGTCAATCCCAATCTCCCAATTCATCCCACCCCCTTTCCCCCCTTGGTGTCCATACATTTGTTCTCTACATCTGTGTCTTTTTCTGTTTTGCAAGTAAGATAATCTATACCATTTTTATAGATTCCACACATATGCGTTAATATACGATATTTGTTTTTCTCTTTCTGACTTAACTTCACTCTGTATGACAGTCTCTAACTCCAGCCACATCTCTGCAAATGACCCAATTTTGTTCCTTTTTACGGCTGAGTAATCCAGCTTTTTCATACAGATGTAGCTATTCCAATAAGTCGTCCAAGTATTTTCAGTAATATTTTCATTTAGCCCTGAATTCTGCTCTACGGAGGACTGACAAAGGACTTACAAAAATAGTGTGTTAGCAGGCATTTTCCCAATTTTTAATCATTTTAAATCTTAAACTATTTTAATCATACATAATTTAAGAATCTATCAAGCAACATGTGCAGAACTTGATGAAATAGCTTCCTTGGCCTAATACTAAAAGTGTAGTCAAGAGGAAAAATGCACAGAACACGCAGAGCAGGATCATAAACTGCTAGACTCAGTGAGCCAGAGAACTAAGCGAATATGATTTTTTTTGTTACTATTAAACAAGAGGTTTAATTTTTTTTAATGTATGAAATGTATAAATAAAAATTATTATAATGTTTATATTGTCACAATAAAATGGGATCTATTAGAAAATGGGTTGGTATCCATGAAAAATGTTAACTTGCAGTTAGGATTAAATGGCAAAATTATTTCATCAACAAATGACACGTTTATGAATAGAATCTATATTCTACCATATTCCATTTTAGGAAAGGGGTGATATGCAACTATCTTCATACAAAATGAGAAACAATGGAAATAAGGCCAAGTAAATGCCAATCATATGAACCCATCCTCTCCCCTCCTTACTTAGTACTTTCTCTAGTAAGTGTTGCACACAAATGCTAAATGTTATGGAAGCAATAAAATGTCTGACTTTTTAAACTTTGTTGCCCAGGAATTAAGGAAAGGTTTAATTATCTGAAAATGTCACATTTAAAATTAGGAACATTTCCAAACGTTACTTAAAAATATGCAGATTCTATATATATTTTATTTCTTTGCTAGTAAGCATATTCATGAGTATTCATGTTCAGTTGTATTCAATATTAAACCTAACTGAATACAATATTGTACAATAAATTATTTTAAATTTATATCACAGATTCTTCTAGGTGGACCCACAGACAGTCGGTTGCCTGTTCATGAGTGCTACCTACTATAAACATGACAACATCTACAAAAAGATCACCTTACTGAAAAAATCTAAGCCATCCTAATAACTAAATGAGAAGATACTATTCTTTCCTGGAACAGTTTTTATAGAAAGGTCCAAGAAATATAATTTGTTGCAATTAAAATGTTTCCCTGTGTAGTATAATAATTCTGAGGTTTTATATTTTGATTATTGTGGAGAAAATGGCAGAATTTAAGAGACACATGGCCTTTGGAAGTTCAAAATTTTTCATTTTTGAAGAAGTTAATTTAGAATAAGATTTGGTAACTAATTTGGACTATTCATCACATTGATGGATACAATAGTTAAAATTATAAACTGCTGGATTTGATAAATATTTAAGATATTTATTTTTTCAGTCATATATTGTCTGGCCATAAAACAAATATTTTACAAAACTTCCAGAGTCATTTCTTTGAAAAATGTTATAACTGCATGTTAACATGTTATTAAATCATGTTTTTCTTCTGGGAAATGTGTATTTTCATTTAACCTTTGGACTTCCTAATTCTATAATATTATATATTCATGGTATGAATTCCTTTAAAGAGAATATCTGTTCTTGCACTTGTATCTATCGCACCTTGTATATGCTTGACTCATGGTCAGTATCCAATATTTGTTGAAGGAATGAACAAAATACATTACCTATGTATCAAAACAGTAACTATACAAAAAGTTAAATATGTTAACTTGTTCTTTGCTTTATTTATGTAATTAAATTGTCATTAATATTCTAGTAGGTGAGGCTGTACAGAGACCTTTTATAGCCAAATGACCTTTTTTTCTTAAATGCCATTATTAAGGTAAAACACAGTAATTTCAACAATTGTGCAACAGAATTTTGATGTTCCTCTTTTGAGATTTGTTTCAGAGACACTTCAGGAGTTACACAAGTAGGGGCCACCACCTCACTGTGTGCTCACACGACCTCTTTCTTGTGGGAGCACGGGGAGGCGGTAGGGAGAAAAAGACAGCAGTTTCTCTGGTGTCTCTTTTTATAAGGACATTAATCCCATCAGACCAGGGCCCTCATAACCTCATCTAGCCCTAATTACCTCCCAAAGCCCCATCTCCAAATACCATCACATTGTGGGGTAGACTTCAACATATGAATTTTGGGAGAACATAAACATTCAGTCCATAATAAGGAATAATTCATAGTACAAAATGATTTCTGAAAACGTTCTGAAGTGACAACATATTTGGGATAAGAGTATAGCTTCATTTCTACTTTGAAGAACAATATTCACATGGAAGTATACATGTGAATACATATTTTTAAAAAGTTACATTACTTTATTATAGTATATACCATAGATAATAGTAAAAGCAATTATATATATGCATTTATTGTCAAATATAATGCTTGAAAGTTTAGCATATGAAAGTTGAATTACTCTTTTAGACTATAATTTAGCTAGTATGTTATAACTGATGAAAGTTTTGCTTTCCCTATCACTAACTATAACTTAGTAAAATTTAGCTACCGAGTATTTAACTTTCATTAATTCTTCTAGTGACTCTAGAAGAAATACAGTAAATAAAATCCTTTACTTCTAAATTAAGCAATGACTCAGGAAGTGGAGAAGAAAAGTTAATGTAGGAGAGGAAGAGAGAAAAGATTGAGAGAAGGAAAAAAAAAAACAGTAAAGAAGAGCTCTAACATGAAAGGAAGAATAAAAAGAATGGAAAATCAGAAGCTTTAAGTGTTTTCTTCTTAATTCTAAAAGAGTGATTCTGATGCAGAACAAACTGGAGGAAAATTTTCATTAGAAGCATAATATAAACAGGGAGACATTTGGAGAAGATATTAAAGAACTGGTTCTCTTATAAGATCTTAGCTGATATGGGAACATTGGGATTATGCTAAATTGCTAAAGTAAAGCAGAGAAACAGAGATTTTCCTTATCTTCCTGACATGTTCATTCTTGACCCCTCTTTAGTTGTGCAGATGAATTTTCTCAATGCCTCAAACATTTTATTTAGGGATTATGACATGGCTACTAACAGCAGAAACATGATATTTAGCTTACGACTTTCAACCCATTTCCACTCTGCTATTCCTTCTTATACTCTTTATGCATATATTTAGTAATATTTTGGGGGGTAATAGAAATAGAAACATCTTATAGTTTCTCCTTGTCCTATATCTTCATCTAACCTTCTCCTTTTTGGCTTTTCTATATCCTTTGGCCCCCCCTTTAGTGTGAAGTGATCAATCATATAATGACATTCATTTTCACAAGTTACTAGGTGGGTGATTTCAAAGCATATGTCTTCTTCCATAGAAGCTGATTTTAAATAAATATATTTATTTATTTATTTTTGGTTGCATTGGGTCTTCGTTGCTGTGCGTGGGCTTTCTCTAGTTGCGCGAGCAGGGGCTACTTTCCATTGCGGTGTGCGGGCTTCTCATTGTGGTGGCTTCTCTTGTTGCAGAGCTCAGGCTCTAGGCGCACGGGCTTCAGTAGTTGGGGCACATGGGCTCAATAGTTGTGGCTTGCGGGCTCTAGAGCGCAGGCTCAGTAGTTGTGGTGCATGGGCTTAGTTGCTCCACGGCATGTGGGATCTTCCCAGGCCAGGCCTCAAACTCGTGTCCCCTGCATTGGCAGGCGGATTCTTAACCACTGTGCCACCAGGGAAGTCCCAGAAGCTGCTTTTATTAAAAGTTACTTAGATAAATATTCCCCAAATACACAAGATATATTTAGTATGATATCCGATTATATATTATGATAATCTAAACATTCTTTTCTATCAACAGTACTTTTATACCAAGTTATTCAGCTTAATTGTAAACCAGCAAAATGTTCTCTCTTAAAATATTTTACATCCATTACTGCCAAAGCCAGGAACCCTTAGTTGTCAGGGCCTAATATCCTATACAGGCCTTAGAGCACGTGCATGTCATTTTTTAAAAAGCCAGGGAGGGTGGGGCTTCCCGGTCCGGGAAGATCCCACATGCCGCGGAGCGGCTGGTCCCGTGAGCCATGGCCGTTGAGCCTGCGCGTCTGGAGCCTGTGCTCCGCAACGGGAGAGGCCACAACAGTGAGAGGCCCGCGTACCGAAAAAAAAAAAAAAAAAAAGCCAGGGGCTGGTCGTATATATCTTTCAGAATCAGAATGTACATGAAGTGAGCTGGAGGGGGTTATAGGGATTGGGAAGGATAGATCGTAACCTTTGTAAATCTTCAAGTTGTGAATATCACAGTGATATATAATTTCTTCCCCATAAAATGTTGAGAACAATTAAGCTTGCTTGAGATGTGGCTACTTGGTAGGCTTGTTCACTAGAAAAGAACACCAGCCTTGTCATAGGCGGGGTTTGAGTCTGAAATTCAATAATACTACAGATTGGGGGCTTCCCTGGTGGCGCAGTGGTTGAGAATCCGCCTGCCATTGCAGGGGACACGGGTTCGAGCCCTGGTCTGGGAAGATCCCACATGCCGCGAAGCAACTAGGCCCGTGAGCCACAACTACTGAGCCTGCGCGTCTGAAGCCTGTGCTCCGCGACAAGAGAGGCCACGACAGTGAGAGGCCCGCGCACCGCGATGAAGAGTGGCCGCTGCTTGCCACAACTAGAGAAAGCCCTCGCACAGAAACGAAGACCCAACACAGCCAAAAATAAAAATAAATATAAAATTAAAAAAATAATAATACTACAGATTATTTTAGTTGTTTGAGGGTAGTTGAAACTGATATTAAATCCATGAATGCTAACACTTTGGATTGTTTCGCAATGGCCAGATTATACCCACAGTACTAATTTTTTTTTTTTTAATTTTTATTTATTTATTTATTTATGGCTGCATTTGGTCCTCGTCGCGGTGCATGGGCTTCTCATTGCAGTGGCCTCTCTTGTTGTGGAGCACAGGCCCTAGGCGCACAGGCTTCAGTAGTTGTGGCACATGGGACTAGCCGCTCCGCGGCATGTGGGATCTTCCCGGACCAGGGCTCGAACCTGTGTCTCCTGCATTGGCAGGTGGACTCTCAACCACTGCACCACCAGGGAAGTCCCTACTGAGTAATTTTTGACATCATACTTGGAATTGACTAACTCGAATACTTGAACATAGTTGAAATTTCTAAGATGATATTTGGAAACTATGGCATTGGAGGAGTTATTGAAATAACTGGCAAATGTTTAGCCTAATAAATACTTGATGATATAATAATTTTCAAACAATTAGAGGATTACCAATATTTCTTAATTTCTGCCAATCTAGTGGATGTAAAAGACTACTTCACTATTAGCTTAATTTGTATTTTTCTGATTTCTAATAAGGTTGAGGATCTTTTAGATATGTATTCACTGCTTGTGTTTCTTCTAAGAAATTTCTGTTCATAATTTTTGCAAAGCTAACCATGTCATTCTCCTTTCAGTGGCTTCCTAGCATATATAGGATAAAAGCCAAGTTCCTAAGCATGGATATAACACTTCATGTCTTTCCCCCTGTCAACCTCTCTAGCCTCACCTCCCACTGTTGCCTGCCTCTCTCTAAATGTTCTAGGATTTCAGAACTGCTATTTTATTACTCCATATCTTTGCTCATACTGTTTCCTCTGTGGAATTCCTTTCTTACTCTTGCTGATTCTGGCTAATACCTAACTCATTCTTTAAGGTTTAGCTTGAGACATTTCCAGAAAGCTTTCCCTAGCTCCACTTAGGCTGAATGAAGATTTGTTCCTCCAAATTCCTATAGCACTCTGTGAATAATTTTATCATTGCACAGACTGTATGTTCTTCAAGGGGAGAGACTACTTATTTATTTCCCATTTTATCTCCAACACCTAGCAGGGTGCTTCGCCCACAGCAGGCAATCAAATATAATTTGATCTCCATTGACGTGTTGTATACATAAGACTCAAGAGGTGTTATCCAACAGGAAGCTAGAAATAAGGATGTAAATCTCCGGAGACAGTCTGGGCTAAAGATACTGGTAGTAGCTGAAGTCAGGGAAGGGGAAAGGGGCTAATATTTGCCAAGTGTATACTTTGTAATGGGCATGTGGCTAGGCATTTGTACATATATTTACAGCTTTACAAGTAAGCTATTACATTTTGTAAATGAAGAAGTAGGCTCAGAAAGATTAAGGGAACAGTCCAAGGTTGACAAAGGTAATAAATGGTAAAGCTGGGATTTGAACCAAGGTCTTTTTAAATCCCAAACCCAAGCTCTTTTCATTACACAAGAGTAGATAAGCTCATGCAGAAGAATGCAGAGAGAAAGAGCCAGAGAGAGAGAGAGAGCCAGAGAGAGAGACACACACAGAGAGAAAGAGAGAGAGAGAGACAGAGAGACAGAGAGAAGGGACGTCAAGGATAGGGAAGGACAGATCCCAAATATGAGCTTAGGAAGAATCCAGAAAAGGGACAGAAAGATGGGAGGACCACCATTAGGGACTGGTGTGCTGTGAACCAGAGTAAAAAATTTCAAAAGGAAATGATAACCATTTCAAATGCTGCAGGAAGACCAAGTCAGTTAAGGGCTGATAAATGTCTTCTGAGTTTACAATCACATCCTTGGTCACCATGGAAATAGCAGTAATTAGTAAAGTAGCACGGAGAAACTAGATTACAACAGGCTGACAGATGAATGGGCAGCAGGGATGTTGACCAATGATGAACCAACTACTCTTTCAAGAATCTTAGCTGTAAAGAGAAAACAAGCAATATATAAAAGCTAGGGCATAAAAGTTTTTTTTTTTTAATTTAAAGATGTCATAGACATGAGCATGTTTAAACAGTGAAGAGGAAAGTCCAATAGAGAGGGATAATTAAAGGTATATTAAAGGCGATAACCTGACGGAGCAATATTTCTGAGCAGGTGGAAGGAGATGGGATCCCAAAATAACAATGGACAAAGAGATATACCAAATGAGAAGATGTCAGTGTAGACAAGTTTGTAGCTGGAAACGGGGGAGATCCAAAAATTTGAGTACTTATCTGTGAAATGGGAAGAAAAGGGGTCTGAAATTTTGCATATGCATAACAGAATTCATAGACTTTGATCCAGAACAGGTTTTCTAAATTCATTTTTTCTGTCAAATGGATCAACTGACATTCTCCTAGTCACCAAGCTTCAAAGCTCAGTGTCATCTGTGACTTCTCCATTTTCTTCCTTCCTAGTATCTAAGGAATTATAAAGTGTTGAGCTAGTAAGACTAGAAAGGACCTTGAGGATGTTCAAAGTTACAAATGAGTAACTCACATCTCACAGAAGTTAAGAGGTGTGCTTTAGGGTGCACTACGAGTCACTGTTAGCAGCTCCTGTGAGGCAAAGTTCCTGGCCAGAAGGGGTCAGTGACCTACTAAAAGCAAACATCTATCAGACTGCACTGTGTATTTCCCAGTCTAATATACTACCTGGCACATAGTAGGGACTCAGTAAATATTCAGTGAACCCAAGAGTGAATGCTGGCGTTGGTGGCTAGCTGAAAAGTAAGTCACAGATTTGGAATCAATTTGGGCTTGGCAGAACCCTGGAATCACTCTAGTTCAACTCCCTCACTTTATAGATGAGGAATCTGAGGCCCAGAAAGATGAAGCAACCTGCCCAAAGTCCAAAAGCTAGTTATTGATAGTGCTAGGACTACAAAGAAGCAAAGAGAGTGCCAAAGCAAAAGGATCTAAAGAGCAGGAGGGATAAACATTAGGATGTGCACTGCCATTTGATTCTCCTCTTGTAACAGGAGTATTTTCTTCCATTTCCATTACTTTTACTCTAGCTTCGATCCAAGAGTAACTATTCCAACAGCGCCCAAGTCTCCCTTCCTCCTCCTGCCTCCCAATTTGTTCCACATTCGAAAACCAG
This sequence comes from Monodon monoceros, assembly GCF_005190385.1. Lineage (NCBI taxonomy): Eukaryota > Metazoa > Chordata > Mammalia > Artiodactyla > Monodontidae > Monodon > Monodon monoceros. Next base: position 30,137,956 of record NW_021703768.1, on the reverse strand, counting down.
ATCAAGTCATCAAACATTGCTCTCAGGACTCATTTCATTCCAGTTAAAAGCCTTCAAAAGGCTAACTACTGCCTACAGGATAAGGTCCAAATTATTAACATTCTCAACCCTTCACTCTTTTCCTATCTACTTTTTCAACCATAGCTTCCCATCTAGAAATTTTCCACTTGGCCAGACTCGTCTATCCATCATCCTCTAACTTTCTCAAAGGCTAACACCTCCCCTCCACCCCAATAGTTTTTTGGAGGTTAGCAGATGTACCACCTGCGCAATCCCACAGGGTACCATGCTTAAATGAGCCCGGTGCTCGGCTTACTGCTGTCTATCCCTCTTGCAATTCTTAGCAATTTCTGAACAAAGGACTGCGTTTTCATTTTGCACTAGGCCCCGCAAATTGTGCAGCTGGTCCTGAGTCCGTCTCCTCAAACCCTGGCCCAGAGCTGGACATACCAGCCATCCAATACAAGGTGGCTGAATGAACGAACGAAGGGTCTAGTCTTATGTGCAATAATAAAAGAGTCTAGTCTTATGTGCAATAACGAAAAAAGGGACTGACCCCGAGCAAGAAGCTGCGGCCTCACGCACGTTCCCGCCAAGCCCTTAAAACCGCACTCGCAGGGCCGGCGCAGCCTCAGACCAGTTCCAGCTGGGTTTAGCTCCAACACCAAATAGAATTCCAGCCCTTCCCCCGGCCGCAGCCAATCCCTGAAGCTCCTCAGCCTCCGAAACCGCTGCGGGTTCTGATTGGCTGGAAGAGGTGGCCTGGGGGAGGGTGGAGACCGCGGGGGGAAAGGGGTGGAGCTGGAGGTCGGTCCCCGGGCGGGGGGAAGCGGCTACTGCGCAGGCGTCGATGGAAAAGGCTCCACAAACAAACAGAACCCACCACCTGGAGGCCTCCAGCTTTTCCCCGCCCACCTTTCCCTCTCGAGGGCTCTCCCGGCTCCCAATCTCCCGGCTTTCCCCGCCCCCGTCAACGTCTGGGCACGTCCCCTTTGCGGCGCCGGCCACGCACGGCTGCGCACTTAACCTCTGCCCGCCCGGCTGCAACGTAGAGGCCGGGGCGGCGCGAGCGGCGCGCACTGCTGGCGGCTGGAAGCGGAGGCGGGATCCCGGGCCTGCAGCTGCTGCCGGGCCGACGATGACTTGTTACCGAGGCTTCCTGCTGGGCAGCTGTCGTCGCGTGGCGGGCGGCCGGGCAGCGGCGCTGAGGGGGCCAGGGGCGGGAGGCCCCGCCGCGCGGCCGCGGCTCGGCGGTGACGGCGGCGGCCGGCGGCACCTGGGGCAGGGGCAGTCGCGCGAGCTGGCGGGCTGTGGCAGCCGCCCCGACGGCGGCTTCCGCCCGTCCCGGGTGGTGGTGGTGGCCAAAACCACCCGGTACGAGTTCGAGCAGCAGCGGTACCGTTACGCGGAGCTCTCTGAGGAGGACCTGAAGCAGTTGGTGGGTCCCGGCGGCCCCCGCTCTTGTGCCTCGGCGCGGCGCTGGTTCGCTCACTGGCTCGGCCGTGACTTTGGGGGTGCGGTTCTGGGAATCGCTCCGCAGGCCGCCCCGGGGGAAAGGGAGACCCTGGGCGCCGCTATGGGCAGCGGAAAAGAAGCTATGGTACCGCAGACACACCCCCTTTTAGTGGGCAGGACTGCCAGGCCTGGGCACTCCGGGGAGCCGGTCTGGTTGAGCCTTTTCCGCGCTGGAACGTGATTCTCAGACAAGGTTCCAGGAGTTTGTATCAAAAGCTCACGTGTCTCCAGTGCTGGGCAGAGCAGCGGGGAAGATTTGAATGTATGTTGTTAAGTAGCAAGGTCCAGACAAAAGGCAGGTAAACAGGGTAATTATGAAATACGGCGTCTAGATCTATATAATATAGTAGTGCCTCCACAACAGACTATATTTGGTATAGATATTTACTAATATCTTTGCAAAGTATATGAATACACCTAAGGGGGGAAAAACCCCTGAATATTATCTGCCTTCACTCTTATTCTTGGAACTTCTGATCCCATGTCCCCACCCACTTTAAGGAAACGAGTGATGATGTTACCATGAGCAGTATGTCCAGAAAAATCTCCATTGGAAATCTCTGATTGTTGACACTGCACCAAAAGGCTTTGGAATAAATTGCCTGTAACCATAATCCTGTAGAATTCTGTGCAAGAGTAGACAGCCTGTTCTGAGCTTCTGGTTCGTAATCATCAGCAATCTTCTGGTAATATTTTGTGGAGGTATCAGAATGAAGTTGTAAATCATCCTTGTTTAAGTACTGACTGTTTTCAGCATTTAACTTCTTGACTGTTTAATGAGTTAATTGAGGAGGGCCCCTGTATTCATCGGGTGGCCATGCTAGGTGCAGATTTCTCTCCTTTTCCCTAGTGTTTGAAGGTAGCAATTTATAGAAAACATTTGCATCATTTAAAGAGTAAATCAGCAAACAGTTGGAGCAGGAGGTCGGAGTAGTTGAGTTTGTGTTAGGGAGTGAAGTTGAGGGTGATGTAGGGAATAAAATTGAAGCAAGCGTTTCTGATTTGGGAAAGAGGTGTGCCATATGGGTTGTACTCCTAATTTTGCAGACCTGCTTTTTAGAAGTTGTCGGATGCCATATACCCATAAATATGTTCTTCATACAATTTTATGGAAGCCTCTCACGACAAGTAAAAATAGTATACTTGATTGGCATGTTCAGAGTGTGGGATTCGGGGTCAGGAGCTTGGAGCCAGGCCCAGGTTCTCTGTGGTTAACTTCCTTTTAACTTCCGTGGGCCTCCTTGGTGCCAGCGATACTTTTTGTGTTGTGCTGTCGTTTTCAAAGTGCTTTCACCTAGTTCAGTGTGTGAAATACTAGGATTGGACTAGGTAGCCTCCAAGGCCCTTTCTGGTATTTTAAAACTGAAGAACTTTTACAAGGCCTCAAGAATATGAGTGGCATCTGAATTAGATTAATTCTTGGACCTCTGAACTAGATTGACACTAATCAAAACTTTTTAAATGTAAGGCAAATCAAGTCTTTAAAAATCAAACCACCTAGTACACCCACTCTGAGTATCTGAAGAGAAATCTGTAATAGGTAAATATTTGCCTATTGCTAAGTATGCTGTTTGGAGTAAGAAAACTTTTGAAGTAAAACTTCTGGACTGTAGAACACAGTTTTGAAATAGTTGTTGTTGCTATCATTTCAATTAAATTTTACTGGATTTGTTTCTTACTGATTTGAGTTTTATCATTTATGTTAAGGCCAGTATTCAGAATGGCATAGTATTAGGTGGAGCCCGGACCAGAGATCAGGAACAGACCAAATAATACTAGACTGTGTGAAGTTCTAAAATAGGATTCTGTAAGAGGAATGACACGATGATTAATACTGTTTGCTGTTTTCCTAGGGTAAAAGATACTAAGGTATATGAATCATGTGAATTGGATATAAAAGAAAGTGGCCAAGTGCTTACTTGAGTCTTCTGGCACCGTGGCTGGCTATGTCTGTGGTGTCCTGGTAACCTGAAGTTTTGTACCAGAGGGTTCTCTTTTGCTGTGGTGGTGGTGATTGTTTTGTGGCAAAATAGATCTCTATTAGGTCACTTGTTAAAATGCAAATGGAAGAAGAGGGATGAAGTGCTAGTATAATTTCATACCCTGAAGCCTTGTGGTTCTCTAACTTTGTAGAAACTTAAACAATTAGAGGAAATACTTCTTAGCTGATAAAGCATGTACAGACTGGATGAAAGTTTGACTTTCATTTGCTCTTTCATATTGGTTTTACATTGGTTTATTTTTAATTCTTGCATTTCCCTTCTGCCTAACCTGTCAGTGACTTTTCTTGTGAATAGAGGATTTCTACTCAGTGATCTTACATCTACTGGCTCAAGACTTGGCAAGGGCTAATTGAACGATTATTACAATTTACTTGCATCATAAGTGATGTAGCTGTTGGTGGATGTGGAGCTTATATTAACAGAGTTGATGACACTCACAAACTAGACCTTTAGGTGAATCAAAGCTGATTGGAAAGGGTTTTGACGTCATTAAACATGCCTTATTGGCCAAAGAGAATGTTTCATTTCAAAATATTTTAATATATACCAAATAAAAAATGAGCAGTTTCCACCCTTCTCTGCCCTGACTCCAAGTCTTACAACCCCAGAAGCAACTCCCTTTAATGGTTTCCATTTTCAGTTTTTTAAAAAAAATTAATTTCCTGGGCTTCCCTGGTGGCGCAGTGGTTGGGAGTCCGCCTGCCGATGCAGGGGACATGGGTTCGTGCCCCGGTGCGGGAAGATCCCACGTGCCGCGGAGCCTGCACGTCGGGAGGCTGTGCTCCGCAATGGGAGAGGCCACAACAGTGAGAGGCCCGCGTACCACCAAAAAAAAAAAAAAAAAAAAAAATTAATTTCCTAATGGGATGGAATAATTTCATTTAGTGGTCCCTCTATTATTGGTTTACATTCTGCCTAGGTATTGTCTTCTTAGCAGATTTGGGAGTTGCTGTGCCTTGGATTTTGTTTCCATTACTCAGTTTCCTTAAAACACTGGTGTAGCTTAGGTTATAGTTCTTGGGTAGATAATATTTTTGCCACATGTGCAATGAGTGTAGCGTATGCAATATGAGTATTTATCAAATTAAAGAGCATGATCTGGAGTACTGCCAGAGAGCCTTCTAACGGAGCCTCACTCCTTTCAAATCTTCCAGACACAGGAACCAGAATGGTCTATCCAAAGTGAACATCTGGCCACTTTACTCCTCTGCTTAGAACCCCTCAGAAGCTCCCTATAACCTAGAGAGTCACCCAGGGAATTTTTTAGAATGCAGGTACCTGAACCTTATTCTCATCCCCCTCAATATAAAGATTCAGTTTGTGGAGAACTCCCAGACTCTGCCTCTTTGAACTATACCCTTAAGCTTGCTGATGCTTTGTCCAGGGCTTTGCATTTTTAACAAGCTCTCCACGTTTGCAAGTGGTCCCCAGATCAGACTTCGAGAAACATTATTGTAGGTGAACCTTTATTATCCTTAGTGTGCTAGAACAAGGCCTTTCATGAATTGACCCCTGTCCACCTCTTGAGCTTCATTTCTAATCAGTTCTTGTCTAGAACTTCATTTTCCATTGATTTCAAACTGCTTTAATTTCCATGAGATGTTGTGCTTATTCAATTAACTTATTTATGGATCATTAGCACGTTAAAATGGTTTAAAATGTAAACGATACAGAATTGTATGCAATGAAAAGTCTTTTTCTTATTCCTGTCACCGGGCACTCAGTTTTTGTCCCTGGAAGTAACCAATGCTAATCAATTTCTTGTTTTTCTTTCCAGAAATAATATATACATACAAATCAACAGAGGGAAATATTCTTTTTCTTTATCCCATCCCTTTTTACTCAATGATAACATATTATTTAAGCTATCCTTCACCTTGTTCTTTTTTTAATAGTATGTATATAGTACTTATTGTGTGCAGGTGCTTTAGTTTATTAAAATACACTGTGTAATGAATAATATTTGTGTTAATGAATCAAACACTAAAATATTAAAACTGGACTTGCTGAGTCAGGAAGTATATAGATTTGAAATTTTAATAGGTATTGCCAAATTGCTTCCCTTAGAGGCTGTGCCAGGGTATACCTTCACCAGCAATATATGAAGGTGCTTGTTTTTTCATAAACAGTTTAGCATACTTTGGAGTCTTTGCCAACCTGGTAGGTGAAAAATGGTATTTCAGGGTAGTTTGATTTGCATCCATCACTGTCTTTACCTTTGTAGCCCCTTTTGCTTTGAATGCTCCTCCATCCTTTAGCCAATTCCTGTTCTTGCTGTGAGGTGAAGCTTACACATTACTCTCACGGGAAGCCATCCTTGGTAACCTTGCTGGGCCTCTCTCTGGCCACCAAGGTTATGTTAGGTATTCTTCACTGTATTTTCATAATATGTTTTTGAGCTTTCCATTTTAGTATATTATCTGTGGTTATTTTCTTCTCTGGAGTTGAGGGCAAGGACTGTATCTTACACATCATCCTCTCTGCCTTTCCATCCCCACTAGTTAAAGGTGGTGAAATGTTTCTGAATTTAAAAAAAAAAACATTTTTAGTTCTTTCACCCTGAGGCTGCCAGTCCAGGGCCTTATTTCCAGCTGTCAGGCTTCCAAAAGATGTTAGTTGCTAAAAACTTAAGGTAGAGATTACTGATGTGAGTGCCCTGAAAGAGATTAAATATGTTTGATAAACATGAGCCTAAACAGAAGATGATTTTTATTTGACTATGAATTTTTTGGGGGGTGGTGCATAAAATGTTTTTAATTCTGTGGAACACAACTTGGAAAATAGAGGCTTAAGGTATACTCCCATAAATATTTGCAGTTAAATAGGAGACTCATAAAGATGTAAAAGGACTGAATATCACAGTAGATGGAATTAACCATTAACAGAATCATTGATCAATATGTTTTAGAGCCCTGATTTTCAGCCTGCACTATGTATCAGGCTTACCTGGGGGAGCCTGTAGCCAGCCATGAAATTGTAAATAACATGATTTATTTTTACGGTGATCACTTTTTCTATATTTTTAATTATATGGCTTAAGCTCTGAGTTAAGATATTATGCACATTAATATCTTCTCAGCTAGTAAAGTATAAGTTGACTTTATTTTAATATTGTTTTGTGTCTTTAAAAAGTTACATCAGTAATATCATATTCTTTAGAATGTGTCTATTTTTTAGAAATTTTCTTATTCACTATTGGTTTTGAAATTTATCTGTGTTGATATATGTTAATTCATTTTAACTGCTGTATAGTATTCCATTGTTTGGATAATTAGGTTGTTTCCAGTTTTTCCACTATTAAAAAAAATGCTGCAATTAAAAATACAAATAATTTTTCCATAAGCATTGAATAATTCCCTGATTCCCAGTGTTCTCATGGGCACTTGGTAGACTTTAACATTTTTGCCAATGTGATGAGGGTGAAATTGTATCTTTTAATTTTAAGATACTTAAATATTAAAGAATAAGGAAGAATTTATAGGTGAAGGAGAGAGAGAACAGTACTAGTAAGACAGTGGGAAAGGTCATCTTTTTGCCAGTAAAAAGAAGTCAAACATTGGTGACTTTAATTCACAGTCAGAAAAATCTTACATCATGATGTACTCATATTTGAAATAGAAGGTAACATGAAGCAGTTTACCCTTGTTACATGTAGTATAGTTTATTTATAATGCTGGTTGTGATCAGTGGGTTGGTATGGTACCCATTCTAAGGGCAATTTGAAAATCATTGCTCAAGAGGAAGTAATATTGAGGCTAAACAGGTAAGTGGGCCTTATAAAGTTGTTAAATGCCATGGTTTTATCTCCTAGTGGTTTTCAGTCTTTTAGCAGCAGAACACAACTCTTGCTCAGCCCTACTCTCTTCCCCACAGGAGTGGAGGGATGGGTCAGTTTTCTGAGACGTCACCATTCTGGGACTAGTATGAAAGCAGGCTTCGGGTGGGAGTGGTTAGATGACGAGGGGAATAGGAAATACTTTTTAAGGAAGAAACTCATTTAGAAATTCCAGAGGCAAGCTGTTGCATGAGACCAGATAAGAGTTGATGTTGCCCAGAACTCAAGCAGTGGCAGCATGAACGTAAAGGACAGATTGGAGAAACAGTTTACAGGTATAATTTTTGGACTTCACCACTGGCCGGCTATGGAGATTGAGTGTGAAGGGAGAATTAAAGGTGAAACCTGGGGTTTACTTTGTTGACTAGGTAAATGGAAGTATTATTAACTGTTATATGGGATTCAGAAAAGCAAATTAGAACGGGGAATATATAATCAGATTTAGATGGTTTTGGGGAGAGGTACTTGATCTACATGTGGGTGAATATAAAGGTAGGCATTTGAAAATTTGAGCCTGTAGCTCAAGAAACAACTTGCCCTAAAGTTTAATTTCATAGGTACTGGTGTATACTTGGTAGATCAAGTCCCTAGAGTGGGGAGAAAATGAAAATGAAGTGAGAACGGATAAGAGTGCCAAGGAAGGTAACTTGAGCAATCCCAACATATAAGGGAGTAAGTAAACAGAATTCAGGGGAATGCAGAAGTAGGAATAAAACAGTGGGGAAAGTAAAGGTGAGAGTCTGAGATAAAGAATAAATGGAATAGAAATGATCCAAGATAAATACCAAATATAGCTGAAGAAATATTTAGGGTTCCCTGCACCTGGCCTGATCATACTAGGTAAGTAGTTTACTTTAGCTGGCAATTAGGTACCACTAATCCTTTTAAGGCAATTTTGAATGGTGCTTCGTGTACCATTTAGTTAAGTGTATTCTTCTAAGAGTGCTTAAATTATGCCTAGTGAGTTTACATACCAAACTGTCATTGTCTCACGAGTTGGTGAGACAGTGTGTTAAATTTAAAAAGACATATTTCCTTCCCTTACTGGAGTACAAAATATTAACACTCAGCTGACTAGTAAAACAAGTTTAAAAAATTTGTAATAGATTCAGTTTGGGTCAAGTAAAAATGTCTGTGATACTTTAATAAAAGTGTTTGGGCCGTTTAGAAAATAGCCTATCACCTCTGACTTTAAGGTGTGGTGAATTTCTGTCCCTTCAGAACCCTCTTTTTTTTCCTTTCATGCTGTGTTGTGTTTTAACCTCTGAGCCGCATGGGGAGAAGTGATGTTGGCTTTTGGAGATTTTATAAGAAAATTCTTTTGCTAATACTGAGTGTGTCTGCCTGTAGAGCTTTTAGATTCACATTGCTTTTTCCAAGTATCCTAGTGAATAATCATAAAAGAAAGTTTTGTTGTTTTTTTTTTAATGCCGATGGGAACTAACAAGCTTTTGGGGAAAAAAAGGAAGAAAATATTAAGAACTTTGTTACTAATACCTAAGGTGTAGCATTGCATAATTGAGAATGTATTCTAAATTTCAGTAATTTCTCTAATCTCTTAATTGTAAGACATTTTTCATGTGTTCTTGTTTTTGTCTGATTGAAGTATGTTTTTAAATCTTTGAAGTGTTGTTATTTTCTGAGGGGGTAGCTAGAAATTCTTACTAGCCTTTGAATATTAAAAAAAAACTTTAAAAAATATGAGCCAGTTGAATAGTGATTTAAGACCTTCTAATTGATGCTTTTTATTAGTGATTTTTTAAAATGCCTCATCTCTTAGCTGCCTAGTTAGCCAGTACATGTTAATGCAGCTTACTAGCCCAACCAGCTAGATTGTTTATGAAAATAATTAAAGAACTTGTATTCTCTAAATAAATGTATCGAGCATAAGTTGTTAAATAATTAGTTCACAAGAAGAAATGTGAGTGGGAATAAGAATTTATGAAGTGACATTTCTGCTCCAATATTAAGTATTCTAATGCTAAATGAACTTTGTCTTTAGATTTGGAACTTCAGTGTTGCTAGCAAAACATATTAAAATCATGGAAAACTTAGTTTTCTATTAGTTCTCTATAATTTTTCCCCTGCAAATTCAGACCTCCTTCACCATGTCAAATTGAAGTTTCATAAAACTCAGCTGCTGAGTAATCTTAATTTTCTGGAGTTTTCTGAGAGCCAGGAAGTAAGCACCAAAGCTCCTGAACCACCAGATTAGAATTAATAGTACCGATATGTAGGATTTATGTCCTTTATTCCTGGGTATGTGTTCTATATTGTGGAAGCCAAAAATGGGAACATAAGATAAAAATCTGGACAGTGAATTGAACTCTGAAGGCCAGTTACCCTTAAGTTTTATTTATAGCAGGTTAGAAGCAGTAAATTTGATGAAAATATTTTAATAGACTTTTCTACCTTTGAATGGGTTCTCACTGAGTTTTCAGTGCTGCATTTAATGCATTTGATTGAGCTCAGCTAATGTTTAACTGAACACAGTAGTAGGCACTCACATATCTGAATGAATAAATTCAATTTTTTAAAGCTTAATTTCTAGCTATTCAGTGTTTACTCTTGAAATGGCTTCATGAGAGGTAATTATTGTAAAAAAATAATATAGCGTGGTAACTTATCTGCTAGAAAATCAGGGGCTTGATATTGAAGCAGGTTAGTTTGAGATGCCTGTTAGATATCCAGAGAAAGATGTCAGAGACTCAGTTGGGTACCTTCACCTGGAGCCCTAAAGATAGGCCAGGATTAGAGATTGCAATTAGGAGTCATCAGCATCAGCATACAAGATCTCTTTTAACGCCTTGAAACTAGAGATCCCCAGGGAGAGAGCAGAGAAGAAAATCACTGTGATCCATATTTACTGAAAGGTGGTTAGTGCAGTTTTAGTTAATCTGTGGTTGGGTAATGGAAGTAATAATCTGAATATTAATGCTATGTTCATCCATATTTAGAAATGATACTCTTAGAATAGTTTTTCAACCCTTATTTACAATGATTTGTTGATCAAAGTAAATGAACGATTATCTAATTATTACCTTGCTTGCTGCTTTCCTTTAGAGAAAATATTCTTAACATTGGTTTGCTCTGTCTAATTATAATGAGGTTTATATCTAGGCATTAAACTGTTGTACAGGCTGTCTCATTTAGTATATGCGAGTTAACATCTATGGATTAATTTTTTTTTCTGTGTGGAATTCAGTTTATTTTTATTTTCCCTTTTTAAAATTTGTATTGACGTATAGTTGATTTACAATGTGTTAATTTCAGGTGTACAGCTAAGTGATTCAGTTATATATATATACACACACATATTTATATACATATATATATAAAACATTTTTAGATTCTTTTCCATTATAGGTTATTACAAGATATTTTGAGTATAGTTCCCTGTGCTGTACAGTAGGTCCTTGTTGGTTATCTGTTTTAGATATAGTATTGTGTATATTTTAATTCCAACCTCCTAATTTATCCCTCCCCACCCCTTTCCCCTTTGGTAACTATAAGTTTGTCTTCTGTGTCTGAGAGTTATTTCTATTTCATAAATAAGTTCACTTGTATCATTTTAATTTTAGATTCCACATATAAGTGACATCATATATTTGTCTTCCTCTGTCTGACTTAGTTCACTTAGGTCCATCCATGTTGCTGCAAATGGCATTATTTCATTCCTTTTTATGGCTGAGTAATCTTCCACTGTGTATATGTACCACATCTCCCTTATCCATTCATCTGTTGATGGACACTTAGGTTGCTTCCATGTCTTGGCTGCTGTAGATAGTGCTGCTATGAACATTGGAGTGCATTTATCTTTTCAAATTATAGTTTTCTCTGCATATATGTCCAGGAGTGGAATTGCTGGTTCATATGATAACTCTATTTTTAGTTTTTTAAGGAACCTCCATACCGTTCTCTATAGTGGCTGCCCCAATTTATGTTCCCACCAACAGTGTAGGAGGATTCCCTTTTCTCCACACCGTCTCCAGCATTTATTATTTGTAGATGGACTAATTTTCAAATAGCCAAATATGTCCTCAGCTTCTCTTCTGAAAAGCATATGTTTCCCTGTAGATTATAGAGTGAGGACAACACTATTTTAAGTCTTAACCCGGGCTTCCCTGGTGGCGCAGCGGTTGAGAGTCCACCTGCTGAAGCAGGGGACACGGGTTCGTGCCCCGGTCCGGGAAGATCCCACATGCCGCGGAGCGGCTGGGCCCTTGAGCCATGGCCGCTGAGCCTGCGTGTCCGGAGCCTGTGCTCCGCAATGGGAGAGGCCACAACAGTGAGAGGCCCGCGTACCGCAAAAAAAAAAAAAAAAAAAAAAGTCTTAACCCATTATTCATAAACAAGATTGGGAAGGTAGGTATCAAAATATTAACACTAATTATCCCAAGGTAATAAGATTATATGTAGTTTAAATTTTTCATGACTGTATCTTCCATGTTGTGTTGTTTTTATAACCTTTTTAAAAAGAAAAATACATATTATTAAAATACTATCTAAAATTGGTTTTACTTTATAATTCAGTAAGTAATGATTTAAAACAAAAGAATATAAGATTGTATTTTGGACAGGTACTTGAAAAACAGATTTTGTATCATAAAGAGGCAAGGCGTAAGGGAATTTGGAAAAGGAAAGAATAACATCCTTTTTTTTTTCTTCCAGTTTTATTGAGATGTAATTAATACACAGCACTGAATAAGTTTAAGGTGTACAGCATTAATGATTTGACATACATACATCATGAAATGATTATCACAATAAGTTTAGTGAACATCTGTCATCTCATATAGACATAAAATTAAGGAAATAGAAAATTTTTTTTTCTTGTGATGAGACCTCTTAGGATTTGCTCTCTTAACAACTTTCATATATAACATAGAGCAGTGCTAATTATAATTACCATGTTGTCCATTACATTTCTAATACTTATTTATCTTAAAACTTTGTACATTTTGACTGCCTTCATCCAACTCCACGTCCCTCCATCCCCTGCTTCTAGTAACCACAAATCTTACCTCATTTTCTATGAGTGAGTTTGTTTTTGAAGTATAATTGATCTACAATGCTATGTTAGTTCCTGTTACAGAACACAGTGATTGGTATTTCTGTACATTTCAAAATGATCACCACGTGATCATTTCATACCTGTGACCCATTTATTTTGCAACTGTAAGTTTGTACCTCTTAATCTCCCTCACCTATTCTTTCCTTTCCCCACCCCTCTACCCTTTGGCAATCACCTGTTTGTTCTCTATCTATAACTGTTTCTGTTTTGTTATGTTCTTTTTTTTTTTTTTGATACCGCATATAAGTAAAATATAGTATTTGTCTTTCTCTGTCTGACTTAATTGGCTTAGCATAATAATACCCTCTAGGTTCATCCATGCTGTCGCAAATGGCAAGATTTCATTCTTTTTTTTTCAAGGCTGGGTAGTATTCCATTGTGTATATATAGGCAGCATAGATATGGGTCTTGTTTTTGTATCCATTCAGCCACTCTGTGTCTTTTGATTGGAGCATTTAGTCCACATTTAAAACAATTATGGATAGGTGTGTACTTACTGCCATTTTGTTAATTTGGGGGGGTTGTTCTGTAGTTCTTTTTTATTCTTTTCCTTTGTGATTTGATGACTATCTTTAGTATTATCTTTGGATTCCTTTCTGTTTTGTTCATGTGAATCTATTGTTGATTTTTGGTTTGTGTTTACTGTGAGGTTTATATCTTGCAATCTGTATATACATGTGACTGTTTTAAGTTCCTGATCTCTTAAGTTCAAACTCATTTTTGCTCCTTCCTCTCATGTTTACTGTTGGGCATCATGTTTTACATCGTTTTGCATATCTCTTACCTACTTATTATGGATATAGATGATTTTACTATTTTTGTCTTTTAACCTTTTTACTAGCTTTGTACGTGGTTGATTTACTACTTATACTGTATATTTGCTTTTACCAATGAGCTTTTTCCTTTTGTAATTTTCATATTTCTAGTTGTGGCCTCTTTTTTCCCCTCTGCTTTGAGAAGCCCCTTTAACATTTGTTGTAAAACTGTCTTAGAGGTGCTGGATTCTTTTAGCTTTTGCTTGTCTGTAAAACTTTTGATCTCTCCATCAAATCTGAACGAAAGCCCTCCTGTGTAGAGTATTTTTGGTTGTGGGTTTTCCCTTTCTTAACTTTAAATATATCATGCCACTCCCTTCTGGCCCACAGAGTATCTGCTGAAAAGTCAGCTGATAGCCTTATGGGAGTTCCCTTGTTCGTAACTTGTTGTTTTTCCTCTGCTGCTTTTAATATTCTCTCTTTATCTTTAATTTTTTCCATTTTAATTACTGTGTGTCTTGGTGTGGTTCTCTTTGGGTTAATCCTGTTTGGGACTCTGTGCTTCCTGGACCCGGATGTCTATCCTTTCCCATGTTAGGGAAGTTTTTAGCTGTTATGTCTACAAATATGTTCTCTGCCCCTTTCTCTCTCTTTTCTTTCTGGGACCCCTATAATGTGAATGTTAGTATGCTTGATGTTGTCCCAGAGGTCTCTTAAACTATCCTCATTTCTTTTTATTTATTTTTTCTCTTTTTCTGTTCAGCTTCAGTGATTTCCACTACTATATCTTTCATCTTTCTGATCCATTCCTTTATGTCATCTAATTTAATGTTGATTCCTTCTAGTGTATTTTTCATTTCAGTTATTGTGTTCTTCTCTGTTCGGTTCATCTTTATATTTTCTAACTCTTTGTTAAAAACTTCTGACTTCTCACCCTTTTCATTTCATCTTCTCCAGAGTTCTTTGAACAACTTTATCATTACCTTGATCTCTTTATCAGGCTTAGATTGCCTATCTCCACTTCACTTAGTTCTTCTGGGGTTTTATCTTGTTCATTAATTCGGTACATATTCCTCTGTTGCTTCGTTGGTCCTAATTTGCTGTTTTTATTTCTATGTATTTGGTAGGTTGGTTATGTTTTTCCAACCTGGGAGAAGCAGCCTTTTATAGGAGATGTCCTTTGCATGCCAGCAGCACACTCTGCTCTGGTCACCAGACTTGTGTGCTCTAGGGGTGCCCCCTGTGTGGGCTGTATGGGCCCTCCTGTGATGGGCTGACTACTGTGGGTGGTCTGGAAGGCGTGGCTTGGTCCCGGGTCTGGTTGGTTGTCAGGCCCTGCCTTGCGTGGTGGCTGCCAGCTGCTGTTGGGTGGGGCTGGGTCATGAGGCTGCTGGCTGTGGGGCCCTGGGGCTCCTTGCGTTGGTGGGCAGAGCTGGGTTCTGGAGTAGGTGGTTGCGGGGCCAAGGGCCCCGGGTCTAGTCTTGGCCTGCCGATGGGTAGGGCTGGTTCTTGACATGACTGTCTATGGGGTCGGGGGTGTCTCAAAGCTGGTGGGAGGGGCCGGATCCTGTGGCAGTTGGTTGAGAGGCCCAAGGTGCCCCAGAGCTGGTGTTGGCCCACTGGTGGGTGGGGCTGGGGTCAAGAGGATCCCCAGGCTGGTGCCTTCCCACTGGTGGCTGAGGCCAGGTCCTGGGGTTAGTGCCATCACACTGGTGGATGCAGGCGGTCCTGGAGTCTCTGGCTGCAGGGCCCTGGAGGTCTTGGAGTCGGTATTTCAGCCCACCGGTGGCCAGGGCCAGGGCCCAGGGGGTCCTGGGGCTGGTGCCTACCCACTGGTGGGTGAGGCTGGCCCCTAGACCGTTGCAGGCCCACTGGTGGGCAGAGCCAGGTCCTGGGGTCTCTGATTGCAGGGCCCCGGGGGTCCCAGGGCTAGTGTGAGCGTACTGGTGTGTGAGCTGGGTCTTGGACCCTCTGGTGGACAGGGCTGGGTCCTGGGATATCTGTGGCCTTGGGGTCTTAAGGCAGCAGACCTGTGGGTTCACATCCTGGCAGTAAAAAGCTAGAAGGAGGATTCCAAAATGGTGCTTGCCGTCGCCAGCATTCTCGTGGTAGAACGAGCTTCCCAAAATGACTGTTACCAGTGTCTGTGTCCCCAGGGTGAGCTCTAGTTGCCTCTTGTCTCTTCAGGAGCCTCTCCAGGATCAGCAGATGGGTCTGGCCGAGGCTTTTTTCAAATTACTGCTTCTGCCTTGGGTCCTGGAGCGTGTGAGATTTTGTGTGTGCCCTTTAGGAGTGGAGTCTCTATTCCTCAAAGCCCCGGCTCTCCTGAAAGTAAGCCCTGCTGGCCTTCAAAGCCAAATGTTCTGGGGACTTGTCTTCCCAATGCAGAGCCACTGAGCTGCGGAGCCAGTGTGGGGCTCCGACCCCTTGCTCCTTGGGAGGAACCTCTGCAATTGTAAATTATTTCCCCCCGTTTGTGGGTTGCCCACCCAGGGGTATGGGTATTGACTATACTGCATCTCCGAACCTCTTACCTGTCTTGTTGTGGTTCTCTTTTATATCTTCAGTTGTAGGTGATCTTTTCTGCTAGTCTTCTGGTTTTTTTCTTGAATAGTTTCTCTGTAAGTAAGTCGTTTTGTAAGTAATTTTGTTGTATGCTGAAAATAACATGCTTTTTAATTCTAGCATTCACTCTAGTGGACATATTTCCTACTTGATGATTAAATGGATGTTTCTAAACTTCTCTCTCAACATTTTACTTTACGGATTATTCAGAAGACATATACCTTAAAAGAATATTAATGATAAGATAGTGACATTATAAAATATTCTAAATGACTAGGAAAAATAATCCTTGAAGGCTATATGTCTTTATATCTAAAAGTTATCCATTCTCAAGCAGCTAACAAGCCCTTTGTTTGGATTGTGTAAATTCCAAAGAGTTCATAAATCTGAATACAAGAGAGCTGAAAATCCAAGTAGAACAAAGGTCATCTAACTGCCTTCTAGAATATTAGTTCATCTTTGGTCTTCAGTAGCCATATGCAGTATGTTAAAAATCCATTTAGGGAAAAAAAGCACTCAAGCTGTAAAACATGAGATTTTTGAGATCCTGTTGACCACATGATTCAGGAAACTTACTGCTGTGTTTGGTATTAAAACCAAGTTATGATTTTCTGGAACCAGACTTTCTAATTAAGTTTATACTTGTAGGTTTCACATATAGTCATTAAAATGTATCTTCCCCCCCAAAAAAACAAAACCCATTCTGCTTTATATAGGGCTTTTTAAAGAAATATAATATGTAATATATATTATGTAATAAGGCAAAACTTGTTTTATTTTGATATAGCTTGCATTGAAAGGCTCTAGCTACAGTGGACTGCTTGAACGACATCATATTCACACCCAAAATGTAGAGCACATTCTTGATAGTTTACGGTAAGTCTGTGGGATCAGGTCTTGAGTGGGACTTTCAATTTTTATTTTTACTAGCAGCTAATACTTAGATTTTTAGTAAAGATGGCCATTATAGAATCATTTTAAGAAAATTATATCATGGCTAATGGACCTGATGTTATAGTGTTTTTAAGGAAATTTTTATTGTACTCTGAAAACTTCACAGATTTTCAGTTATTATTTGGTCTGCCCAAGAAGTGCCTTTTCTACAAAGAGTTAATTTTGTACACAGCAGGCTTCAACTGTAGTGCAGTGTTTTATTTCTTAAACAGAATAGTGGATTATGTAGGTGTTCATTATAATAGTCTTTGAATGTCTAAAAGTTACAAGTACAGAAACTTCAGTTAATTAGGGGCTAAATGAGTCAGCAAATAAGTTTCTGTGTATGCAAGAGAATCAGTGTGGGAACACGCAAATTAGAAAGTATTTTAGTCACTTTCAGTGTCTGGCACTCAATATTCGTTGAATTTAAAATAACAGCTATTCACTTTGGTAATTAAAAAAATTGTCTCTCGAGGTGTTAGTCTTCTGGGCCGTTTTGTATTCATGAATTTTAGCATCAGAAAGAGTAGAGAAAAGGAAATGCAATTCTAATTAATCAATATTGCTATTCGTCAAGGGCTTTAAGAGATGTTTTTAAAGCACATGGCGATTTGGGATAGTCAGTTTATACATATGCTTCCAATTATTAAATGCTTCCAATTAATAGTTAATTGGTTGTTGTGGTTAAGTGAAAATGAAGCTGACCTTACAAAGCTAAACATAAATTTGTTTATAAAACAAACTTGTTTATTTATTTTAAATCTCTATTGTAATAATCTGCCTCTCAAAAAACATACTCCTTTATGTTACTAGAAATTTTATACACGCTTTACTTTTTTTATCTTAGGAATGAGGGGATTGAGGTTCGTCTCGTAAAGAGGAGAGAATATGATGAAGAAACTGTTCGATGGGCAGATGCTGTCATAGCTGCAGGAGGTAATAGTTTTGCAGAGGTAAAGGTGATGGAATATGGAAATGCTCTTTAATAATCATATTGCCAAATACCCTGTGGTCTAGCTGTGATGAAGCTTTCAGAGTCCTACCATAAGACGAATTTTTGGATTTTTAGGATCAGGTTTTAAAAGACGTGCTTCGTACAACATTTTACTTTTCTAGTGAACGATGTTACTGTAAGGTTCTGTGCATGTATTTCTGTGTGTGTATTTAACTTTAAGTATGATTCAAAGGATTATTTATAACTATTTTGGTTAAGTTATGCCAGTCTTTAAAAAAAAGTTGAGTTTAAGAGTTTAATGAGGGCTTCCCTGGTGGCGCAGTGGTTGAGAGTCCACCTGCCGATGCAGGGGACACGGGTTTGTGCCCTGGTCTGGGAAGATCCCACATGCCGCGGAGCCTGCGCGTCTGGAGCCTGTGTGTCTGGAGCCTGTGCTCCGCGACGGGAGAGGCCACAACAGTGAGAGGCCCGCGTACCGCAAAAAAAAAAAAAAAAAAAAAAAAGAGTTTAATGAGATTAGATAAATTCCATCCCTCTTTGGCCCCAGTATACTTACACTTACACTTGTTTTTTCCTGAGCTTTATTATTATGTTAGTGACTGTTTTCTATAAACCTTTACATTGTTTTTGGAGAGAAAAATCCAAATCTGGACACTTTTGTTGGATGTATCCTCATCAAAATAATTTATGAATCGGGACTGATGTTATGCGAGAGGGAAAGAGGATTGGTTAATAGAAATGATAGAGTTAGAATAGCGGTTCTCAGCTGGAGGCTACTGCTGGCATCCAGTGGGTGGCCAGGGATACTGCTCGCCACCCTACAAAGTTCAGGACAGCCCTCACAACAAAGAATTATTTGGCCTGAAGTGTTCATCTTGCCACTGTTGAGAAATTCTGGATTAGAGTGGGAGAGATAATACAGAGGGATAGTGGGTAGAAAGGAGTAGACTGTGGCAGCCAACAGGATGGGGTGCGGGTGGGATTATTGAAAGAACTAGTGTTCAAAGTGTTGTTAAAAACTAGTTTTGTAACAAGTCTGGTTATGTCTTATGTCCTTTAGGTGATGGCACAATGCTTTTGGCAGCAAGTAAAGTCTTGGACAGACTTAAACCAGTTATTGGAGTAAACACTGACCCAGAACGGTAAGGAAAAACTTTTTTGTGCTTTGCTTTGCATAGTACCTGTTTATGATAAATCTTAAATTTGGAAGCTCCTTATCCTATTGGTACAGGGTGTTTACTATGGTGCATGCTGTGTAAGTGGAAACATCACCGTTGCTGGCTATCATGAATGTTAGAACCATGTTCCAAAATCATTTCAGTGATGAAATTTAGGCATGTAGAATTGACCTCTACCTTTAGTAGATTTCTCTTCTTTGTCGTTATTTTCAAGGACATAGCTCTCTTTTTTAGCTTAGGCATGAGAAATATATACACATTTCGCTGGCGTTGGTGGTAGAAAATTATGATATGGGATGGACAAGTTCTCACATTTGACTTCCCAGGTAGTTTGGGAGTAATATCTGTGGGAGGATAGACTTGAGCCCTTGACCCAGGTGAGTACTGGTGACTTTGGTGTTGCTGAAGATGGATGAGTTAATGATGTTCCATCTTCTACCCTTCCTTCTGGCTCTCATCTACATTCCTGAATATGCCTCCACTGATTTCCTGGGTGACTTCGTTGACTTAATATATAGACCAAACCCTATTATCACTTTTTTTTCCTTTCCTTAGCTTCACTGACATTTATTCTCATTCTGTTCCAGCCACCCACAGCCATGATCATACTTGGACTTTGTCATCACCTAGAATTTCCCCACCTCTCAAATCACTCTGACCATAGCCGCCTACCTTAATAGCAGTCCTACTTCCTCAATTCTAGTAAATCTGCCCTTTGACTTTCAGTGTGTTTATCCCCTCTATTTTTTTTCCTTAATTCTCCCTTACTTCATTCACTTTCCTGACAAATTTCTTAAATATTTTGTACCATTATCTTTCTGCTCAATCATGGATGAGTCTTTTCTACTCCACTCTGTACTGTCTCCAGAATAACTGATTAACATCTGTCATTTTAACTTAGATGCTGCTGACTCCAGAATCTGTATATCCAACACTGATCTTGCTTCTACTCTTACCTTATAGTCTCTTCTCCCCACTGCAGCCACAGTGATTGTTTTATAAAAGTTTGATATATTCTGTGACCTCTGCTCAAAGTCTTACTGTGGTTCCCCATCTAACTCAGAATAAAATCTAATTTTTACTATGACTGGGGTGACCAACTCATCCTCATCCTGGTTTTCTTGGGACTTGCTCAGTTTAGCACCGGAAGTCCTATGTCCTGGGAAAATTGTCAGTCTCAGGCAAACTGGGACAGTTGATCCCCTTCACTGTGACATTCAAGACTCTACATTATCTGCCCCCTGACTGTTCTGTGTCCTTATGTCCTATTATTTTCCCTTTCTTCATGCTATTCTAGCCATACTGGCCTCCACTTGCATGTATCCGGTGGCATTAAAAATGTAACATGTCTACAGATGAACTTATCTCCTTCCCCCCACCCATACTTGATAAATGAAATCATAATGGGTGCTGAAGCTGTGATGACCCATGCCTCACCGCCTTCCCTCACTCCCTTCGTTGTATTGGTCTAGGGATTTAGTTCTAAGTTTTAGGGATCTTACCTTTGAGTCCATCTCTTGCCCTCCTCACTGTATTTAAACATAGCTTTATAGTTTGTGGTTTAAATTACTGTAGTAACTTCCAGTCTTGCTCTTTCCAACCCATTCTTTATACTTTGCCTTAATGGTCTTTCTAAAGTACAAATTTGATTGTATCCACTCCTTAATTAAAGTCTTTCAGGGTTTCCTTATGACCTTCAGGTTATATTGCAAATTCCGTAGCATAATATATATGATCTTTCACCATCTGTTGCCTATCTGCTTTTCTAGTTTCATCTACCCTCATTTACCTGTAGGCACTATACATTCTTCAGCTTAAAAAAAAAGACTGATGCCTCTCTAGGAATATTCTAGGATCCTTCCTAAAGTCTGTTCTTTGGGGGTTTTTGTTTTTGTTGTTTGTTGTTTTTTTTTTTGCGCTACGCGGGCCTGTCACTGCCGTGGCCTCTCCTGTTGCGGAGCACAGGCTCCAGACGTGCAGGCTCAGCGGCCATGGCTCACGGGCCCAGCCACTCGGCGGCATGTGGGATCTTCCCAGACCGGGGCACAAACCCGTGTCCCCTGCATCAGCAGGCGGACTCTCAACCACTGCGCCACCAGGGAAGCCCTGGGGTTTTTATTAATTGTATTTTTTTCGCAGTTTTATTGAGATATAATTGACATACAGCACTGTATAAGTTTAAGGTGTACAGCATAATGACTTGACTTACACGTGTTGTGAAATGATTACCACAATAAGTTTAGTTAACATCTGTCAACTCATATAGCTGAAAAAAAAAAAAGGAGGGGAAAGTTTTTTTCCTTATGATAAGAACTCTTAGGATCTACTCTTTTAATAACTTTCAAATATACCGTACACCAGTGTTAACGATAGCCATCATGTGGTACATTACATCCCCAGTACTTATCTTATAGATGGAACTTTATACCTTTTGACCACATTCATTCAGTCCCCTCTCCCCTAACCTCTGAAGGTTGTTCTTAAGTGCAGTGTAATGTATGAGCATCCTAACGTCATGATTGAAGGCTCACATATGGGAGTTTTTGCTCTGGTGAGGAGCTTTGTTGATATCAAGAAAGGGTTTGAAAGAGTAAGTGAAAGAGTTCTCCAGATGTCCATGTGCTTTTCATGCCTTTGTTTGTGCTTTTGCCTAGAGTGCCCTTACGACACTTACTCAACTGTGTAGTTCTTTTTCATTCAAGACTGGTACCTCTCCTGGGCTCTGACTATGATTCCTTGTACGGAGAGCACTTACCTCTTCCTATTATTTTCTGCTTGATTGTCTCTTCCATTAGACTATAAATTCCTTGAGTATAGGACTTAATTTCTCTATTGCTAGCATTTTAATTGCCTTTAGTATTCGTGCACGTGTATTTTAGAACTTTGCAATGACATATTTTTACATCATTAAAGTAGGAGATTGTTTAGTGATCATATTTTATACAGTTTGTTGAAATATATTTTCCTTTAAAAGCTGGCTTAATACTCATTAGCCTGTGGGGATTTTGAAACTGGTAAGCAACAGGTGTTGCTTCTCTAATTTCTGCCTAAAATGATGTGTTCTAGAAGTCCTCTGGTTTTTCTTTTTGCCTCCAGGCAGAAATGTATTAAGCCCCTGGTTTGTTCCATAATTCAGGTTGCCTGAATTCTTTTTCTTAAGCACAGAGGTGTCTCACAATCCTTAAATAAGCCCAGAAGTCAATGTTCAACTTAAGTTTCTTCTTTTCTGTAGTAGTTGTCAAATGCAGCATAACAGATCATCCCAAAACTTAGAGGCTTAAAACAATAATAATCATTTATTATCTCTCATGGTTTCTGTGTGTCAGGAATCCAGGAAGAGCTTGGCCAGGTGGTTTTAACTTGGGATCTCTCATGAGGTTATAGTCAGATGTCAGCTGGGGCTGCAGGCATCCGAAGGTTTGACTTGGGTTGGAGGATCTGCTTCTAAGATGGCTCACTTGTGGACTCATCTAAATTAATATACAATTTCGGTTTTCTCTTTTGTATTCTGTACTCACTCTACTGACCCCTGTAAATAATTATGACATTTAAATGCTTAATGATCAAAATGGGATAGAAGGCATGTGATAGCCAACCTCCAAGATAGCCTCCTAGTATTTACACCTTTATGTGGTTCCCTTCCCACTTCTGTATTCAATCAGGGCCGGCCTGTGGGACCAATAGAATATGGAATAACAGTGTGTGAATTCGAAGGCTAGGTCATAAGTGGTATTGCAACTTCTGCATTGGTCTCTTGGATTGCTCATTCTGGAGTAAGTTGGCCACAGTGATGTGAGGATACCAGAGCCGCCCTGTGGGGAGGCTCACATGGAGAGAGACTTGAGGCCTCTTGCCAACAGCCAGCACCAGTGAGTGAGCCACAATGAAAGTGAATCCTCCAGCTCAGGTCTAGATTCTTCTCTCTAGAGTGTTTTGGACCTGCAGTTGACCTCCATAAGTATTCTATCAAATGTTGATTATCTTTTATAATCTTAGCACTGTAGAGAAGTATTGCAGTAAATATAAAAATTTAGTCCCCTGCCTAAGTTTCTTAACCACAGTGTTGACCCTCTCAGATAAATTGATTAGTCACAACTTTGTAAAAGCCTTTTTTTCTGCTCTTCACGTTTATGTTAATTTACAGTTATTATTAAGGGTTTGTTTTGCCAGGCCTACTCTCAACCTTTCCTTCAAGATTGCAGCATCATATAAATGATGATGATTGAACTTTCTGGACACCTTTCCTCACGTTAGGTGCCATATCCTCTCATCTTCCTGTATCAACCTATAGGCAATCTTAACACTTTGTAATTTGCAATTTAAAAAAAAATTTATCTTCCACATAAAGCTGTTAACTCCTTGAAGGAGCTCATCCGTATATATATATACATAAATAAACAAAAATTAAAAAATATATATATATACACATATATATATGTGTATATATTTATTTATTTATTTTTTTGCGGTATGTGGGCCTCTCACTGTTGTGGCCTCTCCCGTTTTGGAGTACAGGCTCCGGACGCGCAGGCTCAGCAGCCATGGCTCACGGGTCCAGCCGCTCCGCGGCATGTGTGATCCTCCCGGATCGGGGCACGAACCCGTGTCCCCTGCATCGGCAGGCGGACTCTCAACCACTGCACCACCAGGGAAGCCCCTTTATATATTTTTTGAACAAATGAAGGGTTACATTAGATTAAGCTGTGAGTTCTCTTTTGGTTAAAAGAACATCTTAAATGACATTTAAAAGGGATTTATGGTTCAAAAAACTTTCACGTAAATAGTTTGATTCCTCATAATAGCCTTTTAGATTGGTGGTTTTACGGCCCTTTTAGAGATGAGGAAGCTGATGCTAAAGTGACTTGCCCAAAGTTATAGTTAAATGATTTAAAGGTAAGATGCAAACACCACTATACCATTAGATAATTTTACAGGGAAGTCAATCAGTGGCAAGTTCGCTTTTATTTTTAGTTTTACTGTAATGTGGAAACTTAAGTTGCATTATGGCATTAAACCTGGATTTAAAGTACTATTTCTATTTGGTCTTTTTTTTTTCTTCTTGTTGAAAGTATAGACAATTTGTGGCAAAATGAATTATAGAAGTAGAAATTCAAAAAATTTCATATCTGATTTTTGTAGTTTAGTGATACCTTTTGAATTAAGTACTTTTTTTTCTTCTTCCCTTTACACCACGCAAATTCCTTTTAAAATAAAGGTCTGAGGGTCATTTATGTCTTCCTGTTCGATACACGCATTCCTTCCCAGAAGCCTTACAGAAGTTCTACCGTGGTGAGTTCAGGTAGGAATTTCTTATTATTGCTCTATCATTATCTTACTAAAATATTATTATTATTATTATATAATTATATTATTAATGTGTGCCATTAAAAATGCTGTTAAACAGAACAAATTAGATAATATTTGGATTAGTCCATAGATGTAACAGTAGCCATAAAAAATAATACATTATCTGAGTCACAACCACATCTAACTTCCTTTCTTCCAGCCTGACTTGAGCTGTATGGAGAAACCCTGCCAAGTGCCACTTGGCCTGTAATGTAATTGCAAGTAGAGGTTTTTCTCCTTCAGTGAGATAGAGGCCATGTCTCTACTTTAACCTCGTTACACGTTTTTAGCAGTTTGGTAGAAAGATGATTAAAACTGTTGGTGAAAAATTAAATGTTCAAATTCTCTGAGATTTTATATTTTTTATCCTCATCTTCTCCCATCCAGAATGACTGAGGGTTAGATTTACTCTAACCATGCTG
Organism: Monodon monoceros; assembly: GCF_005190385.1. Classification (NCBI taxonomy): domain Eukaryota; kingdom Metazoa; phylum Chordata; class Mammalia; order Artiodactyla; family Monodontidae; genus Monodon; species Monodon monoceros. The sequence goes on along the minus strand of NW_021703768.1, from coordinate 30,113,372 downwards.
AGATTCCTGGTATCTCTGCCTTACATGTTAAGTATTTCTTAAGCAGTGGAGATGTTTTTTCATATTTCTTTCACTTAATTTGTTCAGTGGTCAGACTGCCCTGAAAAGAGAAGGGTGGAAGGAGGAGCTGAGTTGAGGTTGGCCGATTAATTAGAGCCAAGTTGGACTACTTTCTTTCCCTGACTTAGCCTAGATTTTATAGTTTGAGAAAACTTTTTTTCTCTAGGTATTTGTGAAATTGCATTAAATCTTCTTGACTTCTGGAATCATTTTTTTAAAATTTATTTATTTATCTTTGGCTGTGTTGGGTCTTCATTGCTGCGCACGGGCTTTCTCTAGTTGCAGCGAGCGGGGGCTACTCTTCGTTGTGGTGCGCGGGCTTCTCATTGCGGTGGCTTCTCTTGTTGCGGAGCACCGGCTCTAGGCATGTGGGCTTCAGTAGTTGTGGCACACGGGCTCAGTAGTTGTGACACGCGGGCTCTAGAGTGCAGGCTCAGTAGTTGCAGCGCACAGGCTTAGTTGCTCCGTGGCATGAGGAATATTCCTAGACCAGGGCTCGAACCCATGTCCCCTGCATTGGCAGGCGGATTCGTAACCACTGCACCACCAGGGAAGTCCCTGGAATCATTTTTTTTAGTAACGATTCCAGTTTCTAGTCATTTCAGAAATTTAGCACCTTCACAAATGACTAATATACTCCAAGTAGGAGTATATTTTTGTATACTTACCTAGTAGAATCTGTCCCATTGGCTTTTTTCATATGTTAGTTTTTGATTTTGACATTAAACCTGATTCTTTTTTTCTTCACTTTTATACCAAAATGTCATTTAAGTTTTAGGTTTAATCTTAAGTGTTATAATATTTGTTATTGATCTCTTATTGTAAAAAACAGAAAAACAATATTACAGAATTTTAGGGAAGGGATTTTTATCTAATCTAATCTAATCTAAACCTTAACATAATAGTGTTTTAATTTCAGAATGCTTTCTTTTTTATATATGTGTTATACCATGAGCAAAACACAGCTATTAGCTAAGTATATAGGATTTAATGAATACTTGATAAAGAGTTTGACTTTAATTCAAGTTATTTGGAAGGTTTTATACAAGTACATTAGATATTTCCATTATAATAGAAAAGAGAAATAAACATCTAAATCTGTCTTTGATCAGGAACCTGTGGGTTTTAGGTGTTTCTAGTATAATAAGTTCATGGAATAACTAGTTTTTTATTATGAATTTTTTAATTTTGAGAAATTATAATGTCTAATTCTTTGTTTAATTTATTCTATTTTAATATAATTTGCTTTTCCTTCACTCTTCTAAGATGGTTGTGGAGGCAGCGAATCAGGTTATACCTTGAAGGGACTGGCATCAACCCTGTTCCTGTGGACCTTCACGAACAGCAGCTAAGTTTGAATCAGCATAGTAGAGCCTTCAACATTGAGAGAGTTCATGATGAAAGTAGGTAGATTGGGAATTAAGTGTGTTTGGGGCAATATATAATTTATAGTTCCTTTGATCTCTAATTTCTAGAAGTAATAATTTATAATTAACTTATTTGGGGATTTCAGTGCCACTGACAACGCTTAAGGAAGTGCAATGAACTACTTGAGTTGTAAAATTTATTATGATTAGATTCTGAAATAACAAATATAGCATATTTCCATGTGAAACTTTTTCTAGAGTGGGTTTGAAAACTCATTGATTAGGGAAGGACTATAAAATGTCCAGGAGGATAGTTGATATTTAGGGAAAGATTCTTGGCCTTAATCTTTGAAATGTCAGAAAGGAAAAAGAAAGTGGTAGAAAGAAAATGAACTAATCTGTGAAAGATTTCATAATAATTATACATTTATATACTTAACATTTAATTATATTTACCATGGTTCTAGTTATTGATTAGGATCTTTTTGTTAGGAAATTTTCGCATCCCAGCTTTAAGATTTGCATTTCAAATACTTGTGTAAGATGCTAAGAGAATATTAGCATAAGCTGATACGCAGGTTTTTCGTTGTGTTAAGATGAATGCTCAGTTTTGAGCTAATTTGTGGATTATAATTTAGCAATATTTTCCCACTTTTTCCAGTAACTGTAAGACTTTTATGGTGCGAGAAGATCCCAAGAGATATCCTAAATGTCTGTGGACTGTATAAAAGGATATTTTTTCCTCCTGCATGTCATTTCTTGGCTAAACTTATCAGCAAAATCTATCTTTACATATCTGCTTTCTGTCTTTGTTTCTGTCTTGTCATGTTATCTTGATGTTTACTTATGTTTATTTTTTTTCAGAGTTTTTCATGGTGATTTATAGCTTTATAGGGTAACATGTTCCTAAACTGAGTTAATGCCATGTTTTAAAGATGCTTCTTCTTCCCTGGGAAAAAAAAATCATTTGATTTTTAGAAAGTTTTTAAGTAATTATTTTTAAAAAATCTAGACATCTAGCATATGATTTCTTATTATCATTTTTGAAAGATTGCAGTAAATATTAAGATTAAAAATTTTTTTAAGATATTAAAATCTTAGCTAGAAATTTTACTTTATACCTCACGAAAAGAAGTTATTGCTGTCTCCAAAAGATGTTCAGGATTAGTTTTTTTTTCACCAACAGCATTATAGGAAAGATGTAGCTTGGTATTTAAACATTCATTGCTCAGATTCCTATCTCAGGTTCACTGTTTTTAGTTTATAAGTTAAATTAATATATATGAAACAAAATTACACATAAACTTAGTAATATTCAGGATGTGCCTATCTCATTAGTGTTAGTTCTAGAAAAAGAACAGAAAATGTTCAAAATAAAAAATATATATATAAGAAAATTTCTCAAAACTTAGGCACCAGTTTTTGAATGTAAGGACCCACAAAGTACTTAATATAGTCAGTGGTAAGAGGTCCCACACCAAGGTATGTCAGAATACTAGGGATAAAGCAAACCTCTTGCAAGCTTCCAGAAAGGAAGTGATGGTGGTGTTGATGGTGATTGTGGTTGGAACAGGTTTTTTGATATATAAAGAATCTGGAATCACAGTAGTTTCAGATTTCTCAATAATAACCCTGGAAATTACTTTACTTATATTAATTACTAATATTGTTATTAGCAATTATATAACATTTACAATGTCTAGGCACTATTTTAGTGGGCTTGTTAGAGGGTTTTTTGGGGGGTTTTTTGATAAAAGAGCTTTATTTTCTGAGAAAAATTTAGAAGGATTTCAAGGATAATCTCATATTTGCTATTTAAATTCTCTTCAAGTTGGCAGGGAACATTTTCTAGGAAGCTGCCATTTGGGATTTTTGAATATAGGAGTAGGTTTGAGATTATAAATATACCACCATGTTTGATCCCTGATCGCTTTCTAATTTAGAACAAAAGATTACAGAGAAAAACAATCCTAGTTTTTTTTTTTTTAAACTTCAGCTTACAAAAGGGATGATTTAACTTTTAAGCAAATAAAATTTTCTATCTAGTGTTATCTATCCTTAACTAGGTTATATTTGTATACAAGTTAATGACGAAGAGTTCATTTTTATTACCTTTATAACTTCAAGGGAAGGTAGGGTTGATTTATTAGTTATTTTTTAAAAAAACTTTTAATCACATAAACTAGTAACTTTCTTATTTGAAAGCCTGGTTGTATTAATTTGGATAAGTGAATTGATTTGATAAACAGTCCCATAATCTCAGTGGCTTAACATACTGAAGATTTATTTAGAGCTCAGCTCAGTGTCCAAGGGGTGTTCAGGCAACCTCTGAACAATGGCTCTTACCATCTTCTAAGGCCTCTGAGTCTTCTGTTGGGTCCTGTGTAGCTTGTGGGGAGAAGAAGACAGTGAGAGCATGGAGGATCCTTAGGGAAGTTTTAGGAGCCAGGCCTTTTCACTACTTTTGCTCATATTCTATTGGCCATTACTAGTCCCATAGGTATACCCAATGTGAGTAGACCTGGAAGCATAGTCTAACAGTCTGACAGGGTGAGGGAATTGCACAGGGTTGCAGTCTCTGTCACTAGTATAACAATTCTATACTTAAAAATACAAATTAATAATTAATTTTGTAATGCATTCTCTTGGATAGAAAATTGTTAATTGGTGTTGAGTCCATCTTATCATGTCCTGTTGAAGCAAGTTGTAAATGAACAGTTCATGATTAGATAATGTTTGGTAGTCAATCAGCATGAAAGAAAATATAAGCAGAATTAAGATGATTAATGAGACTCGAAGCAATTTTACGTTTTCTCTTCCTTCTTTGATAAAAGATTTCAAGTGAAATTCAGCAAGCACACATAATAAAAGTGCAATACAGAAAGGAAAATTAGGATGAGGAAAAACGGGTCTAGAGGTTAAAAAGTCAAGACCATATAAAATAAAAATATATGGTTACAGTTTGATGGTGAGATTTCAGATTTATTAGTAATATTTAGTGAGTACTTACTGTTAGTTGAGCATTTGCAGAAAATCTGTGGGGAGATGTAAAACATTCCATTAGTGATTTACCCTATGCAAAGAAAAATAATTTAAACAATAAATTTTAACCTTTTACATCGGTAAAACTTGTCAGATGTGAAAATGTGAATATATCTAGTACCAAATTAAGAGTTTCAAGAGTTAGGTTTTGCAGTCTGAAGTACAATCAAATTCGATTAAACACAGCAAATTTTCTATATACCTTTTTGTGTCACATTCTTTCTACTATATTAATGAGATTTAGCTGATAATGTTAACCCATTACATAATTTAGTCAAATAAGTTTTAAAAGGTTCCTTGGTATTGTAACAACAGCTTATAATCGAAAGAATAGTTGGGCCACTTTAGGCAGTTATAATCCAAAAGATATGAGATACATGTAATTAATATTCAATAAACATAAATAGGCTACAAGTCAGAGGAAAATAATAGATTGGTGGTTGTGTTGGTGAAAAGTTTTATTAGTGTATTAAGTGTCTAATGTGTATTAGATATCTATACACATTACCCTGAAACATAGAATCTTAAAATGTAACAAATTACCCCAGAATTGAGCATCTTAAAACAAAATATTTATGATTTCACAGAGATTGTGAAGGTCAAGAATCCAAGAGTGGCTTAGCTGGTTAGTTTGAGTTTAGGGTCTCTCAGGAGGTGACAGTCAAGCTGTTGGCCGGGACAGCAGTATCTGAAGACAGGACTGTACTGGAAGATATGCGTCACAACTCATCACATGGCTGTTAGCTTCAGTTCCTCACTATGTTGGCTTCTCCATTGGACTGCTTATGAAATATCTTCCCCCAGAGCAAGTGATCTGAGAGAGAGTGACCAAGGTAGAAGCCAGGGTGTCTTTTTTAACCAAATCTCAGAAGTGACGTACCGTCACTTCTGCCATACGTTGGTCACATAGACTAATCCTGGTGTGATGTGAGAGGGAGAGTTGTACAAGAATGTGAATACCAGGAGGCAGGAATCACTGGAGACCATCTTAGAGGCTAGCTGCTGCCACAGCTGAGGTGGACTTTTAAGCTTTGACTAAGGAAAAAGATGTGGAGGAGACAGAAAAGGGAACTTGTTCCATAGTGCTTGCCCACCAGGAGATACTTGGGTGCAATGAATCTGCTATTGGTGACATTGAGAGGAACGGCCTGGCATTTCCATTTGGAGACTGGTAAAAGATAAAAAGTAAGAGAGACCATTTGAAGGTGACAATCACAAGTTTGATCCAGAAAGCAGTGGGAATTCTTTGGAGAATTTTGCATGATGGAGTGATGTTTAAGTAATCATCAAGGAAGATCACTTAATCTGTGCATACAACCTTATAGAGTAAAAAATAGATGACATTTTTTTAGGAGTCATAGGAAGAGATGTGGCTCTGTTCCTTCAGTGCTGCCATTGCTAAAAATCACTCCTGAGGTTTTCTATTTGAAAAAGTAATCTGAGTTTTAACATAACTGGTTTGGTTTCCTATATGAGCCATTCATGTAATTTGCTGCTTAAATCCAGAATGGCTCTCCTTTGGAAGTACTTGATCGTCTCTGCTTCTGAAGCTTCCAGAGTAAAACTAAGTCAAGTGTGACCACATGAATCTTATGCTATGGATAAATATATTTTATGACTCTTGAAAAATTGTTTCAAGAAGACCTAAGGTTTATTTTGGAGAGACAGGGGCTTCATTGCTTCATAATGTTTAGATGATTTTGTGGGTCTGTATTATGAATACTTTAAATATGATTTAATTTATCTGTTAATAATGTTAAGGTATAGACACTACAAAGACAAATATTAATATATTAATATTTTATAAATTTTACATGATAAAATTTCTAAAATTTAAGGAGCCGTCTTGGATTTTTCTTTCATTACCTTCAGGGTTTGAGGCTTCTGGACCCCAGCTCTTGCCAGTGAGAGCACTAAATGAAGTCTTCATTGGGGAGAGTCTGTCATCCAGGTACTTTTCAACCTGTGATCTTGAGTTTGAAATTTTAATATTTTAGTAATTTTTAAGCTATTTATTTCTACAACCTAAGATTTGTGAATGATTGATACTGTACAAGTAAGAGAAATGAATTATTTAATGAAATATTTCCAAACCTTTGTACATGTTAATACATGTTAAGAGGAAAGAAGGTGTTATTACTAAAAACGTTTGTGAAACCCTAGGTTAAACAAAGTTACTCAGATTTCTTTACTGCAGTATTTCTCAGAGCCTTTAATCTATCATAGAGGTGCTTTATAAATGTTTAAGAGAATGATATATAGGTATATATTTGCAATTGATAAAAAACATTGATCTTATAGACAGTCCATATTAAAATTGCCCTACTGACTGTCTTAATGTTTTTTAATGCTGATTTGTTTGCTTGTTTTGGTCCAGGATGCAGGTAAGGAGAACGCATTTGGCTATCATGGCCCTTTAGATTTAATCAAGAACAGTTCTTAGCCCCACCCCTGTTTTGTCATCTATGATTTTAACATTTTTGAATGGTCTAAGCCAATTGGTTTGTAGAATATTCCCTTTTTTAGATTTGTATGATTTTTTTTTCTTCTCTGCATGATAAGATTCAGAATGAGCATTTTTGGCAAGTATACTACATAGATAATAGTGATCCTTCTTAGTGCAACATCATAAAGCAAGTGTATCGACAGCTTAAGATTTGTAACCATCATTACCAAAAATTAAGGTTAGTGAAGCTCTTTACTAGGAATATAAAAATATAGTATTTTATTACTGATAAAATCTATTTTGTGAGTGTTGAATATAATTTAGGCTTAAATTGTCAGTAGAATTTTTTTGCAAAAATTTTTTTGTGTGACACCAGTTACCAGTTATAAAGTGACTGCCATAATATAAAGTTAATTTAACTCTTGGTAGTATGTTAGAACTTCCTTCTCATTTTTGTTGATGTAAGTGAATTAGGGGTGGAAGATAGAGATGAATCTATATCCTACTTTCCTGCTTCCAGAACCATGTGACCCTTTGAAGGTCACATAATTGATTCCCTAGTTTACCGAGAGTTTCATATATTCTGAAATTCTCTTTATTATAAGTCATATCCTTTTATAGGAAGTTTAATTATGATGAGAGAAATTTGTCTTAAAAAAGCCACATTTTAGCCAATACCTTAACTGAGGTAGGTAGTACTGAAGAGAGCAAAGCCTTGATTCAACAGAATGATTTGAATGATCTTTTTGAGTTGTAATTATTTTATTAATATAATTTTAAACATATGCAATAAAATACATTGTGCACCCACTAGGGATATAAAGATGAATAAGGTAAAGATAGTGGTATCTCACATAAAGGTAGTAAAATACATAATTTAAAAATTATTAAAAGTAAAATGTATTCTTCAAAGAAATCAAATAAAAATATATTACTTAAAGAACTTTAAAATATGGTAAAATGTAAAGATGTATTTAATATAGTAAGACTTATGCAGCAACAGAAAAACTTTGTATATAGCATATCAAGTTTGAAACAACATGGAAATGAGTAATGGATACGTTTGTGTCATAAGAGAGAAGGAAGAGAATGTAACTCTAATTAGTGATATAATCTAGTCATTATTGCTAAAGAGGCAGAAGAGAACAACTTCAAAATGAGATTGGAGGAGGTCTGCATTAAAATAAATAGATGACAAAGGTAAAGATGTTTCGTGAGTTTATGCTTAATTCTAGGGAAGCCATTTAATGGCTTACATTATTCTGTTTGTATATTTTAAAGGTCATAACTTCTGAGAGCTTCTACTAGTGTTGCTTTATGATTTGTACTTACTAAAAAATAACTTATAAAAGGAGGAAAATTGGGGTCAATTGATAGATTTTTTGGAAATTCAGTGAAGTCCCATTAGGAGGTTTTAGACTGAATGCTTTTATTTTTTGTGGTGGTCGTGATTTGGTTGGTTTACCCCTGATGTCTGATGCTTGTTCTTTTTGTGATCTTAGATGCCTCACCTGATATCTTTACTAAGATAAGGGCAGCAATGGGTTGGCTTCTGATGCTACTGAAAAAGATTTAACTATTGGAAATGTTAGAACTTATTTTTAAAGATTCTATGACATAGACCCTTAGGCAGAAAGGAAATGAACACTTATTGGATGCCTGCTATGTGTCAGGCACTGTGCATGTTGTGTAAGTTGTCACATGTATGCTCATAGCAGCTCTGTGAGAAAAGTAGTTGTATTGATCAGTGAAAAATTGAGCTTTGGAGAATTCAAATAACTTGCCCAAGGTCATATATTTAGTTAGTTAGCATCAGAACCATCATGTAAACCCAGAATTTCTGATTCCAGATCCTGTATTGAGTTGTCATGAAAACTTGTGAAGTGTTGCCAATTTTTGGACTGCCCCTGCCTGTACATGCCTTCCTACTGGCAGTGCTATCTAAAGGTCATCTTGTATTATTTCTTATATAGCATCTTGTTTACTGCTTAAAGCAGAAAACAGCACTCTAAATAGTTGGTAATTATTAGTTACTTTAAAATTTCTGACCTACCTACTAGAATATAAACGTCAAGAAGATCGTGTCTATTATGTTTGCCATTAAATCCCCAGTACCAACACAGTGCTTATTAAAACATAATAGGCACTTAATAATGTTTATGGAATGAATAAATATTGAGTCCTGCCAAATGTTTTCATTATCTCCATTTTATAGGGAAGTCTGTGGCTCAGAGAAGTGAAATAAATTGCCCCAAATCACACAATTAATAAATAACAGAGCCAGGGTAAGCCTGTGCTCTTCTTCAGTGTATACAATAGAACTGTGGTCTTCCTGAAAACTGAAGTGCTTTGCTTGGAAAATACGAAGTGCAGCAATATTATTCCTGCCTCATTTATAATGTTCTTAGACTTAAGAACATTTTTAAAGCCCAGTTTTTTTTCTTTTCTCCTATTTGTTCTAACCTAGAATGTCTTATTCTTGGGCTGTAGCAGTGGACAATTTAAGAAGAAGTATACCCACTCTAAAGGGACTGTGAGTTTTATTGCTGCCTTAAAAAAATAATCTCCCTGAAGCCAAAATTCTCTGAGTTGACTAATCTTGATAAACCTGCATGTGGGAATGACACTAAATTTGTTCATTGTTTTGGGCTCAACGTCTCTCACCTGACTATACTTTCCTTTCTCTTCACCTCTGCTTCTCTTCTATCCTCACTTACCTATAATATTTGGCTCTATGTGATTCTGGCATAATAGCAGCCATTCCTATGGATTCAGATGGCTTGTCTGTGTATAATAGGCTCCTAATGTACCTAAAATTCCTAATTTTCTAGGAAGATATAACAAAGCTATGAAATAGATTAAATGTGAATATTAGGCTTGCTATCTTTTATTTTTGTAGAGAATGCTGACTTTAGAGAAAAAATGACATGGAGTTATATCATGTAAAATGTTCACAAACCAAGAGCTTGGTAGGAGAAATGAAAGGGTTAGAATAAGAGCTAAATTATCCATTGAATGTTAGTATTTGCAGGCATGTCTAGTAATTGTCATTATTTTGAAAAGCTGTATTTTGTTAAGGGTTTATTTTAACTTTTTTATTTGCTGGAGAAAAGTAACCCATTGTTGACCAGTGACATCATTATTTTAAGATATAGTTCACAAAATAAGCTTTTACGTGTTTCAAAAGCTCTTTGAATAGTTGCAAATCATTTATACATTCATGCAGTTAAAGAATAGTGTCATTATTGCTGGTGGGAGAAGACTCAGTTGATTCCGTATTTATTAAATACACTAATAAATATAAATCTTTAAGAAAATTACAATTCTTGTTCCCTAGTTTCGTCCAGTGATCCAGGACTGGTTGAGATTTTTCTTTAGAACTTCATTATCTCTGCTAGCTTACTGTCAATTCAAAAGGCACATTAGTATGTAACTTAAGAAACAAGAGTTTAGCAGAAACTGTTGGTAACTTGAAGGATTAGATGCAGACTTAGATGTAACAAGGACTAGCTACCAAGAATGAAACTCTCCTAGGAATGGTATTTTCTTTTTGAATTCTGAAATAAGGTTCTGTATGTTTCCATAAAAGCAGTAGCAGCAATGCTAGGTAAAAATTTACAAGAAGCTCCTGTTTGAAATGTTAAAGTATTGATAGAAAGGAGGCGCATACAGATCAGAGAGGGATGCGGACATGCAGATATTTTAAAATTTTTTTCACTTAATTAGTATTGAAATTAGCATCATGATGTGTGTGCCGACTAAGTCAGGTATGTCTGAGTCAAGCTGGCCTACTTAGATTTCATCAGCGCTGAAAGACTATGCTTACCTTATTTACCATGAGACATAAGTTCAGCCAATCCACTTTTATATTCTCAATTCACAGGGCTTCCTACTACGAGATTTCAGTTGATGATGGTCCATGGGAAAAACAGAAGAGCTCAGGGCTCAATTTGTGTACTGGAACAGGATCAAAGGCCTGGTGAGTAACCTGAGATGTTGCTTATCAACTTTTGTGAAATACTTTAAGTAATGTAATTTAGTTGCTGTCTCATATTGGTGTATCTAAGGCCTCTAATATGCAAGAGGTAGCTAGCCTGGTGTTATTATATCGGTTGGCTCAGTTTAGCTACACTCATTGATTGGGTCCAGGAGTCCGGCTTTGACTTCTTAGATTATAGCGCAGCCTGGATCTGGTCATTCTTTAGCTTCCCATACTAGGTTTGTAAAGAGAAAAAAGAAAATGAGAAATGTTTTGAGGGACTATATATTTTTAAAAATGAACATTTCAAGTAATAGTAAAGAAATGAAAACAAAGTACAGTACCAAAAAATATGCTGGAGGTTTGTGCATTCAAGGCCTAACTGGAGATAACCCGGGACGTCCTGCAACTTGTTTATTACCCTGTGACCTCTCTCTGGGAAGTCTCTTCTACTTCTTAGTACACACATGCACATGCCTCCCAGACCTTTATCTGTAGCTGTCTTCTCTCTTGAGTATAAACTCATATTGTAAACCTACTTACTACATAGGATTTCAATAGCATTTCAAATTCAACACATTTAAAACTGAATTTATTGTCTTCAGTTGTTCTCCCCGTGTTCCCTGTCTTGCTTAATAGTATCACCCTTAACCTTGACATCATATTCTCAGGAAAACGCATTATTCCTTAAAACCTTGCTCTTATCTTTGAGTCTCCCTTTTCTCCCCTATCAGTCTCTAAATCCTGTCAGATATAATTCAGAAGCTCTAGCCCCCTTTTTCAGTTTCTATTGCTATTTCTTTGGTATAGGGCCCCATCTTTTCAGTGAATATTCTTTGTGTCTCACCCCTTATTCTTCAGGCTGTCATTCATACTACCACCACAGAGTAATATTTCTAAAATATAGGTATATCTCCCTATTTCCTTCTGTGCTTTAAAACTTTCATTGACTCCTATGTTCACATTGCTCAGACTGTCATATAAGGCCCTTTAAGTATGACCTCCTTGCCAGCCTACTCCTGCCTGACCTTAACCCATCACACTGGCGACACTGCAAGCTACTTGCAATTCTTAGCACAAGCCACGTTCTCTCTGGGCTTTTTGTTTTTGCTCAATGCACCTTCTTCCTGCATTGAATGCCTGAACACTCTCCCCTTTCCATCCACTGGCTGAAAATTCCAATCTTCAAATGCCATTTTCTGTAGGAAACCTTTACTTAAGACCTAGTTCCTTTCATAAGCCTAATTAATTGATCCCTTTTTTTGCCCTTACCCAGCACTTTTTCCTCATCACACTGTTATAGCACTTAGCACATTATTAGTTTCTGATAAGCTTATACCCAGTTAGTTTGAGCAACTTGAGGCACATGGGATGGTGACTAGTGGTTTTTTTTCCTGCTTAATTTTTTGTGTGCATAGAACAGTACTTAATACAAAGTCACTTAAATACTTTTTGAATAAATGACTACATGCTCACAAATATAGCTAAAACAGTGCTTATCAAACTGACTTTAAGTTTGGATGCTTTAAAATTGAGTTTTATTTCCCCTACCACACACTTTATAGTTGAGTCCTGTGTTGATGTTGCATTTAAATAAGTATGGCTGAGACTAGAATTTCAGTCTTCTCTGTGTTGCTTATTAAAGTCTGCTTTGTCTCCCATGCTCTAGTGTAGAACCAACTCTGTCTCTCTAACTATATCCTGTCCCTGCCACCTTGGTTAACTCAGTCCCTTTTCTTCTCTACTCAGCCCTATGTAGCTTACTTGCTTCTAACATGTTCTACTCTCCTCCCTGTCATAACTGATAACATTTCTTTTGTTACGACTGCATTGCCCATGTATCTTTTGATCCTTTTTCTCTTCAGAAAGTAGGGGGAGAAAAGAGAAGCCTAGGGGCCAGAGGGACTGAGGGAAAGTTATATGTTCTATATGTTAATTTCAACTTACTGCAGTACCATCTTTGAGCACTTTCTTTGTCCCAAGTAAGTATATTGTCTTATTTAAATTCTCAAAAATACTCTGGAATTAAGTGATTTTATTTTCATTAACAGAGTTGAAAAAGCCTCAGAAGTTGGCTGACTTGCCGAAAGCCATGTGGCTAATAAATGGTGGAGGCAGGATTTAAATTCTGGACTTAACTATAAGCTGTAAACCTCATGAGCCACAGAAGGAGGAAAAGCATGGACGGGTTCCCTGTGGGAGGTTGTGAGACATGCTTAGAAGTGTTGCCCATGATAGCCACACTTGTTCCTTTAGCTGGAGCTTAGTTACATACTATGTGGCAAGAGGGGGTGGGAAATATAGCCTAATCATGTGTCTGGGGTCGGGGGGATTAGCTATTAGTTCAGGGATTAGCTATCCCATCTTTGCATTTCCAAAAATTCTTGCACAAGACATAGGATGTAATGGTTATGTTGCATAGCAAGTGTCTCTGCATTGTTGCATTCTCATCTCGGTCCTCTTCCCAGTGTGGGATGTGATCTCTAGCACACACTAGGAGAAGTTCCACAGAGCGGGATTATTTATGTTTCCATGAGTTCTTAAGACTGTTGCCAGTCCTCCTCCATACATTCTGCCCTACCAGACTTAATTAAGGGTGAGGAGCTGTTCTTAAGAGAAAGTTTTACTAGCTGATGAAGACATGAGACTCTTTGTCTTTCAATTTGGTTGTCTTTAGTAGAAGTTATGTCCAGTTTCAAATCAGAACTCTCAGAATGGTGAAGGTTGTAGATCGAAGGAAAAAGTTGTGTGCTAGCTAACACCTGCTTTGGCATATAGTTTGTCTTTGATATAGAATGTAAACCACTCCTAAAGGTAGAGTGAATTGGCTGAGATTTAGATTACAACCACAGGAAATTAGTTTTAATTTAACCCCAATTCAGAGAACTTAGTTTGTGTTGATTTGTGGTATCTCTAATAAGTCATAGTTCTAGGAACGTTAGAGCATGTCTTACAAGACTTCCGTTCTCTTAAACTAAGTCTTAACTCCAATAAGGAGATATAAGTCATTAATATCTTTTGCCCTAAACATATTTTAATTCAGTGGCACCCTAATAAATAGCTTATTTTTATGTGACTTTTAATTTAAAGTATAATTCCAAAACAGTATCTTTCAGTAATGCGTATATTCAGAGGAATTAGAGTATAACTCATACATATTCCTTGCATTTGACATTTTCATTCAGTGTTGAGTTCTTGCTGTGAGCCAGGTAGTGCCTAAAGTGCCTTATGTCTTGTAGTGTGTGACGGTAATGCGAATGAGATAGGTTTTGTGAACCTCATAGTAAACAATAAGAAAGTCAGAACACTCGAAGTATTTTGCTTTATACCACATAATGAGTATGAGCAAAGGTACAGAGGCGAGAATGAGCCTGGGGTGTTTGGAATGTGAAATTGGAGGACAGATAATGGTGAAAAATAGGAAAGGCAAGGGCCTAGATTTTTTTAGGAATTGTGTGACTATGCAACATTGTGCCTGTTCGTGTGGATTATCTACTGAGAAGAGTGAGAAGAGTTAGAGGCAGAATTCCAAATTACCTGGAAGAGTTTTTTTTCTAAAAACCTTTCCTTAACCATCTTTTTAGACCCCAGCACAGAGCTTCTTTTAAAAGTTACTGAGGGACTTGCCTGGTGGCCAGTGGTTAAGAATCCGCCTGCCAGTGCAGGGGACACGGGTTCGAGCCCTAGTCCGGGAAGATCCCACATGACGCAGAACAACTAAGCCTGTGCGCCACAACTACTCAGCCTGTGTGCCACAACTACTGAAGCCCATGCATGTAGAGCCCATGCTTCTCAACAAAGACAAGCCACCCCAATGAGAAGCCTGCGCACCACAGTGAAGAGTAGCCCAGCTTGCCGCAACTAGAGAAAGCCCATGCACAGCAATGAAGACCCAACGCAGCCAAAAATAAATAAATTAATTAATTTTTAAAAAAGTTAGTCACGTTTGTGTTAATGTTTGTTCCTATGTGGTTAAGCAAGGCATCTTGCTAGTAAAAGATTTCTCATCTTCAGAAACTATTTTATAATTTGAAGAAATACACATTTTAAAATATGTTAAATAATACAGAGTATACAACAAAAAGTTCGTCTCTTTCACTTCATATCTCTAGTACTAATCTCCAGATATAACCACTCTGTACATGCATATATTTTTTTAATATAAGTAAAACAGGTAAGTTTTATATATATATGCACACATACATACCATATAATGCTTTTGGTTTTTTAACTTAACATATTGTTATCTTTCCATTATCAGTACATATAGTTGTATTTTAGCCTTTTTAATATCTACATAGTATTCTACTGAGTGGCTATAATATAATTTATTTACCCAGCTTCCTATGGTTTTGCTATTATGTGCTTCCCAGTTGTTTTGCTATTATAAATAATGCTTCAGTAAATATCCTTGTATTTGTCTTTGTGTATTATATGTACAAATATATTTTAGGATAAACTACTAGGTTGAAGAATATGTTCATTTTAAATCTTAATAGAGCAGAATTGCCTTCCAATTGCAGTCTCTATAATTCCATTAGTATATGAGAACACTTCTTTTCTCATACCCATGTCAATACATTGTCAGTTTTTAATCTTTAAAATCTGAGAAAAGTCTTGTTTTAATATGTATTTCCTCAAGTATGAGTAAGATTGAACATTTTTTTCATATAAACCCATGAACTATTTGCCCATATACTTTGCCCACTTTTTAAAACTGTATAAGGTGGCTGTTGTCTTTTGGTCATTTTTTTTTTTTCCTGATAATTTCTAAGAGTTTTCTGTACATTAAGTAGATTATTCCTTTTTCATTTTTTGTATGGTTTTAGAACTAAAATAAGATGTATATGGTGTTTGTTTCTAGGTCATTCAATATTAACAGGGTTGCACCTCAGGCTGTGGAAGATGTTCTAAATATTGGTGAGTACCAAATAGCTCTTATATGTTATATTATAATATGCTAAATATATTTTATTGTATGTTAGCTGTATTGTACATTGTAAAATACTTTATTTAATCAAGATATTTCCCCTTTTCCTTTTTCAATAGCAAAACGACAAGGAAATTTAAGTCTTCCATTGAACAGAGAATTTGTAGAGAAAGGTCAGTGACCAACGATCATGACTACTAACACTTTCAGTTAAGTTCTGTACATATTTTGAGGATGTTATTGTGAAGTGTACTTGTCTAATTAAGCAAAGCATAGTGCTTTTTTGACTCAAACATGCTCTTAATATAATACCCCTTAAAATATATTTTAAACAATAAAAAGTTTAAAGCTGGAATTTTATATTACGATTTTTGTCAACCATGGAAATATATCCTCTGTGTCAAAACAGTGTGACTGCAAACATGTCCTGGGGGATAGGAAAATGTAGAAAAATACACATCTGGAAATTAGGAAATGCACATCTAAACTCAGTGTGCCATTAATATCCTCTAAATGAGAAGGAATTCACTGAACTCTGATTGCTTACCTTCACATTCACTAAAATGTTCTCTTTAACCTTCTCCTATATGTCCCTGCCCAGTTATTTCAGGGTTCCTTTAAGAGAACCAGCACAGTTGGAGGAAGGATACTGATCAGCGAATTTGAAGACTAGGTTCCAATCCCAGACCAGCCAGTCACTCACTGTGAAACGATGGGCAAGACTGTTTCTTTGCTCCTCTGCTTCCTCAACTGTGGAATGAGAGAGTGGACGTAGATTGCTGGGGCATAGGAATTTTTCAAATTTATTTGTTAAATTTTATTTTTTTTTAATATTTAAATTCGTAAACTGAAAACCACATTCATTTGATTTGCATATGAAATTTTAACACACTGAAGTCTACTCATCTGCTAGGATCATTTTCAAAAGTATTTTTAGAAAAACAACAAAAAATCCAAACTTGTTTATAGTTGCATCTATTTACCTATGCTGCAACTGTCATCCATAAACATTTGAGTTTGAGAGTTATCAGAACAGACATGTTCTTACTGGTCGCTTTTGAAATGATTTAGCAATACATGATAGAGTATATTAACAGTGTGAGTTCATTTTATTTATATATTTTGGATTCTCGTAAGACTTTCTTTGTTGGGGAGATAGTTTGTCTTTAAAATATAGTTTGTAAACAGGACTAAATCTCTGCGGTTACTTTCAACTCTCTAAAATGGACTGTTTTCTGCCTCTCTCAATTTGAGACCTAAAAGATAATTTTAATCATGGCTTTGAGCTAGAATTACTGTTAAATCTGCATCAAAGAAAGGAAAATTAGGCATTTATAGTAATTGATTCTTCATTATATAATTTAACTTAAAGCATAACGTGTATAAAACAACTGAAATTTATATCAGGTATACAAATTAAGGGTATATATAAAATACAGTGATTGATTTTTCTTTTAATAAACATACTGCTTTACTGGATGAATATTATTCCTTTGAAGATTTGACTATCTTCAGAAGCAATAGTGAATGACAATGGTGCAGTAACTGTTACAGACACTTCATTTAATTCAAATGAAATTTTGGTATATAAGGTAGATTATCTAATAGTCTTGCAATGTCTTTTAATGTGGTGCTCAACTAAATGTTCTTTCAAGCCCAGTTTCTTTGTACAGTTGTTTTTAACCAGTTTGTGCTCTGCATGCCAACTCTTGTGTGCCTCTTGGTTAGAGAGAAAGCAGATCCGAAAGACTTCTAGAAATATCTTGAGTAATAGCAGTTTCATTAGAGAAAGCATATTGCCTGCCATTGTTTGAGACTGAATTTTATATCAAGACTATTAACTTACACTTATGAACTCTTTGGCGTGGTATTTTGTAAAGGAACTTATTAGCAAGAGATTATGGCAATTTAAGGTCCATTTTCGAGTGCCTCAAGCTAGTTTCTCTTTTTTTTGTTTGATTACTAGCTTTATAGGTACCCCCCGACCCCAGCCAAATGTACCTATTTCTGCTATATTGTGGGTGATGTAGGCTTCTGTGGGCTAATCTTGGAACATACTCCTCATTTATAAGCATTTTTTTGTTGGTTTCTTTTTTTAATGGAATGTGTTGTGAGTTCCAAGAAACTTGCTGCCAACCAGACCTTTGGAATAGAACTGTGCTTGTAAATTGGGGATGGCATCCATTTTCATTTTGCACTTCTCAGAAGTGACTGTCTTTCATCGAATGTGCTAATATTTGTTTTTTTTTCTTTATAGTAACAAATGAATATAATGAATCGCTGCTCTACAGTCCAGAAGAACCAAAAATACTTTTCAGTATTCGAGAACCAATAGCAAACAGAGTTTTTTCAAGCAGTCGTCAGCGTTGTTTCACCTCCAAGTAAGCTTCCAAAGTTGTCTTGTGGCTGTTTTCCTCCCTTGTAATTATAAAGCACAGTTGGCTTTAAAAGTGTTCAATTTCATTAAATTCACTCCTTCAAACTTGATCTAGCAGGGAAAGTAGAACCTGTAGAACTAAAGAGGTGTCATGCTAACCTGGCTAAAGTAATATTTTGTCTAACACTTAGGGTTCCATTTTAGAGAAACTAAAATTTAAGTTAATAGAAAGGAGAACATAGTTATTTAATTGGGTGATGTGGGCTTTGTTTACTCTAGTAAGACACAGTAAGATCAAATTATCACTTCAAAAGAAGCTGACTGGAAAGCAACTTTTTTTTCACATGCTGTGGCATAAAAGCAGGACCTGCATTCATACAAAGTCATACAAAGTCTAATATAACTTCAGAGTAGGATTCATTGCTTTCAGCTTTTCCCTGAAAGTGAATCCCCCCCTCCCCACATCTATTAAATTTGCCTTGGATTGTTTTTTGAGGGGAAGAGGATATACAGAAATGTTTGTAATTTCTTATTTTGTAAAGGTTGCCCAATTTTCCAAACTAACAAGGAAACCTACTATAATTCTGAAAAACTGTCATCTATCTCATGGCAAGCAAAGAACAGTTTAATTACAAATTGCTGCTTATAGTGTGCATATAGTTTTTTGAAAATACACAACTGAATTTTTCCAGGAAAGACACAAAAAAGGAAACTCGTCATACTTAAAAATCACTTTATCATTTGAGAGTTAATTTTGATTAATCAACGAATCTATACTCAGTTTGGGTGAAACTGTAAAGATTCATTTAAATGTTTGCTCATATAAGTAGGAGAATAGCTTTATGACTTCGGTGGTTGGAAAATATTTCTTAGCAACAAGATTGATAAATTGAACTACATTAGAGTTAAGAACTTTTGTTAATCAAGGCACCATTAAGAAAACAAAAAGGCAAGCCACAGAGTGAGATAGTCTAGCAATGGACTCATATCCAGAATATATTTTAAAAATTCCTACAAGTCAATAAGAAAAAGACAGGCAGCCCAGTAGAAAAATGGCCAAAAGTCATGGACAGGCATTTCACAAAACAGAATATCCGAATGGCTGATAAGTATATGGAAAAATATCCTTGACCTTATTATTCATCTGAGAAATATAAATTAAAACTACATAATATGATACCACACACACCAGAATAGCTAAAATACCAGTTGTTGATAAGGTGGAGCAAGTGGGACCTTTATGTACTAACATTAGGAATAGTTTGGAAACTTGTTTGGCAGTTACCTACCAAAGCTGAATACAGCGCATGCAGTGACCCAGTAATTCTGCTCCAAGATATATATCCAGCAGAAATGTATACACTGACCAGAAATGTGTGCACCAAAAGACATGCTCAAGAATATTCATAGTAGCACTGTTCCCAATAGGTAAAAACCCAAATGTCCATGAATAGTAGAAGAGATACTTAAATTTGGGTATTTTTGTACAATGCAAGTGTTTTCAGACAGCAATGAAAATGAACACACGGCTGCTACAGGTAATAACATGGATGATTTCACAAACATGCTATTGAGCAGAAGAAGCCAGACATGGGCATACCCATTGTGTTCTTCCATTTATATAAAGTTCAAGACCAGACAAAACTATTACTACTACGGTGATTGAAATTAGGGTAGTGGATATGCTTGGGAAGGAGGGGCTGGGGGTAGAGACTGGGAGATGGGAGTAAGAGCAGTGAGGGAGCTTCTGGGGAGCTGGGTAACATTCAGTTCCTAATTTGGGTGTTGATTACGCAAGTGTGTTCATTGAGCTGTACCCTAATAATTTGTGCCTTTTCTGTATGTTGTACGTAAATAAAAATTTTACATGAAAACAGTTACATTCTTGCTCACTACTTAAAATACTTGTAATGGTAATAACTCAACATTCAAAAGCCTATGAATTCCATCTGAACTTGTTCACTGATAAATGTTTGGGTGAATGGAGCTCTCCTGAACATTGAAGTTTTGAGATTTTTTTGATAATGTACCCATGTATTCACATAGTCACTAATTCTCTCATATCAAAGAGCAACTTGATTTTTAAAATCAAGGCCAAATGATCTCTCTGCCAATTTAGATGACAATAAAGTGTTGTAAAGAACCTGTAATTTAGGGTTAAGAAAAGTGTTGCTATTTAATGAGATGTTTCTTTCTGCTTAGGGTTTGTGTTCGTTCTCGTTGTTGGGATGCCTGCATGGTTGTAGATGGAGGAACTTCCTTTGAGTTTAATGACGGAGCAATTGCTTCAATGTTGATCAATAAAGAAGATGAGCTTCGAACTGTGCTTCTAGAACAGTGAAGGATTTCCTCAGATGACAATTTTGATTACTGGAAAAAATAGTTTTACTGTGGAAACAGACTGCCAGTCATAAGGCTACATTTTTTGGTTATTGTTGAGACTGGTTGGCCTTGGGCTCAAAGGTGATCAAGAAAGTGAGATTTGTATTATTCTTCTGTTGGATTCTGATGGAAAAGATATTCACTGTGTAAGAAAATGGATGGACTAAATTGATTAGAATTCGTACCAGTGAAATTTCTATATTGCTTACAGTTGGTTTCCAGGAGTGCTGATATCTTTAAATTTAGAGAGGTAGGCTCCAATAAAAGATTAAATGTTTAAGGTTTGAAATTTAACTGTACAAGCTTTTTTTCCTTCCTTTTCCTCCTAATTTTGTGGAATTGGTCAGACACATCTCATTTGATTAGTATTTTTTTATAGTACCTAAAATTCAAGATTTTTTAAAAGATTTGGTGATGGAGAATTTTGATAAATCCTGACATTGACCTAATTGAAGTAGGTAAATGTGTTTTTTATATGCTAAGAGTTTTCTAATTTCAGAACACAATGATATTGTTATGACTATTGGTTTAAAAAATTCAAACAATCATTTTTGAAATTATTTAGAGATGTTTTCATTTAACTGTCAGGTTAATTTTGACAATGCTGGGTGAAATATATCTGGACAAAATCATGACACCGTTTCAAACGTATTAATTATCCAATAACTATTTTAGGTCTTAGGTAATTTTTTTTTTAATGATTTGAGTGTCTAATAAAGTTCTTCCTTATTTACAACTATCTAACATGGATTCAAAGACTAAAAGGATGAACTAATTAGACATATTCTATTAGGAGTTTGGTAAAACCTTAAAAAGATATTTTCATCTAGTGTAGGAGTATTGTCAGAAAGAAAATGGATTATTTAATAAATATGCAAAACACTTTAGTTTTGGAATTGCCTTACTTATTATCATGGTAGTTTTCACCTAACTCATATTCCAAATTTTACACATTAGCTTTGGAGGATAAAATGTTATGGCTTTTCTTTTTTTCCCGTTATGACAGTTTCTTTACCTAATTCCTGATCTACTTACAAGTAATCCTAGAATTATCACAGAAAGTACCTCTTGCTGCATTATGAGACAATTGGTATTCTCACTCCAGTTATTCAAAGTTGTTTTTTTTTTTTTCACTTGCTGTTAAAAGCTTTTCTTCAATCACTGAAATATTTATTGAATACCCACTCAGTGCCATGTACTGTGTCAGGTGCTAGATATACATTGGTAAAGTAAACAGACTCTATCGTATAGAACTTGAGTCTAGTGAGCTCAGAAGTAAATTCTGTGAAAGCTAGGATGTATTACAATCAAATCGAGTGCTCTTAGTTCTGGCAGCATTTATCATGTTCTTGTCAAAATTTTTATATAAATGTTACTATACAAAGATAATCTAGGTTTTGTTGTATATCCAGAACAAGAATCTGGTTTTTTTTTCCTTAGTTAAGAGTATCTGCACAGACACTAATAGCAAGGAGTTTACGTGATGCATACAATAAAAATTGGTGTTTTCCCAGAGATGGATCTAATTTCTTGTTTGATTTAAAAATGATATACTTAAGATGCCACTTTAGAAAGAAGTGAAATTCCACACTATAGAAACTCACTAACAGGTTTAAAATACCTTTTTGACAAAAATGCCAACTCCATCTTTAATATCAAGGAAATCCAATTGTCCAAAATGGCACCAGAGATCTGTTTAATATGTAACATATTAATAGGTAACCTGCTATGTAAAATTGTTCATAAGCCATATTTTAAAGGTTTTAAAAATACTTAATGTGCTTCCTTTGTGATATAACTTCTAACATTTCTGCTCTGTGGTGGGGATTTATTTGTAAGAGATGATGAGAGGCAAAGGATGTTTGAATAGCAAAAATGTTTTTATGAATGAGTTAACCTTTTCATGGCAACTACATGTGAATAAAATTAAACCATTGCTATCTTTTCTTTTTTAGTTCATTTCTTTAGCTCTTATGGGTCATTATTGGAAAACCAGATTTCCCAAAAATGTTATATTTCAAGAGTTTTTTCCCCACTGCTATGTATTACTCTGTGTGCTTTGACTTCATTCACTGCTAACGTGACACAGTGCTTCCTGCTAAATGTAGACTCTTCAGACAATTTTGAGTTAATATTTTTGATGCTCCATATGTATTTATATTCATGGCCCTAGTAAATCAAATCATATTACATGAACTGCTGAACTAGAAAGAGGAATTGTTTATTTCAAATGTAGTTTATTCTTGTTAACATTAAAAATAACCATGAAGGGGCTTCCCTGGTGGCGCAGTGGTTGAGAGTCCGCCTGCCAATGCAGGGGACACGGGTTCGTGCCCCGGTCCGGGAGGATCCCACGTGCCGTGGAGCGGCTGGGCCCGTGAGCCATGGCTGCTGGGCCTGCGTGTCCAGAGCCTGTGCTCCACAACGGGAGAGGCCACAACAGTGAGAGGCCCGCGTACCGCAAAAAAAATAAATAAATAAAATAAAAATTAAAAAATAACCATGAAGGATTAGTGTACTGTAAGTCAATAAGAAGGCTTATATAAGTTTTCTACATGAAGGAAGGTATAAAGAGTATTTTTTTTTTGTCATGGGCTTTATTTTATGATAAAATTTTTGGAAAATTACTGACTAACCAAGGAGCTAAAAGGAAAAAATAGAAAAGAATGTTTTAAGTGTTAATTTGAATATTTTATAGGATAGCAAAGGCATGGCTTATAAATAATTTTGTTCTCCCGTTTTAAAAAATCAAACATCAACAGTTAAAAAAAGTTTTCAAAACTTGGGATCCTGAGAAGACTGTTGAAGAGATCTATCTGAACATTAAACAGCTTTTTACACCAGTAGATTGTGAGTTCACAGGGAGTAGGGATTATGAGTTCTGATTTGTACCTTCTCCCAATTAATACTTGAAAACTGGCATAGCCAGAGAAGAAATTGCCTATTATGATAATAAATAATGGTTTTATTCTGCTGAAACAACATTCTTAGGGAGTCTGTGTGTGTGTGTTGGGGGGTGATGTATGGATAGTTGAAGTAAGTAGGACAGTATTTGAGAAACAGGTTTTTACAAACCGTTTTTTTTTAATTTTTATTTTTTTTAATTAAAAAAAATGATTTTTGGCTGCGTTGGGTCTTCGTTGCTGTGCGTGGGCTTTCTCTAGTTGCGGTGCGCGGGCTTCTCATTGCGGTGGCTTCTCTTGTTGTGGAGCACGGGCTCTAGGCGCGCGGGCTTCAGTAGTTGTGGCTCGTGGGCTCTAGAGCGCAGGCTCAGTAGTTGTGGCGCACGGGCTTAGCTGCTCCACGGCATGTGGGATCTTCCCGGACCAGGGCTCGAACCTGTGTCCCCTGCATTGGCAGGCGGATTCTTAACTGCTGCGCCACCAGGGAAGCCCTCAAACCATTTTTTTAAATGTATCTCTCCCAACTGCAACTTTTTTCTTCCCTACTCTTATTTTCTTTAAACGATTGAAGAGAGCTTGAATGATTTGTCAGGTTTTCACCATACTAGACTGGTTCTTCTTGGCTTTCACAAGAAGATAATCTATTTAAAATACCTTTGGTAATTAAGCTTTGTTACATAGCTATTTCCTCCTGCCTCAGATCTTTTCTTCAAAACTTTTTTCAATGTCTTTTTAAAAAAATTTATTTTATTTTTGGCTGTATTGGGTCTTAGTTGCAGTGCACGGGCTTCTCATTGTGGTGGCTTCTCTTGTTGTGGAACATGGGCTCTAGGCGTGCGGGCTCAGTAGTTGTGGCTTGCAGGCTCTAGAGCTTAGGCTCAGTAGTTGTGACACACGGGCTTAGTTGCTCCACGGCATGTGGGATCTTCCTGGACCAGGGTTCGAACCTGTGTCCCCTGCATTGGCAGGTGGATTCTTAACCACTGTGCCACCAGGGAAGTCCAAAATATTACTTCTTGATGAAATGATTCTTCACAAAATCATTCTATTAGGTTGGCCAAAAAGTGCCTTCGGTTTTTAAGTAAAAATAAAAGACACATTTTTCATTTTCACCAAGAACTTTATTGAACAAGGTATTCATCCTTTTGTTCCACTACCTTCTGCCATTTTCAGGCAACTTCATAATTCCATCTTCCCGAAACTTTTTATCTTTTTGAGCAAAGAACTGTTCCAGGTGCCTTTTACAGTCTTCCAGGAATGGAAATTTTTTCCATTAAGAGAATTTTGTAAAGACTGAAATAAATGGAAATCCACAGGTGCAATGTCTGGTGAATACAGCAGGTGAATCAGAACTTCCCAGCCAAGCTGTAACAGTTTTTGCCTGGTCATCAAAGAGACATGCAGTCTTGTGTTATTCTGATGGAAGATTATGCATTTTCTTTTGACTAATTCTGGATGCTTTTCGAGTGCTGCTTTCAGTTGGTCTAATTGGGAGCAGTACTTGTTGGAATTAATCATTTGGTTTGCCGGAAGGAGCTCATCATAGAGGACTCCCTTCCAATCCCACCATTTACACATCACCTTTGGATGAAGACCGGCCTTTGGTGTGGTTGTCGGTGGTTCGTTTCCCCCACGATCTCTTCCGTTCCATATTATTGTACAGTATCCACTTTTCATCACCTGTCACAATTTGTTTTAAAAACGGAATGTTTACATTTCTGTAGAGAATTGCATGCGGAAATAGGGTCTAGAAGGTTTTTTATCACTTATGTGGAACCCAAACGTCAAAGCGATAAACATAAGCAAGCTGGTGCAAATGATTTTCAACACTTGATTCGGATATTTTGAGTATGTCAGCTATCTCTCGCGTCGTATAACATTCATTGTTTTCAATTAATGTCTTGATTTGATTGCTGTCACCTTCAACTGGTCTTGGTCTACCCGACCATGGAGCATCGTCCAGTGAGAAATCTCCAGCATGAGACTTCGCAAAACACTTTTGACACATTCGATCAGTCACAGCACCTTCTCCATACACTGTGCAAATGTTTTTTTGCGTTTCAGTTGCGTTTTTACCTTTCTTGAAACAGTAAAGCCTAATATGCCGAAAATACTGCTTTTTTTCTTCCATCTTTTTTTTGTGTGTGTGTGGTTTGAAGGGACTTTATTTATTTATTTATTTATTTTTACATCTTTATTAGAGTATAATTGCTTTACAATGGTGTTAATTTCTGCTTTATAACAATTCTTCCATCTTCAATATAAAAATGGCTACACAAAAATTCACCAATTTTGATGTCTTTTTTTAAATGCACGGCAATATAACAGCTTGCATACAATCTAACAAAATTGTTTCAAATGATGTTAAAGACAACTAAGTGCTACTAGAGCCATCTTATGGAAAAAACCAAACAAACCTTTTGGCCAGCCCAATATTAATCTTTTAAGTATTTCCACTAGTCTTTTAAATGGGTTGTGGATTATCCACTTTACATGAGTAAATAGTTTTGAGTAAAAATGCATTTTAAAAGCCAATGTAATATACACCAATATGTATAAAATAGATAACCAATAAGAACCTGCTGTATAAAAAATAAAATTTTTTAAAAAGCCAATGTAAATGACTATGGCCAGTTTTTGTTTAAAAGACAATATAAATGCATGGTAATGGTTGGGATAGGATACATCCCAGTGTGCCTATTCATTTAAAAATGTATGGCTATGGAAAAAGCCTGCCTTACTGTCTCATCAATCACAGCCCCTGCCATCTGAAGACCTTAAAATATAGTGATCTTAATGCTCAAATGTGCATGGTAGATATTTTGATATTTGGCTTAAGGAATACCAAAATATCAGCATTTTGATAGATTCACTAAAACTAAATAAATATTAAAACAAATCCATAAAATAAGTTTAGTATAGGCTTTCGGGCTTCAACCTGTATTGTAAGGAGCTAACCTCTTGGTGAAGAGAGCTTTTTGACTTCCTGGGACATTTGGCCAGGTGGGGATGGGAGAGAGAAGGTTGCCTTTTTGTTTATTCCAAGGTTAGGGTATCCAGTGGAAAGGTGTTTCTTCCCAGTTTTCCTGGACTACTTAGTGCCTTTCCTCATGCTCTGTACCTCCCCCGTCCTCTACATTGTACATCGTTAGTCAATGTTGGATTGTAATTGAGTTCACCATGATAGAAGGGACATAAGTCACGTTACCCAGAAATAAAAATTTTGCATTTGGCCAGACTTTACATAATATCTTGGGAACTTGCGGCTAGGGTATAGGAGAAAAGTCAAGGGCCATAGGCAGATGTTAATATCATAAAAAGAATGACAGCCAGATGTTATGTGCCTCTTGAAGGAAGACTAATACTACCTATCAAGTATCTCCTTGCTAAAACAAAAAGCATTGATAGGCAAAGCCTCTAGATCAGGGTCTCTCAACACTGACACTTGAGGTTTTGGATCAGATAATTCTTTATTGTGGGGAGCTGTCCTAGATATTGTAGGATGGTTAGCAGCATCCTTGGTATACAACTGCTAGATGCCAGTAGCACCTCTCTACTTGTGACAACCAAAACTGTTTTCAGATATTACCAGATGTCTCTCGGGTAGCAAAATCACTCTTGGTTAGGAGCTTTTTGCTGCTAGATCTAACTACCAGTTTATGGAAATAGGGGACAGATTAACATGTTAAACATTATTCCAGGGATTGATCACATCTGCAAAATCCAGAATGTGGAACACTGGACAAACAACCTAGTTTCTTCAGTAAATAAATTGTAAGGATAATAAAGAAGGGGAACTCTAAGATTAAGAGACTTAAGGAAATGTCAATGTCAACCAAATGCAATGTATGAACCATGTTTGGAGCCTGATCAAAACAAACCCGTGTAAGAAAACACTTGCAACAGCTAGGGAACTTTCAACACCATCTTGATATTTAATTTTTCAGAATTAATTCAGGAGGATATCTTTTAGAGGTAGATACTGAACTACTTATGAAGTCAGGGTTCTGGGTTTTGCATCAAAATAATCTGTGAGCCTGTGTGTGGTACGTGTGGGGTGGGGGGGATGATAGATGGATGAGATGATGGATGAAATGAGATTGGCCATGAGTTAACGACCTTTGAAAGTGGATAATGAGGTTCATCATCTTCTCTACCTTTTGCATTTGACATTTTTTATAATTAAAAACAAAAAAGGAAACACAGTGGGGCTTCCCTGGTGGCGCAGTGGTTGAGAGTCCGACTGCCTGCCAATGCAGGGGACGCGGGTTCGTGCCCCAGTCCGGGAAGATCCCACATGCCGTGGAGTGGCTGGGCCCGTGAGCCATGGCCGCTGAGCCTGCGCATCCGGAGCCTGTGCTCCGCAACGGGAGAGGCCACAACAGTGAGAGGCCCGCGTACCGCAAAAAAAAAAATAAATAAATAAAAGGAAACAGTACTGATAATATCAAAAAAGAAGCAAAACTGGGTAATAATTAGGAAGAATCACCGTTCTACCATTTGAATGGACGAATTCAAAAGGAATTAATTCTTAGAAGATCTCTGGGTATAGGGTGAACTATTCAAATAGTTTCCTAATGAGAGTAAAATACACAGTATAAGCTGATCAAGTCTGTATTTAAAAAGTGCCACTACCTTTTATTGATAGTACTTATCATATTTATCACTTAAATCTCAAATGTTTTATAAACATGCTAATACTTTGAGAGGCACTTTAACCATAACAAGCCTGTATATTCAGCCCCTTGTCAAAGGATTATAAACATTTTAATTTGACAACACATGAAGTAGATGGGGCAAAAAGGGACCATGTTAGGGCTTATTTTTTCTTTTTTTTTAAAAATCGGAACTCTTTTGGTTTTCTTTTTAGTTATTTGGCTGTGTTGGGTCTTCTTTGCTGTGCGCGGGCTTTCTCTAGTTGTGGCGGGCGGGGGCTACCCTTCGTTGCGGTGTGTGGGCTTCTCGTCGCGGTGGCTTCTCCTGTTGCGGAGCATGGGCTCTAGGTGCGTGGGCTCAGTAATTGCGGCTCGCGGGCTCTAGAGCACAGGCTCAGTAGTTGTGGCACACGGGCTTAGTTGCTCCGTGGCATGTGGGATCTTCCCAGACCAGGACTCGAACCTGTGTACCCTGCATTGGCAGGCAGATTCTTAACCACTCTGCCACCAGGGAAACCCTAGGGCTTGTTTTAAAGTGCCTTGTTCAGAGGGCTGAGACAAATCCCACACCATACCAAATGTTCATTTTAACCAGAGTACTTAAGAAAGAGAAAGAAAAAAGGAATACAACTTAGCTGAAGTATTCATTTTTATAAAAATGTGTTTTATTTTAAAACAAGTCTATAAAAGTAGAAATCCCATACAAAAATACAGATTACTCTGACATGTTAGCAAAGTAGCTTACGGCTGGACTTGAGTTTGGAAGTACTGTATGTTTGAGGGCATCCGGAAATCAGAGGCCAACCGGATCCTACCTCCAGCCCTTGTCACTAATCTGTAAACAATAATTTCAAGTAGTATTTAGCACTTTTTAACTACTATGGAATTGAAACCTAATCATTTCCCGTATAACACTACTTTAAAATGTTCTTCCTTAGGTCTGAGCAGATGAGGGCACTTCATACCATTGTTTCTAACATTTGAAAAATCTGATTTAGAAAAAGCAATGTTAATAGAAATGATGAGTTTGGGCTTTTTGTTCCATCTGGAACATACGGGGAGATCATCGATTTAAATAAGAAATTAGTGTTTTGTGTTTTTTAAAGTAGAATTTAATCCTTTTGCTTCCATGTATTATTAAAAAAAAATCACTGATGCCATCAAAAGGTTCAACACCTGAGCCTTAACTTTTATGCAGGTGCCAGCTGTGCTGCTAACTGCTCTGAAACTGCGTGGAACATACACGTGATTCTGCTGTGTATTGAAAGGAACATGCGGTTCTTCTTAGGGAACTCTAGGTCCAGTAACCTTATAAAATGGGTTGTTTCAATCATTGTGGAAGGCCATTAAAATAAAAAGGATAATTTAAAATACTTGATTCCAGAGTAATATAAAAATAACTTCAAGAACCTCAGTGATAAAGGAAAACAACAGGTAACCTCAGTTCAGCATTCCAACCATTTTAAGAATTAGAGACTGACTGGTTCCTACCACCTTTCTAAAACAAAGCAAGTCACTTTAAAAGCTAAAGAACCTATGTTAACATAATTTGATCATAAAGTCAGAAGTCCACAATTAAATTTCCTCAGCTAATTTAGAATGCTGGGAACACAGTACATAAAGGAGACTTCATTAATGTGCATTAGAGGATGCCCCAGGTTAACCTGTCATGGAAAACTGCCTCTTGAGCCTGTAAATTCTAACCAATTCTATACCTCTGGTTGGCCGGTTGTTTTTTTATTTAGGTTTTAAGGTGAATGACCCGGGGCTATTTGTTTCCATATACCTAACTGCAAATCTAAAGGCAAAGTTGAAATGTGTATTTTTCTTTCTATCCTCAGCAGACTGCCGCAAATCTATGATTCTCATTCTGTTCAGCTTACAATACAAATAGCTTATTATTTTTTGCAACCTACGTCTTATAAAGCAGTACTGAGAAATTAAATAGAAGAAAGTTCAGTTGCCATATAGGCTATGAAAATGATTTGCTGGTGGTGATTTTTAAGCTTGATTCTAAATAGATTTAATAAGAAGGGCACTTGGAAGAGGTGGCTCAAATTTTGCTCTTTAAGGTATCTTGAAATTATAGGCTCACTCTCCTAAAATTTCAAAAGGCATACAGCTTAGGCTCTTAAGGATATAGCAGTGATAAAAGCTTTCCTAGTCATTTTTCAAAAGCAACACTTCATAGTTTTCTCTCCAACGGTTCTCTAATATACTTGTAGAAGGAAGGCAAGAGAAAACCAAGAATAAAAATAGCTGAGCTCTCCACAATTGGGCTTCCTGCCTACTTTCCCTGTTCAAAGAAAAGAGGAGACACCATCCTGCAATAGATACTTCATAGACAACTGGGCTTCTGCAGTGTCAGTCGGCATCTGATGCCCCATATCTCTTGGTTCTTTTTGTTGCCAGTGGTTGGCCTAGCGATGGTGGTGAAAGGGGAACAATTAATTTGTAGATGAGGAAGGGCTTCCTTTAATAGTTGAAGGGTACTGTCTGGCACGATTCCAAAGACTTGTAGTGTTTTTAGTGTGGGAATTTCTCCGAGTTCACTGGAAAGGAAGAGAGAGACTTTCAGAGTAGCAGTATCTATGGTAACTGTTCCCCTAGAGTAACATGACCCACTTTTTACAATTTGTATTATATTTTATAAAATGCAAACTGAAGACATAATTTGCAATCAGTGATTTGAGAAAATTGTAAAGGTAAATCAAACCACAAAGCACAGTCCATAGCTTGGGCAACACAGCGTAAGGAAACACACAAGTGCATTTTGTTGAATTTCTAATAACTGGAAAACTCCAAGGTTTATTTGAAGTCCAACCATATTTTCTTCCTTTCTCCATTCTTGGTTTAGACTAAAAAGTGTCACTGTGTTGTGAGGAGAAGCCAGCAAGCTAGTGGTGGTAAAAGTAAATGTTTTACTGTGGCATCAGATGGAGTCACCAAAGGCTACATGCAACTTAAGGATATGGACTTGACCTTTATTTGAACTAGGCTCGCCCTCTCAAAAGGAGATGTGAGCAGAGCCGATAACTTCTAAACAATGGTTAATACTCAACAAGTCCATTACATGTGATGAAACCTAACAGTGACTTCATGACGATATTTTAAGGTTATGTGTTGGGTGCAGATAGAGACAATAGACATCTTACTTCTCTACATATTACCATTTTTTTTTTTCTGTCACATGTATCGCAGTCCTCTTCCTAGGTATTTCACATTAAGTGAAACACATCTCTGTCAAGAGTGAAATTCTGTTCCACAAAAAAGGGAGCCTGTTTTCCCAAAGTAAATACTCTTTGGTAATGATTCTTTTTTTTTAACCCAGGTCTGTGTGCTTAGAAATTCATCTCTCTGATCTGTATGTGCTCCAGGTTGGGACACACAGTACAAAGTCTCAGGAAAGGGAATATTTAGTTTGGAGTTTCAACAAAATCCCACTGCAGATCGATGAGCACATCAATAACCTAGAATTAGAAGCATCCTTTATATTTTCATATTGCCAATAATTACTTAAAAAAAATAAACCTTCCTGATAATAATTGTCACCGTGCCTCCAGTCTTTCTTCCTTTCAGCTTAGTGTATATACCAATGACCAAGGCATCTTCGTAAAGCCTAGCTCAGACTATGTCCTTCCCATGCTCAAAAATCCTTTGATACCACCCTCATGTTTTTTTTTTTTTTTTGGACGTGGGCCTCTCACTGTTGTGGCCTCTCCCGTTGCGGAGCACAGGCTCCGGACACGCAGGCTCAGTGGCCATGGCTCACGGGCCCAGCTGCTCTGCGGCATGTGGGATCTTCCCGGACCGGGGCACGAACCTGTGTCCCCTGCATCGGCAGGCGGACTCTCAACCACTGCGCCACCAGGGAAGCCCCAGCTCCCTCATGTTTACAGAACTCAAAACACTCTGTTGGCCTTAGGCCCTTCATTACTAAACCTGCTCTCCCACTCTTCCCACTCCCCCTCTAAGCGTATTTATTCTACATTCAAGAAAGTGTTTTAAACCCCATAGGTGTTTACATACATTAGCTGAAAACAAGAGGAAGGGTAATTTAGAAAATAAAAGTACTATCCAAGTAAAATAAATATGCTTGGTGTTCCTAAGGGGGCGCTAAGATCCAGAGGTCACAACAGACTGAAAAGAAAGTCAGCAAGAACAAACTGTTGTTGTTTGTAAAGTAAGCTAATCTCTGGAACAGAAACAGGAGTGCATGGGTGGCACAGTGGTGGCACAGTAGTTAGGAATCCGCCTGCCAAGGCAGGGGATGCAGGTTCGAGCCCTGGTCAGGGAAGATCCCACATGCCGCGGAGCGAGTAAGCCAGTGCACCACAACTACTGAGCCTGTGCTCTAGAGCCCATGAGCCACAACTCCTGAGCCCGTGAGCCACAACTACTGAGGTCTGTGCGCCTGGAGCCCGTGCTCTGCAACAAGAGAAGCCACCGCAATGAGAAGCCCGCGCACCGCAACGAAGAGTAGCGCCCGCTTGCCGCAACTAGAGAAAACCCACGTGCAGCAATGAAGACCCAATGCAGCCAAAAATAAAAAAGTAAACTTATTTTGAAAAAAAAGAAACAGGAGTGTAAAGAAAGGTCAGTATACATAGGTGTTTATACTTATTATCACTGAAGATGATAGCAATCCTGTCCCCAACTTAAATCCCTCTTATGTGAAATCTGAGGATGAGAACTTTGTCATAGCCATGAGAATTCGGTTTCTGCGATCTCCAGATTAGCCAAATTGTAAGACATTCTGCAGTGGATAGTATTTAAAAGAAGAAACTACAGGTGGGAGTGACGAGGAATGGCAGATGATAGAAGAGGAAATGTTCTTGCAACAGCACTTCAAAAGAGCTTGCTGAAGAAGGAAATCACACCAGACACTTAGAAGACACTCAGGTGTTTCCATGTGAGTAAGAAGTGAGCGGTGTAAGATGGGATGGTGGACGAATGATCATTCCCAAGTCGAAAAACCAGAAAGTCTCTAAAATTTTAAGGAGAACAAAAAAATAAAAACAACAACAACAACAAGCCTCTTGTATGTGTATCACCTACAACACAGCAGGACACATATGCAAGTATCTCTTTGAAACTACAAGGTAAGAGACTGAAAAGCCAACGAAGGGAGAGTAAATAGGTATGACTAGTTTAAGAGCCATGATTTCTAACTTAAGAAGTATAAAATGACACTGATGTCTTAAAGTGTCTCTAGTTAGTAAACAAAAGGTATTTATAAATCCTTTCACAGGTTCACTGCTTACCTCATCTACATAATCCCATTTTCCTTATAAAATCTTAAATTCCTCAACTACAAATTCTCCTACAGAAGTGATTATTTAGTCTCTCCTAATCTCAGATCACTTTACTATCTCCAGCTTAGATTTCTTACTTGAATGAGAAATACAGCATAATTAGAAGGACTTTTGGATATAAGGAAATCAGATCAATTAAGGAGTAAGGGAATAAATACAATGAGGGTATAGGTCCTGCAGACAAAAAAACCTACAGTTTCCCAAGTATTTTAAAGCATTATCATTACAGAAGAAACACATTCAAATTTTATTTTCCCACTTCTGAGATAAGAAATGAAAATTCTTTAGCACAAATGACTTTCTGGAAATTATTGTTGAGGATCCTAGAATTCTTACTATGCATTTCACGGACATCAGCCGCCAGAATGACTGAAATTGGAGGGCAAGACATTCTACCTGGAGAAACTTTTAAGGATAGGGTAGCAGCAAACTCATCTTAATGGATTCACAAGGTAAACCAGTATACTATCTACGTAATGTCTTAAGAAACATACTCGTTTACCTTAAAGTTCAAGGACAGCATCTTTCTTCTGTCCTCACTCTATTCTGGTGGTCTGGCTTGTCACTAAACTCCTGATGCCCCTGTTTCCCTTATTTCGAGACAATATCTAGACAAATCAGTTACAACAATGCTGTGAGGGTTCACACCTAGGTCTGTGGCTTCAGGCCCACGCTCTGAACCATCAATTCACACTGCTGCAGATATTACTATGAAAGCGTTATCATCCCACTGGATAAAAATATGTGAAGGCTCACAGCCTCCCCTTAGCCTCTGCTCAAGAGAAAGCACTTGGGTATTCTCTGCTTAGCTTCTTTCTCTCTGGAGAGAAAGAACAAAAGTAAGACACGTGGATAGATTCTCTTCAGAAAAGCAACCAAAAAAGAATGATCACTGCACTCCAGGGCGCTGCACAGGCAATGAAGCTGAAGCCTAGATGGCAAGGACGGGAAAGAATGGTTGACAGAGAAGTCTTTTTGGGTGGACACTGCAGGCTCCTAGGAGTTCTGGATGCTAGAAAATTCAAGTGGCAGGAGATTTTAATAAGAGTTCCATGCATATGAACTGAGACCCCAACATCTGAGAGCCCTGAAACTAAATACTAGCATTCCTTTTAGGCAGTGCTTTCCCAAATGAGACACCCGCTCAGACCCTGAGCCCCAAGATTAATTACAGTGATTTATTAAAAAACGTAATTACCAGATTCCCTAATTCTACTAGTTAACTCTATGTAGCTTAAGTATCTTATTCATTAATTCCTTTTTTTAAAAAAATTATTTTTTAAAAATTGAAGTACAGTTGATTTACAATGTTATATTGGTGTAGAGCAAAGTGACTCAGTTATATATATGTATACATATATTCTTTTTCAGATTCTTTTCCATTATAGGTTATTACAAGATATATAGTTCCCTGTGCTATATTCCAAGATACTGAATATAGGTCCTTGTTGTCTATCTATTTTATATATAGTGGTGTGTATCTGTTAATCCCAAACTCCTAATTTATCTCTCCCCCCTGCTGCCCTTTCCCCTTTGATAACCATAAATTTGTTTTCAATGTCTGTGAATCTATTTCTGTTCTGTAGATAAGTTCACTTGTATCTTTTTAGATTCCACATATAAGTGATATCACATGTTATTTTCCTTTTTCTGTCTGATTTACTTTACTTAGTATGATAATCTTTAGGTCTATCCATGTTGCTGCAAATGGCATTATTTCACTTATTTTTACGGCTGAGTAATATTCCATTGTATGTACATGGTATATATATATATCACATCTTCTTTATCCATTCATCTGTTGATGGACATTTAAGTTGCTTCCATGTCTTGGCTACTGTAAACATTGCTGCTATATTCATTAATTCTTGAAACTAACTTACAAGATGCAAACCAGTAACTTGAGGACTACATAAATTCTGTGCTCAAATTCACCACCTTTCTTTGGTAGGAACCAGAAGCTTGATTACCTTCATATGGATAGTGAGCTTAAATGAGGTCAGCAGCCTAATTCAGGGCATACTGGTTGGAATGCGAAAGAAGGGCACCAGGCCAAATCCAAGATACTGACTTCTTGAGGTTTTTAATAAAACTGCTATACAGTTATATTTGAACCAAGGAAGAATTTTCCAGCCCTTTGAAATATAGGAAAACTTCTTAAAACTACAGAGATGATGTTATTTCCAGGATGACTTGGATATAGCACTTCTTAAAAGGAAGATGGACCCAATTCTGTTTTTGTTGGCACTGCCTTGATTTTGTGGAAGTTGCTGAGCAGGTACAAAATTGATCCCTGTAACAGCTACTAGATTAGATACAGACTACTTTGCACGTGTCCAGGAGACCTGGAATGCAGACCCAGCTCAGCCAGTAATTCACTATTCGGCTTTGGGTAAGTTACTTTACTCTTCTGGATCTCAATCTCCCCCCTTTTCAAAGAGAGCATCAATCACTCTTACAATACTTACTACTTAAATTGTTTATTTTTTCCATTCCTTGACCATCCAGGACAGATGCCACTAGAAGATTACAGAATTTTTCCTCTAAGCCCAGATGAAGGTTTTTGGAATCAACTCTAGTAGACTTGAAAAGTTTCGGAAACACACACACACACACACACACACGCACGCACACACGCACACACGCACACACACTGGGTCTGCCTACCCCGTCATATAATCTGAGCTTCCTGGGAGTAAAGGCTATCTTCTCCCGCTTTTGTAAGTTCTCCACAAGTAGTAGTACAGTATTCTAATATTTAAACTCGCTCACAGCTAAATAAATGTTTAGTAAACTACCTCAATCCACTCAACTTTACTAGACATTTTAAGCAAAAAATTTTGCCTCGTTTTTTCTATTTGGCTAGTCTTTCCTAACCAGTGTGTGGTACACTAATTTGATGTTTAAGTAAGTTTTAAACATCTGCTGTTAATAATGGATTTTACCACCAAGGGACATCTCTTTTGGTCCCTGCCCTCTGCTTGCTTTAGAAAACAAAACTACTTACAGTAAAGTTTCAGGTATTATGTCATAGCACCGACTGAGTGATAGGTGTTGGAGGTAGTTGAGCTGGAAAAATTCCGGAAAGCAGTCACTTTTCAGCATGACACTATCGCTGTAACAGAAGGAGAAATTCAAAATCTAGCCATCAATACCAGATGGAGAAGACAGGAATAGTCTTATCGCTTAGTTCCTTCAATTCAACATATTAAGATCCTTTCTTCATTCAGTGAGCAATCATGAATTTTCATTTTAAAAAAAATCTTTTGTCTTCAATAAAAACATACCTTAAGTCTAGGTGGACAAGACTGGGACATCTTCCAACTAAGGTAGAGACATCTAGAAAACAAATGATGGTCACTATCAAATGAGGAATCAGACAAGGATCCCTGCTGTCAATACTTCATTTCACATTGTGCTGGAAATTCAGAATGGTGCAATTAGGGTCACTCACTATTAGAGACAAAAAACAAAATTATCATCTTGGCATATAAGACTTTCTACCTGGAAAATTCAAGAGAATCATCTGAAAAACTACTGGAAATACACAGTAAGAGAACTAACTGTGTAAAATGACTGGAAAACAAACTCCTTAGCTTGTCTATGTGCCAGCAATAGCTGGCTGGAAATAGGGAAAAACAAGCCCTATTCACAATAGCAAGAAGCAAAACCAAACAGCACAATATATATAAACAAACAACATATCATAAAGGTACCACTCAAAATCAGTGGGGGAGATCATGGATTATTAAAAAATAATATGGCTACCACAACTGGAAAAAATTTACTTCTCCAGCTCAAATAAAATATCCAAATAAATTCTACATGTTAAAAACTTCCAAATGCAAAAATGAATAATTATTCATTGCATCTTGGGATAGGTAAGGAGTTTCTAAACATAAAGTAAAACATAAAGGGAACACTGATAATTTACTACATAAATTTTTTAAAAATTTTTATTTATTTATTTTGGTTGTGCTGGGTCTTCATTGAGGCACGTGGGCTCCTCTAGTTGCGGCGTGCAGGCTCTACAGCACGCAGGCTCAGTAGTTGCAACACGCGGGCTTAGCTGCAGCGTGTGGGATCTTGGTTCCCTGACCAGGGATCAAACCTGGCCCCCTGCATTGGAAGCGCAGAGTCTTAACCACTGGACCACAAGGGAAGTCCCCTGCTACATACATTTTTAAAAACTCTACCATGTTAAAGCAAAACAGAACACACGCAGAATTAAAGAGGTATCAGAAAACTGAGAATAAATGTTTCCAACAGAGTTAGTGGTCTTATTATATAAAGAGTATTAAAAAAAAATGGGCAAAGAACATAAAGATACTTTCCAAAATATAGACATAATAAAAATGGAGCAAGAAATGCAAAATAAAATTATTGCTTTTCTGCCATCAAATGAAAAACAAATCCTATTATAATGCCCAGAATTGATGAACTATCAAAAAGCAGGTCCCCCCATACACTAAAAGTGGATATTTAATTTTATGCAGCCTTTCAGAAGACCTGATTTTTTTTTTGAGTGAACTGATCTTTTTAAAAAAAAAAGTGTTCAGGGTATTACACATTTAGCTCTTTGGCTCAGTAATTCCACTTTTAGAAAAATAATTAGAGATATGCATTAAGATATTCATTGTAGTGACAGTTACAAAAGCCCCTCCCCTGATTACTTTAATAGGTTAACCTTCATCCAATCTATGGAACACAATGCTAATAGCAGCTATTAAAAAGCTTTTTAATAACATTTTGTGACATGAAAAAATACTCAGGATATGTTGTATAGTGAAAACAAAACAAAATATATAAAATGCATTATAATCTCAATTTACTTAAAACACACAAACTCATATTTACACACAAACACACACAGAAAGAAAGGGGGTTGGGGGTTGGAAGGCTGGAAGAAAATAATCCAAATGTTAACTACAGTCACCAATGATGGTAGGATCAGAGATAACTTTTCAGAATTTGGAAGAAAGACACATGCAGTACTTTGTAATCAGAAAATGAATCAGTGTTATTTACTTTGAAAAATAGACAAATTTTATTGATGTTTGAGGGTTTTTGGTTTTTTTTCCCCTTCTCACAGCTACATCTTCAGCCCCATCCCCTCCCCTGAATCCTAGACTTGCATTTTCAACACAGCCAACACGCCCACTGGGCTATGTCATAAGCATCTCAAATTTATGCCTAAAACCAAACGCTTGATTTCTCCTCTCAATCTGCTCCTTCCCTAAAGTCTTCCCCATCTTAGTAAGTGGGAACTTCACCAAGCCAGTTGCTGTAGCCAAAACCCTGGGAGTCGTACTTGACTGTTTCCTCATATCCCACATCCAATCTGTTACCAAATCCTGTTAGGTCGGCTTTAAAACTGTGTCTGAAATCGGATCACTTCTTACTTCCTCAAATGTTACCACCCTAGTCTCCAGCAGCCTTTTCCCAGCACAGCACCAGAAGGAGACTTCAAAGGTGAGTCAGATCATTTCATTCCTGCTCAAAACACTCCAATGGCTTCCCATCTTACTCAGGAAAAAAAATGGAAACAGAGCTTTTGCCCTGGCTTAGAGAGCATGCCCCAGCTATCTCAGCTCCTACCACGGTCCTCCTTGCCTCCCCCCTCACTGGCTCCCAAACCGAGAGGAAAGAAAACCTCACACATTAATAAAGTTGGTCTATTTTAAAAAATAAATAACATTTATCGATTTATTTTCTGATTACAAAGTAGCATGTGTGACTTTCCTCCAAAGGCACTTGTTGGTCCTTAGTTCTAGAATGTTCTTTCCTTACATATCTACACGGCTCACTCCTTCACTCCTTCAGGTCTGTGCTCAAGTGTCACTTCCTCAGGAAGGCCTTCTCTTTGACCATTCCATCTGAAAAGAGCCCCCGACCCGCCACACTCCACCTAAGCACTCTGCTTTAAATTCTTCCTCCTCGCATTTTCACCTCCTTTTATCACATTTAATTCCTTGTTGATTGTCTGCCTTCCCCACCAGAATGGAAGCTTCACAAGGATGACTTTCTCTGTTCTGTTCAAGGCCACGCCGCCCAAGTCTGAACAGGGCTTTATGCATTATAGGGGCTCAATAAATTGGAATAAATTTGCCTCATTAGTCACTAAAAAATAAAGAAGTGCACAGCACAATTTTAAGTGACCCATCATCTCGCCAGCCAGCCAGCCACCCACAAAATCCACAACCAGATACAATCTTATTTTGCCACCACCTGGGAAAGAACGAAACCTTGGGGGATAAAACTGGTCAGTCTCTGTCTCCAGCCCTTGTTGAAGCCGCGGTCTTCCCTCGGTGGGAAGAGTTAGTAAACAGCAGTCCCTGCCAAGATTCCTCTTCACTGTCTCCTTCATTTCACTTAAGTTAGAAGGGATCTTAGAAACCACCTAATCTAACCTGTCATTTTAAAAGAGAGACAATTCTAGCTAGAGAAGTCCAAGTAAATCCAAGACCAAAAGCTAGGTCCTCCAAACCTCATTCAGTGCTCATCTGGGTAGAGAATGAAAACATCAACAGGCGGGCTTCCCTGGGGGCGCAGTGGTTGAGAGTCCGCCTGCCGATGCAGGGGACACGGGTTCGTGCCCCGGTCCGGGAAGATCCCACATGCCGCGGAGCGGCTGGGCCCGTGAGCCATGGCCGCTGAGCCTGAGCGTCCGGAGCCTGTGCTCCGCAACGGGAGAGGCCACAACAGTGAGAGGCCCGCGTACCGCAAAAAAAAAAAAAAAAAAAAAAAATCAATAGGCAACCGTTACTGATCTCTCATTATGTGCCAAGAACAATTCAACATCCTGTACACGTATTAACCCATTTATTCCTTACTCTAAGAGGTGGGTTCTGTTATCTCCATTTTATTGATGAGAAATGGAGGAACAGAAAGGTTAAGTGACTTGCTCAAGGCTCCCCAGCAAATGGCAGAGTGGGTACTTGACCCCAGGAGGTCTGGCACCAGTCTTGCAGCTAAAATACAAAATCTGTATTACCATCTAAACAATGAAATAGTGTGCGCCACTGCTAAAGACATCCATTTAAAAATCTTTGACTCCCCCTGTATAATTAAGGAAACTAACACCTCAACTTCTACTCCGCGTCTTTGTCCTTGCCCTGAATGTGTCTAGCAAGCAGGATTTTACCACCTATTATTCCTGCCAAAACTCAGTAAAAAGGCGATTTGTTCTTTTTCGGAGGAACAAAGAAAAGGGTTTTAAGCCAAACTTGGACACAGTTTACAGCAGTCTGCCTACAGCAGAGGTTCTCGACCTTGCACCCAGAACCTTGGTTCATTACGGAAAAACTCTCAATAAAGAAGTGGGAAATTCAGATATGGGCAGAAATGTACATAGGGCACTGTCTTCTCTTGGGGATGAAGAGGGAAGAACCAGGGGCGGGATTCACTGTGAAGAGGATGCTCACTGGTGGGAGTTTAAAATCCTTGGAAGGCCACTTGGCAATAACTATCCAAAACTTGAGAACGGAACCTAATCTCTGAGCTGGCAATACCACTTAGAAATGCACTCAAAGGTTCACCTCTGTCCGTACAAAGTTGCTTATAAAAGGGAAAAACTGGGCTTCCCTGGTGGAGCAGTGGTTGAGAGTCCACCTGCTGAAGCAGGGGACACGGGTTCGTGCCCCGGTCCGGGAAGATCCCACATGCCGCGGAACGGCTGGGCCTGTGAGCCATGGCTGCTGAGCCTGCGCGTCCGGAGCCTGTGCTCCGCAACGGGAGAGGCCACAGCAGTGAGAGGCCCGCGTACCGCAAAAAGAAAAAAAAAGGGAAAAACTGCAAAGATTCTAAACATTCATTACAAGGAGATCAACTGAATAAGTTATGAATGAATCAACACAAATATATTTGATGGAATATCACACAGCCACTGAAAATGACATTTGTGTAGCGACTAAAATGGGGTTACCTGAAATAAAAACGTGTTACAAAGAATTCCATACACCATGTCCCATTAAAAAAAACACTTTTTAACAGGAAAAAAGACTGGCAAAATGTTAGCGGGATTATTGATTTGTTTTTGTGTTTTTACATGCTTTGGGTATATTTGAGAATGACTATATAATACTATAACCAGACTTAAAATTGTGTTTAGAGGGAAAAAATGTAGAACAGTACATTTTTCTGTTAGACACATTCTGCAAATGTCTGGTTCAAATCTTTTTAAGTATATTAAAAACTATAATAAATAAAAACACTTATACTCAGATGAGCTGACACCACCATCAAGACACGAGGGTAGGGCTTGAGGTATGTGGCTGGCTTAACTAGGCTCTGTGCAGCCCACAGCCCGAGATCACGAAGGAACTGTTAAAATGCTAAGTGAAATAAGTCAGACAGAGAAAGATAACTACTGTATGATATCACTTATATGAGCAATCTAAAAAATACAACAAACTAGTGAATATAACAAAAAAGAGGCAGACTCACAGATACAGAGAACAAACTAGTGGTGGCCAGTGGGGAGAAGAAGGGACGAGGGGCGATACAGGGGCAGGGGATGAAGCGGTACAAACTGTTAGGTATGAAATAAGCTACAAGGATATAGTGTACAACATGGGGAATATAGCCAATATTTTATAATAACTATAAAAGTAGTATAACCTTTAAAAATTGTGAATCACTCTGTTGTATACCTGTAACTTATATAATATTATATATCAATTACACTTTAATAAAAAAAAACCTTGCCATTTGCAAAAACTTATCTTTGCAAATTAAGATTCTGTCAATATTAGACAAATAAGACAAAGCATAACTGAACGTTGAGGCTTATAAAGACTTTGTCACACATTACCCCTGATTTCAAGTCTGTGTTTGTCTAAAAAACCTCATTGCCTTCTTAGACTGAATTGAGAGGAGTTAGTTATAAATATGAAAGAGGGTTTATAAACAGGGTTTTCAACCTTGGTGCTACTGAAATTTAGGACCAGATTCTTTTTGGTGTGTTATTCTGCTGTCCTGTGGCTTGTTCACCAGCATTCCTGGCTTCTACCCACCAGATGCCAGTAACACCCCTGCAGCCGTGAGAGTCAAAAATGTCTCCAGACTTCGCCAAATGTCCCCTTGCAGGCAAAATTATCCCCAGTTGAGAACCACAGCTTAATACTGATCAAACGGTGCACTGATCGATTTTTATGTTGGGGTTTTACCTAACAATTTAGTTAATGAAAAGAACTTCTTCTGCTTAAACATAAATTGCTTTAAAGGATAAAGGTTTCCACTTTCAGATTCTGGATTCCAACCCTGCTACCCACTAGCTGTTGGCATTTACCTGACCCTTCTGATCAGCCAGCTGCTACCTCATCTGAAAAATAGGAATAGGAACACATGTGCTGGATTAAATGAGACAACTTATGGAGGACCACGCCTAGGAGATGCTCGAGAAATCAAACCTGCTGTTATTGTCGTGGCTGCTGTGGTTAAGGGGCCGACAGCCTGGCAGGTCTTACCCGATCTCTGCAGATTCTTTCGGTACCCGCTGAGATTCAGCTGGGTGACAGTCTCTGACACGTGTGCGACAGCCACCTGCACATGCTTTTCAGTGAATTCATAGCACCAGGAGAGGTTCAGTTCATCCAATCTGCACACAAGAGGGGTGATAAGGAAAGCATGAAACTGTTACCCAGAATGAGTTCTCGACGTAGCACCGCCTAAAGCTGCAAACCAAGAATATACAAAGCCATCGATTCCTTACCATTTTCTGCACAGAACCTCTGCTCCTCTAAGCAGCTACATTCGCTCACCTGAAACTGCTTCCTCCCATCTTGTTCCAGTGTGTTCCAGAAACTTGCCAGGGGATGTGAGCCAAGGGCCTAGTGAATGCTGCCCCCTTCTGGAAGAGGAAGGAAGCGCTCTCCTCTCCTGCTCAAACCTCAGTGCAGGACTAGATGGAAAAATTCTAGTCTCTATGCTTTCTTTCTCAATCACCCGGGTTATTAGCAAACAACTACACAGTATGAGCAAGCGCCCGAGATGCTTTAAAAAACTGTTGGATTGTACCGGGGATTCCTAATAAAGAGATGCCGACATTACAAAAATCCACTTTACCTTATTGGGCCTCTGCTAACTGAGCAAATGAGGGCTTCAGAGAAAGAGTCCAACCATTAAACTATACATCCCCATCCTGGCACTGCTGAGAAAATGTAGGGCTACCATTTTATCTCATTGATAACATTCTTAGCCAAAGGCAATCTACTTTCAACAGATCATTAAGTAGAAATAAGTACAATGTTATTAGCACAGAGACCAAGAGATAGTAAAAAGGACACAGACACAGACACACACACAGTACTGGGTATTCTGTGAACCATGTCCCCCCTCACTTATTAATTTCTATAACTCTGTAACCTTATTTATATACTGATATTACTACATAATATAAAAGATGTTTTTAATGGAATCACCCAAATTCATGGTGTATTTTGCAATAACAAATTTAATCCAAACTGTTAAGTTAGGTCTACAGATATTATAGGGAAAAACGCCTGACCATAAAGTCAGGTATAAACAGGTACTGTTTGTACATATTGTTAATAAACACACTACTACATTTTCTGTATTTTAATAGTCACAGAAAAAAAAGGGATCACTACACAAGCATCCTTTGGAAACTTAATCGATTTGGCTTCTGAGTTTGGATGGAAAGTTTGGAGGGCAAAAGGCATTGCATTATCCAAATCAAGAGCTTGGAGAGTTAGGTATAGCTTAAAATTTTTCCTTGATTCTATTCTGATGTGAAACAACAGTTCTATAATCAAAATCTCAAATCTCTCCTACCTGCAACAGCTGCTCAGCAAAGTCTTCAGGGCAGATTCAGAGAATCCAGAACACCCAGAAAGGTTTAATCGCACTAAATTTGTGTTCTGAGCAAGATTGCTGGAGAAAGAAGACAAAGTCATAAGAACACCAACAAGACACTCACTCAGTCAACAAGCATGAGGCTAAGTGAGACAGTTAAAAGCACACAGGCCTCTGAGTCAGAAGTGAGTTTAAATTCACATCTTACTATCTGGATGACACCAAGCAGGACGTTTTGCCTTCGTTTATTATCATCTGTGAAATGGCAAGATCAGTACCTTTTTGGTAGGGTTGTTAAAATTAAACGATATAATGTAATAAAGGCCTTAACAGTGCCTGGCACAGAGAGTCAGTCCACAACAAACGCGGATCAA
Source organism: Monodon monoceros (assembly GCF_005190385.1). NCBI lineage: Eukaryota > Metazoa > Chordata > Mammalia > Artiodactyla > Monodontidae > Monodon > Monodon monoceros. The sequence goes on along the minus strand of NW_021703768.1, from coordinate 30,068,727 downwards.
TGTACTTTAAAAAAAAAAACAACAAAAAAACAACCCAGCAATGAAATAAACATTTTTCCATTTCACCCACAATTGGTAAACTTCTACTTATAAAGTCACTAGGTTCTTTCAATCTTGCCCTCTCCTCTACATTCCAAAATGCCTCATGTTAGTGAAATAGTGATTAAGAGTGAGAGTTCTGGAATCATACTACATTGCCAGGTTCAAATCTTGGTTCTGCCACCTACTAACTGTGTGACTTTGGACAAGTTATTCAGCCTCTCTGTTCCTCAGTTTGCACATCTGTAAAAAGGGAACAATAAGAACATATTTCATGGGGTTGCTGTGAGGATTAAATCAGAATATCTCTAAAGAATCTAGTATCTGGCACATGGTACGTGCTCAATAGATGTTAGCTGCTATTATTATCATTATCTATTTTTTCCCATCAGGTATCATCATTTCTTACCTGAATGAATACAATAGTATCTTAACTAATTTAGTTTCTTTTATGTCTGACTGACCCTCTGAGATGCCCAGTGAGTTAATTTTCTCAAATTCAACTCTGACATGTTCCTTCCATCCTCAGAACCACTCTCCTCTCTTCACCACACTTCCCTCTTCACAGCGCACAACAGAATCCAGACTTCTTCCAGCGTGGCAGGGGCCCACTCCACTATGATCTGGTCCCTGACCACCCTCACCTGTCACCTCCCTCACTGAGCCCCACGCTCCAGCAATTCCCGACCACTTCAGAGTTTAGACCCAACCAGACTGCTTCCTTCCCCATATCATGGGGAGAACTCCTACCTATGTATTTTCAATACTCAGCTTAAGAGTCACTTCCTCTGAGAAGGCTGCCTTCTCGAAATTTAATTAGGTCTCTGTGTGTTGGCACACATTCGCCAACGCACCTAACAAACACACAGCACTGTAATTACTTGTTTCTCCCATGAATGAGGGAGGGACCATGCCTTGATTCATCCCTGTATGTCTAGAACCTAGCACGAGCCCTGGCAAAATAGTTAGCATGCAAACTTTGGTTGCCTAGGTGAGTCCTGGAAAGTTTTGCAGAAGCTGGTACACTGCACTGGATATTTTCTGAGTCCATCTGGATATGGACAGGACACCCCAGGTACACTCAGGAAACAAAATTAACAAAACAACTGCCTTTGTGACACGCTCCTGGCTGCCACTCACTTGACAATGGGATCCGAAAGCCGTAGGCCTTCTAGACTGAGATTCTGCAACTTGGAGCAGTGAGACAGAAGGCCGTGGAGGGTAGACACATCGATCACTGAGTTCGACAGGTCCATGTGCTGTACACGAAAAGGGCTGAACACAGAAGGAATAAAAAGAGGTTCCACAAGGTGGCTCACACCAGCAAATCCAGATCACATCCGACCCTTCTCCTCCCCACCTGGGCAGTCCATCACAGACAAGACCCTAAATACTCATTTCAAATATTAGCTATAGTTTTGGTCATAAAATAAGTTGCTACTAGCTAATTCCCACACTCGTTTGTTTTAAAATTCAAGAGCATTTTTGCCAAGTCCAGATGTTGTGCCAATATAGTCCCACGTAGAAAATTAATTAATGGGCACCGTGAGAAGGAGCTGGATGTGGATGACAAAAAGGTTATGCCGGGCTTCCCTGGTGGTGCAGTGGCTGAGAGTCCGCCTGCCGATGCAGGGGACACGAGTTCATGCCCCGGTCCGGGAAGATCCTACATGCCGCGGAGCGGCTGGGCCCGTGAGCCATAGCCGCTGAGCCTGCGCGTCCGGAGCCTGTGCTCCGCAGCGGGAGGGGCCACGACAGTGAGAGGCCCGCGTAACGCAAAAAAAAAAACAAACACACACACACCAAAAGAGGGCCTTTTTTTTCCGGATGCAAATTTGTCCACAGTAGGATCAGAAACTCAAGAGTAACAAAGCCTGAAAGGATGCCTCACATTTTTTCTTGATCAGAAATGGGCAGTGGGGAAATAGCTAGGCTGCCTTGCATCTGTTGGTGAGGGCTCTGCTTGGCTCCTGCCTCATGGGACTCCGGACACCCATCTACTGAGGACCCCAAGTACATCTAAGACCCTGGGAAGAGCCCAAGAGCAACCCTGCGTTAAAATGGGAATGATGTCACTGAAACCTGTGCCATGTCTCAATACAAAGGCTACGCGGCAAGATATGCAACTAACTCTCCATTATGCACAGGTGACCTGCCATAGGGCATACAGCTGAATATAGGAAAAAAGACATTTTGATCTGTTTTCCATCCCAAGATTTTCCAGGAATTTTCCTTTCTTACCTGAAACGTTCAACAAACGGTTGGTCCATAAACGATCGTGGGCAGCGGAAGGCAACCACCCCTCGAGACAGCAGCCGACCAACCACATCTGGGTGGAGGTTTCTGCCGGTGAGGTCTAAGGTCTGCCAGAGAGACTCGTCAAACCTGGGAAAGAAGAGGTGCTGTGTTTGGTAAGCCGGGACACTGGTTACTGGAGGCCCTCGACACCGTTACTAACGTGAGGACACGGCCACTAAATTGCCTTGAAGCAAATTCCGAAGGCACCTTTGTTTTTGACTACACAATTACCTATGATATTTTTAAGGCATTTTTGAATAGCTCTTGGTCCTATCACGCATAAGCTTTTATCTTCCTCTTTATATGGATTTCCAATTTAGCTGGTTCAATGCTATCAGGTGCAATGCAATGATCTAGAACCAGAGAATACAATTGCAGGATTCGAATCAATTCAATAACTTTGAAAATGATTGTTCAAATCACTCAACTGATTATCGAACGAGTAGATAGGTTCAAAATGGCCCAAATGATCCCACTTGCCATTTTTGTGAAGCATGAACAGGCTACCTCTATTACCCTAACGAACGTGTAAATGTACCTAAAAGAAGGAAAGTTTTTACAACTTTATTATGAGACATAGTTATCAGATATCTATTAGGAAAAAGTCATAGTTCAGCTCTGTTTTACAATATCTTAAAAGCTTAAAATATATATATACGCACAAAAATATAGGTATATACATATGAACTAATGGGAAGGAAAAAAGTAAAAATATTTAGATTTTAGATAGTGTTTCTGAAGCAAAAACGAGGTACCAAAATGTATGAAACACGATAAAGCTTTAATACCCAGAGATTAATTCAATTTAACAAAAACATGAGATCAAGCCCATGAGGAGACATTTTAAATACCTACAAGAATTTTACTTTTTAATACTGCTTGCAGACCACTGGCTAGAGCTTCGAAATAACTCTACACAAATTGTCAACATGTTATCCAACCTCTATTATTAAGAAGGCAGGACTGCAGTGCCTGGCATATAACGACAGTTGAAATGAAGATGAATAGACTCTGCATGGAGAAGACAGCCGGCGGAAAAAGAAAATCAAGATGGGGTCACTTGGGCGGGGATAAGTGAAAGTCAACCACCATTTACCTGCTCCAGTATTCCAGGTGTGCAGACCTCTCCGTGGCTCTTCTAAGCAGATACAGTCAGCCCTCCCTATCCACGGGTTCTGCATTCGCGGATTCAAGCAACCACACATCCCCGGATACAGAGACAGACTGTCCTACGCCATTTTATATAAGGGACTTGAGCATCTGTGGATTTTGGTATCCACAGGAGGTCCTGGAACCAATACCCAGAGGATACCAAGGGACGACTGTAGCCCACGCCTGTAAATACCTAGAGTGTCTTATTTCCAGCACACCCGTGAATGGGAAGGGTAGGGGCTCCTGCTGTCTCACAACGAGAGTCCTAGATGTGTGGAGGGAGAAGAGAGACAGATGGCCTTGAAGCACAAAGCGAAGCATGGCCAGAGGTTAATGGGTAGGAGAAAAGGTGAAGATGGAAAGGCAGTCATTTCCTCCCCGCTTCTGGCCCGTTACTGCCATCCCAGCTCACCAAGACTCACCCTGTGCAGCTCACCGTCCACACTTGAAAAGTGCTGCCCCTGAACCAACAAAAACCCCAACAACTGTCGGTTGCCACGCGCTGAACGTTTCTACGAGCTGAGCACTGCCCTGGCATCTTTATACCGCATCCTCACAGTGGCGCTGTCCTGAAGGTACCGTCACCCCCATTTAATATATGGGGGGGGACTGAAGCTCAGAAGTGTCAAGGACCTCGCTCAGGTTCCCCCAAAGCCTAAGCGGCAGAGGCTGGCTTCCCACTCAGGTCTAATGCCAGAGCCTCGAGTTCTCTCTCAGTGCACTCACTGCCCAGCCCAGCCGGCGGGTGGGCAGCAGCTATGCCTTCGCGCACGCCCATCACTCCCCTCACTGTTGGTACGTTGCCCAATAAACACGGGCTACACTGAATACACGGAAAGGAGGTTTTCAGAAATGGGGTAAGTCACTTCCGGTCGCTCCCTCTCTTCACTCTGAAATAAGACACTGATTATTAATAAAAGGGAGAAGATACCTAGTTTGCTTTGTGCTGCTATATTTTTCTTGGTTTTCAGTTTCAGCAGACCCAAATGAATAAATAAATAACCCTTCTTTTCTCCTCATCCACATATAGCAGAAGGGGTGAAAAATACTTACGCTAGATGATACCATCTCTTACAAACACTGGAGACTTTCAGAAGTTCAGGGAGGCACAGACAGGAGAAGATTCCTAAGAGCAGCTCGTCTGGAAGGGAGTCCCATGAAACACCTTTGAGGGGGAAAAAAAAAGAAAAAGTGTCTTCCCATCACCATTCTTTTGCCCTATCAAGTCTACTGAGCCTTTTCATGCACTTAAAGCATATACAACACGTAGCTTAAACAGGGGAATTTAATGCTAAATGAATTCCTCATCCTCACAAATGTTTTTCTGTTTACCCACTGTCTATGTACCCTGAAGTGGGTACCATACTTTTTCAGCAAAGGAGAAAAGAGAACATCAAGAATACTTTTCATAACATTCTTCTCTTCAGTGCCCACCAGCCAGTCTTAGGCAAGAACGATACTAACAGTGGTTCACAGCAAGTCCCACGCCGCTCAGATCTCAGACAGCAATGTCTAAGACATCACGATGCTTTTGGTTGCTAAGGAACGCCTCACTTCTCTCTGAAGTGGATTCAGTGGTGGATTTATCAAGTAGTGACCTTATTTAAAAGGCAAAACGAACCTTCCTCCCTCTTCTTTCAGGTTTACAGAAAGCACTCAGAAGTCAATTTACCTACAAGTGCAATATCAAAAAGGTGTTCTCATCTATTAATTCAACAAATATGTACTGAGCACTTAACTCTGATGCCAGGGATCATTTCAGGTGTTGGGGTGAAAGCAGAAAACAAGACAGACAGAATACTTTTTCATGGAACTTACATTCCGGCGGGAGGAAATGATCACATGATATTAGATGATATGCTAAAAATTGTTCAATATGTTAAAAAGTACATGATATGTTCAAATTGATTAGTGCTATGCAGAAAACTTACGTGGGATAGAGGACAGGATGGGGAATACGGGGGCCAGTTTTCAAAGTCTGAGCACAGTGGCCAGGGAAGACCTTACCGAGCCGGTGATCGCTGAGCAAAGGCTGAACAGAGAGGGGGCCAGCCTTGTGAGTCTCTGGGGTGTGTTCGAGGTGCAGGAACAGCATGTCTGTTTTAAGGAACAGCAAGGAGGCCAGTGTAGAACAGAGTGAGCAAGTTGTGGGAATGATGGAAGAGGTCAGAGGGGTGAGGGGGGGCCAGGTCAGGCAGGGCTTGAGGAGCCTCAGCTTTGACTCTGAAGGGGCTTCTGAGCACAGGAATGACGGCATCTCACGGAGGTTTTAAAAGGATCACTCTGGCTGCTGTGTGCAGAATAAACTGGAGGGAGAAAAAGGTGGATGCAGGAAAACCAGTTTTCTTAGTCTTATAAAAGCAAACTCTAAACAGCTATTCAACAAGTATTAAACTCTCACATATGAATGTACAGATTAACCCACAAGATCGGGTTAACATGACAATGGCCTAGAAGGAAATAAGTATGCACCGAAGAAATACTGAGTGATTTAGATTAGATTTAGAGTGGTTAGATGAGTTCAATAACTTGCCTTCTCAGTCTCTCTCTACCTCCAATCCATCTGCTACACCAATTCTAGTGCTATCCTCTCCTCTCTGTGATGGTTAATTTTAGTATCAACTTGACTGGGTCAGGGGATGCCCAGATATTTTGGTTGAACACTATTCTGGGTGTCTCTGTGAGGGTGTTTCAGGATGAGATGAACATTTGATCAATGGACTGAGAAAAGCAGATTGCCTTCCCCAGTTGTGGGCTTGCCTCATCCAATCCAAGGCCAGGTTAGACCAAAAGGCTGATGAACGGAGAACTGTCTCTCTCTCCTGTCTCTGAGCTGGGACCTGGGTCTCCTCCTGCCTTCAGACCTGGATTGAAACTTGTACCATCTGCTCTGCGGGGTCTCAGGTCTTTGGGACTGAAGATCTTGGGACTTTTCAGCTTCCAGCACTGCGCAAGCCAATCCCTTATTAATAAATCTCCCTATATCTCCTATATGTTCAGTGTCACTGGAGAACCCTAACACTCCCACCTCCCCACTTAAAAGGTGTCAGTATTTACTGAACACGGACATTACACCAGGCTCTGTGGAGAACACGATGGAGAGCTGGAGAGAGCATGGAGGAGAGTGATAAACATGGCAGTCCGACTCTTTTCTCCTATTCCTGGGCAATCTTTTGAAAACGTCCATGCCCATCCCTCAATGAGACCCTTCAGTGGTGTCCCTTGAATATTCAGCCTAAAGTCTATACTGCTTAGCATGAAATTCAAAGCTTTCTGGCAGTGCCCCACTTATTTTTCTAGGTTCACTATCTAGAAATATGCTCCAGCCATTTGGAGCTACTTGGAATTCTCAGAATGAGTCATCCTTCGTCACATCTCAATGCCTCTGTACATGCTGTGCCCGCCCCCGACTGCTATTAATTTAACATCAAGTGACCATTAATGCCCCAACTCCTATGGACGGCTTCCCATGACATCACCAAGAACAGGTGGCTTTTTAAACCACGATTTCATTATTTGCTTACTCACCTGGGTAGGCCCCCACAAGGCCATGGGTTCTTGAGAATGAGAACCCGATTTTTTTTTCTTTTTTTAAACAGTCTTTGTATTCTAAGGACACAATGCCTGATACATTCATCCATTCATATATTTATTGAACATGTACTATATGCTGAGATCTGTTCTACAGACAAAGATGAACAAGGCATGGCCTGCTCAGACTTTCAGAGACACAGATAAATAAACAGGAAATTCCAAGCAAGTATCACCATGGGCTGCGGTAGGGTTCAGGGTGCTGTGCTGCGCAGGGTATGGGGGTGGAGCAGTGGTCAGGGAAGCAGCCTCTACGGAAATATGAGGAGGAGAGATGCAGCTGCTCAATGAACCCCTGCCCCTCCCTCTCTAGAGAATAAAATAAAGGACTGACTGAGGCTCTGAAACCTAGGGACAGATGGAGGAAGGCAGATAGATCATCCATGCTGAGCCTGGACCATGTTCTGGGCAGGTAGCTCCAACAAACCTCCATCACTGCCACACAGCTCCTGGTCCAAGGTCAGTGTGGACAGAGCTTCTCCAACAGGGCTCCTGTCCTGCTCCCCAAACTGGAGAAAAGTTTTTCTTCCATTAACTCTTCTTAACTCCCTGACCTCTGCTGCTTCTCGCGTATACAGATCAGATGCTGGCATTTCATTCGGCAAAAAAATCACACACTTAGTCACTTCGAACCTAACATGTTGAGATTTTTACTATGATCTGCACAGACCATCCTGACACCACGTGCTTGACCCCCGCCACAAGTGTAAGGACTACTGGACTGAGGAAGAAGCACAGCTTCGACTGGAATTCGACTACATTGCCTCCAAGACTACGAACCTTAGGCAAGTTACTCAATCCCTCTGGGGCTCGGTTTCTTCATCTGTAGGAATGGGAATCAGAAGGTTTATCTTGCAAAGTTGTTCACTATGAAGATTAAATAACTTATGACAAGAGGTTAAGCAGCGGAGAGTCAAACTTTCTCTTTCTTGCCTCTATTCCTCTCCTTTCTCCATAAAATCTGTACATTTTCCTCTTGTAACCTTTTCTTTTCAATGCTGCTTGGAATTTTCACCTACGTGAAAACACCCACGGTGGAAGTAGGGTTTGGACAAGGGCTGCCTGGTATGATTTACTGAGACCCCCCAAACTGTCTTCTACCCAAGTTTGGGATCCCCAGAAGCAGATCCTGAGAACATGAACTAAAGTAGTTTATTTGGGAAGTGATCTCAAAAGTACTGGAAAGAGTGAGGCGAGACATGGAAGGGCAGGAAGCCAATTTGGGTATGTGAATAAGCAGATTACCGCTATGGGCAACTGGGTTTCAAATCCGCAGGGCACTCCAGGGAAGCATATGGCACCTGCCCCAGAGTGGTCCCAGCCAAGGGCACAGGTGCTGGGGCATTAATCCACCAACTGTTGTCAGTCATTGGTTGGCGGCTTCTGGGAAAGGGCAGGAATGTTGACTGCCTAGCACCTCTGCCCAGAGAAAGCCCTCAAACACAGTGTCATCTACATGGAGGAGAAAGCCTTCGGCATAAAAGGGAATGGTGACCTTCAAGGAGCTATGGATGGGGCACCAAAATGTCTACCAAAGATGGTGAGGAAAGGAAATAGGGAAGCTTGTTGTGAAGTGTAGGGCAGGAGAAATAAATAATGAACTTGATGCTTCCCATTTTATTAGAAAGACATAAGAAATCAAGAACAATTAGAATATGAGATCAGTAATTCAAATGCTAGAAGGAAAATGTGGCAAGCGATGAATGCAGATGTTTTCCGAGGACAGCAACGCCAGGCAATGAAGCCACACAAGTAAGCTAAGTCTAGAATTAGGAGGGCTTTGCACTGCAACGTCCATCTTCACCTGCCCAGCTCCTAGCCATCCTTCAGACCTCAGCTTAAGTGTCACTCTCTCAGAGGAGCATTCCCAGGTCACCACCACAGCCCCCATACCCAGATTTGCACATCTAGCACCCAGGACAATACCTGACACATAACATGCATTCACTAAATCATTGCTCAATGCGTTATACCTTTTACTCTCCCTTCACGCAAACTGTGCACGTGCTAATTCTGTATCTGTGTGACTGGTTAACCTTCCTTAACCGATTAACTGCTACACCTGGTGCCTAGGACAAACCTGGCGATGAACATTAGAAAGTACTCAACTGATATTACACAAAGGAATGACTGACACCCAAGAGAAGAATGCTGGCTTTATTTTATAGACAGGTAAGACTGTCGGCCTCTTAGGACCAGTTTCCTCATTTGTAAAATGACAAGGCTGGCCTAAGGCTCCACTTTGATATACATTCCTGGGTGACTAACTAATGCACGGGTGTGTAAGCACAGTCCCTGCCTGGTGGCCTCAGTGGGAGACAAACTAATAGACAAAAACATAACCTGGCACTTAAAACTGCCATTTACCGAGAGCCCTAAAAAGTCTCAGACATTTATTAATGCACACTGATTCTAATGTGTCCGTGTCCTAAGTCGTAGTATCCCATTTTATAGATGAGGAAACTTGTCTTAGCGGGGTTATTAATTAACCTCACCAAGGTGCTATCAACGATTAGGTGGCAGAGCTAAGAGGCCAACGTGGGTCTCTTCTGTCTGTTTCCAAACCCCACATCCTGAGGTGAAGGCACAGAGCCACAGAGGAGGATGTCTGAAGGCTGGCCAGGTGGTACGGGGCACAGTACCTGCAAAGGAATGGCACGGCCCTGTAGGTGTTTGGGGAGGATGAGGCTAAAGACAGAAACCTGGGGAAACAGGTAGTGTCCTGTCAGTCTTGGAGGTGGGGGGGAGGGGATTCACGAGAAGATGTAACTGTGACTAAAGGTACAGGTCACACAACCAGCAAATGGCAGGCTGGGAATCCAAACCCAGGTCTGACTCTAAATCCTGCCCTCTTTCTACCCTAGGATTCTCTCTCCTATTCTGAGTACTTAATTTTCTACAAGTTTTTTACAAGGTGAGAATTAAATCTGACTTGCTACAGAGAAAGGAATCTATCAGGGCTTGGGAGGGAGGGGAGAGACAAAGATGCCGAGAGCTCTCAGCGGGTCAGCGAGCAGATGGAAGGCGCGATGGCCGAGAAAATGCACAGCCTCGGTGAGCAGCCAAGTACCCAGGGCTCCATGGAGCCGATCACAGGACCACACTGACGCTGATTCTAGGGCCCCTGGTAGGGATGAAGGCCAGGAGGCGGGGCAGGGGGTGTTTCACAGCCTGAAAGTGGGTGCTGTTCCAGCAGAAGAGGCAGAGTCTGTCTTCATGTAGCTGCCCCCGGGGCTGGTATCCAGGCTTGGGATATGCTTAATCTAATTTTACTTCCCATATTTAATTCTCAAAACATCGACCATCTGTTTCCTGGATTCCTGACTACACTGCTGCCTGGTCTGTCTGCCCAGAGAGGATGAGAAAGTCCAGAGCGAGTCTTTCTTCCACTCACCTCTTCTAAACCCTCCAAGGCTGCACACCAGACCTGCACAGTAAGGAGAAGAATCAACCCCACGGACTCTAGTCTTCAACGACATGGAAGCAGTTCAACATACTTCGGAGCCATGAAAGGTGAAAACTGGCCAGATTCACAAACTTGTTGGTCACCACCCTCAGCCACCGGTATCACCACTTATTCCTCCGGTGTAAAGCCAGCTGTCCACTTCTGTAACCTCATCACCTCCCATCCTCTTGAAGTCCTCTGGAAACAGTGCTTGTTGAAGAGTTTTCGATGCATTAGGACTTTGCAGTATAGGTAACACCTTACTCAACATGTTTATTTCTTGGAACATCACCTATACTCAGATGCAAATTCAAACTCCAAAGTCATCTCAGTTTTTGATCCTCAAAGCCACCCGTCTCTTTAAGCACAGATAAACAATTATACGTGAAGGATAAGCAGGTACAGGTATTCACATCTACTGTTTTCCGGGGTTTTTGTTTGTTTGTTTGTTTGTTTTTTAAGGGTGGAGGCTCACCTCATGTTCATGCTTTTGCTAGCTTGTTTTAAGTATTAACAACTCATGCTTCCTTTCTGGGAAACTACAAACAGATTCTGCCATCCGGGATGAGGTTTCCTTCCTCTTCCTACAAGTCATTAAGAGAAACACTAGACCATGCTAGCTCTTGGTATTTTGGGTTTTTTATTTTTATTTTTTGGCTGGCTAGACAAAACTGAAAGAAGCAAAACAGGAAAAAGCTAAAACTGGGGTCCTCAATGACCCCTCTCAACCCCATATTTCTATGCTCAACCCTGGGATGTGGGAAGAGTAACTAAGAAACCATGGAAATTGGGATTTGGAGAATTAGGTACAGGGTACAAGCTCTAGGAGAGCAGGATCTTTGGTTCGTTATGTTCACTGCTGGATCCCCAATCTCTAGAACGATGCTCCATCAACATTTGCTGAATGAATGAAAGGAAGCTAGAGGGCAAAGAAAAGGTTCTTGGGAGGGTCCTGTAAAGGCTCTTTCAGAGCTGAGTTTTGGGAGCTGTGGGCTGAGATTCATTGGTGAGTCATGAAATCAATTTATTTGATGAGCATTGTTTTGAAAGAATGGAATGGAAGAGCACAGGAAATACCTTAGTAAGGAGAAATCTAGTTTTGTGAAATTTTGGTTCCAGATACACACCCAGCATTGCAATGTAAAATATATTTCTTATTGGTTATTAAAAAACAAAAAGGAAAGAAAGAAAGGGAGAGAAGGGAGGAAAAACGTTTGCCTGGGGATATTGAAAAGCAGATTCCCAGGCTCAAGGCAGGACTTCTGGGATCAGAATTTCTGGAATTTTGCACTTTGAACATGTTCCCTTGGGGATACCAGCAGGCTCTAAACTTTGGAGTCTCCAGTCTGAAAACCACTGTGGGGCTTGGAATCTGAAGCAGTTTAACAGCCACGGGAGAGCTGATCAACAAATCAGTTCAAGAGCGTTTCCATGGCTGTGCCCCGTTTGGGAGGTCGGGGGTGGAGAGATGCGGGGTGCAGAAGATGGGGGACCAGGACAGGCATTTAACAACCATGAATAAGATGCAGTTGTTCTCTTTCTGTCCATTACTGACCTCATCACTGGGCCATTTCCTCCTCCCGACTCCTTCTACACACTCACCCCAAAGGTCAATCAGACCTGTCCTGGTATGGGTTGGCCACAACGTTTTCGTCTCCCAAACTAAACAGATGAAGAGGATTTAGTCACCAGATGTGAGTCTGGCTTGGGGCCGGCAGAAAAGAAAGACTGCCGAGTGAAGAACCAAGAACAACTCACACAGCCCAGGGCCACTGTCATCAGATAGCAATGGAAAGCAGGTGTGGCCTGTTCCAGCCGAATCCTGCAGCGCTCTTAGCCACCTGTCCCGACAACTGCAGACAAAACTCGCTTGCATGATGATCCAGCACCACTGGAGGCCCAGGGGGAACCCTCTACACCAGCTGTCCCTCACCCTGCATCCTGGCTCTAACCCTCCCCCTCCACACCAATTAACCAATCTCTCCTGTGCGTAATTCCAAGCACAGACACAGCATAGAACTGGTTTCCCTCCCTGCCTCTCTCTTAGGTCACAACAAACATAAAACTCATGATTTTTTTTCTCTTACTTCAGATAAATATATATTTTTGAAGTCAATTTTAACAGTCTAGACTCAGTGACTGGACCATTTCCAGATCCTTCTCTCTTTTCTCAGAGCCTCCGCTTTGCTGAGTAGAAGGAGGAAGCGTGTCTACGTCCAGTTGGCATCATCATGGAAGCTTTGGGTCATTCTGGCACAAGGGGCTCCCTCCCTCTGGCCTCCTAGAGCATCTGCTGCCTGAACCACTCAGCAGATGCCAGTGCGTGAGCTGCCATTTTTGCTGCGAGCTTCTCTTACTATGTATTCTCTTTTCTCCTCAACTTGACTTGCAATTTCCTAGAAGACGGCAGCCATCCCTTGATCTTCTGTCTTGTTTCCATAATGCCTTGCTCTAAAAATGTCATTTGTATTTCCACCCGTGTGTGTGAATGTGGAAGGACACACAGCAATCACTCCATGTCAGAAGCTATCAGCACTAAAGTCATCAAAAGCTGCCCATCTTAGCAGGAAGTGTCTTTCACCACATTTGGTTAGTCAAGCACCAAATTGCTCGTGCTGCATTCCAGACACTAAAAATAGCAGTGACATTCAATTTTGAAGCAAAAAGATCTACGTGAACAGGGTCAGGCGAACAGGATTAAGGACGAAAGACAAGTGAAGTAGCCTCTCAACTGGGTGTCATTTTGTCCACCAAATTAACTGGATTTACTTGTTGAGTGTAATGTGCAGGCAGCATGCTAAGGGCTCTATGTATACCCTTTCATCTAATCTTCACAGTAACCCATGAAGTGGGTATTACTATTCCATTTCACAAAGAAACTAAGGAACAGATAGCTCAAACAACTTCCCAAGGTTGGTAAACAGCACAATTGGGATTCGAAGCCAGATGTGCCTGACTTCACCATGATCCTTCACTGCCTTTCTAATTAATCCAACACCAAATATAGAAAAGGTCACAAGCCAAAAAAACAGATTTTTTTTTTTTTAAAGCAAGCGAGCAACCAACCAACCCATCAACCGTCATCAAAGAAAGCCAGATGGGGGAATTCAGGAATATACTTATTTACCTTGGCTCTGCTAGACTTCATCTTTATTTCTTGACTCTGTCTCTTCTTCTCCATCATGACCCACCCAATTTCAGTTTAGACTATGATAACCTCTTCTACAGACAATTTCAAAGTCTCCTAAGTCTGTCCACTCTAACGTCAGGATCTATCCAGAAGCTGACTGCTGCTTATAGTACTCCCACACCTCTCGACAAGTCTCTAAGCTTTTACCCTCAACTCCCCAAAGTTTAGTCTCAACACATCAGTGTGTCCTTTTAAAAGGTCACATCACAACTCCGCTCAATAGCACCTCTAGCCCGCCTCCCACTACTCTCCCCTTTGCTCATCCACTCTGGGAATATGGCTTCCTTATTGTTCCTTGAACAAACATAACATTCCTCTGCCCCAGGGTCTTTGCACTAGCTGCTCCCTCTGCTTGGGGCTCTCTTCTCCAAGATACTTGCATGGCACATTCCTTCATCTCCTTTAAGCCTTTGTTTAAAGTTCACTGTCCAAGCGAGGCATTCCCTTAATACCCTACAAACCAGCTTCCCGCCCCAGGACCTCCAATCCCTCTTGGCTTGTCCTATTTTTGTTTTTAGCCATAGCACTTATTCTCATATACTACACACCAGACTTATGTTTACTCCATCCTCTCTCTAGAACAGAAGCTCCGTGAGGGTAGAAATGCTTTGTGTTGCTCACTGCTGTATCCCCAGCACCTAGAACAATGCCTAGCACACAGAATGTGCTCAGCAAATATTTGCTGAATTAATGTTTTACATGGCTTGCCAGCAAGAAAAACTGATAACCCCAGGTCAATGCACTATGTTTACCTTATGGGCTTTGAGTACTCCCGGGGCTCTGATCCACTCTGGGAGGCACTTATTCACCTGCTTGAGAAGCCTGGGAACTGGGAGCTATTAAGAGCAGAATGATGTGGTGAGTTCTACATTTTAATCAGTTCACTCTAGCTCTGGGGGATGGATCTGGGGAGGTTAAGGCTGGAATTATGAGTCCATTCCAGTAATCAGGCAAGAGATGATGAGAGCCTGAGAAATATTTAGGAGACAAGAGGGAAAGGTTCAATGATTGGTTGGATGTTGGGGGATGGTGGGAATCTGACTAACCTTCAGGTTTGGGGGTTGGGGAACTGAACAGATAACACGGTTAGTAATGAAGACAGAGCATACAGAAGAATCTCACTTGGGAATGGACCTGGGAAGATAAGTCTCCTCCCCTTAGTTCAACATTCACTTTAGCAGCCCCTTGACAAATAACTAAAGTGATTATGGCAAAAAGCTCAACCAGGGCTACAGAGCAGCAGAATATAAACAAAAAGAATCCTAGAGGATCATCGCTTTGTTCCCAGTTGTCAGTGGCAGTGAGCTGGCCTTTGACCAGGCAGAGTCCCTCCTAAAGAAAGAGTATGGAGTGTCTTTTCATGGGTTAAAAGTCGGTCGTGCCCCTTAAGAGATACACATACCAACATTTCTGTAAACTTCACAGACAATGAGTTGTCCCATTTCTTTGGAAAATAACTTCAGAATTCAGCAATTTTAAAAGGGCCCCATCCTAAAGGCCCCTGAACAAAGGTTTACCAACAAAATAGTTTAATCCACCACTTACTGGACTGATAGTTTTACCCTCATACCTTACCTGGAAAGTTCTCTCGATTTAGCTTAGGTCTGCGGACAATCACAAAGTCCTTGTCATTCCCTTTGCTCTTTAGCCGTTTTCGTGGGGGGCTCTGCGGGTGGCCCAGGTTTGAAAGCAGTTCCTGGGGGATGTTCTCACTGTCCACCTCCTCCTTCTCCAGGGCGGAGACCCCCATGCCTGAAAGCAGTTCAGAAGTCTTGCTAGAATCCCATCCCCACGTGAAGCTGGTGGTAACGTTGCTACTCTGGTCGGGAATCTCCTGGAGGTGTTTCCTGCAGAAACGCACAATAGCCCCACGTTCCTTTCAAAAACACAGCCGTAAATAATTCCAAGGTAGGCCTAAAGGAAGCTGCAAGTTACGCATTGCAGAAAACTTTCACAGCAGGTAACTAAATTGCATTTCTACGCGCCGGCGGCGAGTTCCCAAGAATAAAAGAGAAAATAACCAAACAAATCGAACACATCGAAAAGTCTTTTCGATTTACGATCATGCAGAAGGCCTCAAGAATTTCTTAAAGTGGAAGGAACAGACAAGGAAAGAGGGAGGGCAATCATACAGTGATTGAAAACAGCAGCCGGAAAGCCCAATAAGGGAAGCCAAATAAAATCGCACGCTGATCACCGCGCTAAAGCATCCACCCATCCACGTTTTCCCAAAGAAGAGGCCAAGCAACCATTCACATTACAGCATTACTAACAATATTAGCAAGTAGCAAAATTCGCGGCCTAAAAGAATTAAGACGGTCCATTCATGTCTGCCCCTTTTTGCAATCGGTTTACCTGTGCATGGCGTCCGCAGGTTCGGGAGTTTTAAATGCGTGCATTAATTGCAGAGGTACCCGCCTCCCGGATTCCCGCTTTGGCGCGCGGCGGCGCACTGCGTGCAGCTCCTGCCCCCAGCAGCTAGACCCGCGAACTCTATCAACGTTCCATCCCCGCCGCGCGCGCAGAATTCTTCTGCCCGCTCTCCGCCGCGGCCGCCGTCTGCTGCCCCGCTGCCTGCTGGGAATTGTAGTTTCTGCCCTGCCTGGTAGTGCGGCTGCCTCGCTACTACTTCGTTTCCTTATAGCTTTGCCCGCCTTCAGGATACCCACAACCCCCCGCGGCTACGGGACGGGACGGCCCACAGGGTAGGCGGGGAAGCGGAAGCGGGCGGTGCTTCGGCTGACTGGGAAATGTCAGCTGCTTGATTGGCGACGGGTTTTCCTTTCCCCGGAACCCGCAGGCCTTCAGGTGACCGCCACCGCCGTCGCCAGGGAGCGTGGGTCCCAGACCCTGGACGGCTGTGGCGGACACGGGGTTTCCCGGTCTTTCTGGACGCTGTCCGGCGAGATCGGGCGGTGAGCCTGAGGGGGAGAGCGTGAGGCACTTTGGGGTCTGGGGCGGAGCGCGGGCGGAGAGAGAGGGACCCCGGAGACCCAGAGAGGCCGCCGCCGCGGGGCCCACGTCCCCGGCCGCGCCGCCGGCCAGGTGAGAGGTTGCGGCCGCGGGCGTCAGACCTGCTCTCCCCGCTGCCCGGAGCTGCGTTCTCCACCGGGGAGAGGGCGGCCCTTAGCACTAGGTCTGTGGACAGGATCCTTTCTTCATCTGTAAAATAGGCACTGTGGCAAGCGACGCTCATTTCACAGGCTTGGAGTCGGGGTCAAATCGGATAACGCGTGTGAAAGCGCTTTGTAGACGAAAACGCGGTTCAGAAGAGAGGCGGCGGTTTAATTTTAGGGCAGCAGGAGATCACGGTGGTTCCTGTGTGCAGTGGCAACGCTGAGCATCCCCTTGCAGCCTCGAGAAGGCTCATACATGCTAACATGAGAACAAATAAGGTGAGTAATTGTTTGCAAAGGGCTTTCAGTGCAACACTAGGTGCCGCCAGCAAAGCCATTCGGTTGCTCACTCTCAACCAGCTTCTTTCTGTTTGCCTCGCCTCCTGAAAGCACGCTGCTTTTAGCCTCTATCCGCGGAGAAGAGTTTGGAGCTGGTTGGAGTAGGGAGAGTGCCATACTCCGGGTAGGATGACCGTGCGAAATGCATTATGCAAACTGTACTGTAACTGTGACCCTGGGAAAGCAGTGGAAGAGAGATAGGGGAATAGCTTCCAACCCTAATAAAAATGGAGAGGATGTATAAGGTTCAGAAGTAAGCAACCCAGCGTCATAAATATATTAGAATATTACTTAAGTATGCTGTGTAGCATGCCTTTTTATTTCTTTTTTTTTTTAAAGAAAAAGCTTCGATTTACACTGGAATTAAACCTCCCTTGCTTGGGTACGTGCTTGTTTCAGACTTGATGCTTAGCTTGAAAAATAACCACTACTTTAAAAAATTAATTGAGGGGCTTTTTAAAAAATTTCTTAAAAAAAAAAAATGCTTCGATTTACACTGGAATTAAACCTCCCTTGTTTGGGTACGTGCTTGTTTCAGGCTTGATGCTTAGCTTGAAAAATAACCACCCTTTGACAGAGGAAAGCATTCATGAACCTTTAGTTTGTTCCTGAAACTAGGTGAAATTGGTGTAAAGAAGGGATCTGTTCACAGATTGAGTCTGATTGAAACCAGGTGAAGAATACGAGGCTGAATGTTCACAATTCATTAAACTAATGTTACCTGGAAAATATTTTTAAATGCAGTTTAAATGCAGTTCTGATGTTTTACATAAAGTGACCTTTAAGCAGTTACCTTCGCTTGAAATCTACATCCTTTTCCCTTAAAATTGCAACTCAGAGGAAATATTTTTAACATAAAAAAGTTATAGTCTCCTTCAGGAAAGTGAACAAGACAGAGGGCACTTATAAGCTAATGGAGGAGAAAGAACAAACAAGAAAAAAATATTTAAAATATTTGAGAATAAACAAAGTTTTGAGGTATAAAGTAATTGGGAGAGGCCACTTTAGATAGAGATCTTATAGATAGGAAGTTCTAACAGATGGGATGATTCTAAATTTAAAGATAAGAAATATCCTCATACTAGGATTTAGCCTGAGAGCTAGGGAACATTTCTAGTTTTCAGAATACTTGGAATGTCTGAATTAGTGGGCACAAGGTCCTTTATAGGACTTCAGAGAGAGCCTGTCAACTTGGAAAATCAAAATCTTCAAATTGTAGAATAGATATTTCACTAACAATTTGCTCTGGCAGCAAAAATATTTTAGCTTACTAAAATAGGAATAATTTTTTTCTGCATTCCTTCTAATAATGGCTGTTCTCTTAATATAGTAAGTAAAAGTTTAACTTGGTGAATTGGTACTTTAATATAAGGAATTGTGTCCATTGAAGACTTGAGATTACCAGCTACATAGAGGTTGCTGTTTGGTCTTTTCAAGAACTGCATTATGATTGCTACTGATGTGGATTATTTTGTTTTCCTGATTAATTTTATTCTTTTAATCTACTCAGCACACCCCATGTCCCATTTTAGTGAGAGAGGTATACCATATTTCTAGAAGTAGAATTAGTAGATCAGTATCTAGGACAAATCAATTACATTTTTTTTTATGTCTGCAAATGACATTAGAGTGAGTAATTTCTAGTACTCTTTAGAAGTTTCAGATAGAGTACAAAGTGAGTTTGTAAATTGGGAAAATGTTTCTCATACAAGAGGCAAGAGCATAGTTAGTTACAGCATATTCAATATTAGGGCATAGGACAGGCCAAAAAGGACTAGAAATTACATTCAGCTATAAGTTATGTATATAGCTTATATGTATATATATATTCAGTAGTATATTATTGTTCCTTTTGAAAATCAAATGTGACAAAAGAGATTCTATTTAAATAGAAGTGTGATGTGCTTCTTCCTTAGTTCCATCATAGCATGAAGTAAATCTTAAGATTTGTTAGTGTTTTTTTATGTTATTTAGCTTAGGTGAACAAAAGACTAAGAACAGTTACATAGCAAGAAGTTTTTGTCTGCTAATCAAGTTTCAAAAGATTCCTTTTCCCTCAATTAATTTTATTTTTATTTATTTATTTTTAATTTATTTAGTTAGTTTTGGCTGCATTGGGTCTTTGTTGCTGCACGTGGGCTTTCTCTAGTTGCGGCGAGCCGGGGCTACTCTTTGTTGCGGTGCGTGGGCTTTTCCTTGCGGTGGCTTCTCTTGTTGCAGAGCACAAGCTCTAGGTGCACAGGCTTCAGTAGTTGTGATGCGTGGGCTCAGTAGTTGTGGCACATGGGCTTAGTTGCTCTGCGGCATGTGAGACCTTCCCGGACCAGGGATCGAACCCGTGTCCCCTGCATTGGCAGGCAGATTCTTAACCACTGCGCCACCAGGGAAGCCCCTCAATTAATTTTAAAGCAGATCTAAAAGATCTACTTTTTAAAGTAGTTCTCTGCAGTTTAATACTCTCTATAATGGGCAGATTGGGGCAAGAACAGAAGGGCTCTTTCCCAATTCTGATATGCTCTGTTTTCTTTTTTACTTTCCCCATGTAGATTAGAGTCATATATTATACTTAAGTTATGGCAGCCTTAAAACTGCAAAGTTAAAAAGACTTAGTTAAATTCTATATTAAACATGACTTTATTAGCACTGTCTTTATATATATAAAGAAATAACTAATAGGAGAACGTTTCTACTTTGTTCATTGAAATGAAATGAACAAATGAAAACTGAGCAAAAGAAATGATTTAAACAGTCTAAATTGCATTGAGAAAGTATGTCTGGACTGGAGCAGAGACTCTGGTATCCTAATTGTGAGCCTGGCTCTGTAGTCAGGATGCCTCTGAATCCCACTTCTTACCCTCTCTGTGCCATTTTCTCCTCTACTAAACAAGGATACTAACCTTTCTTACGGGGCTGTGAAGTGTAATTTGATACAGCATGTTAAGCGCTAGCACAATGCTTGGAATCTAGTAAACTGACACAAAATATTAACTACTAGTTTTTTAAAAAAACTATTTTGTTACTAGGAAGGATTCTAAAGATTATTTTCTAATTACCAAAGTAAGTCTTATAATCTCTTTACCTAAAATCTTTAAGGATCCGTTACAATTCCAGTTGTTTTCTTCTTGCCTACTTACTGGTTGCTACCTCTCTCATGCCTTGCCAAAGGTGGAACAGTTTGTATATGTCCATCTTTCTTCAAAAGGCTTGTTGCTCTTTGGAATTCACTTCAACTGGTTGGTTTGCCAACTCAGCTCATTTTTTAAGATGGCTTCAAAAGATATTATGCCTTTTTTGCATTTTTAGAGTGGGAGTTACATTCTTTCGTGGTATTCTATCTGTATCCTAAGCTGAATTCTCCTTATACCTGAAATCGTTAAACATGGGATTAATGATTATCTTTGGAAGGTTTAAATTTTGATTGGTGGTAAAGAATTGTTGACTTCCATTATTTACATCTAGTTCTGATTCTTTTGATTTTTCATTATTTGGATCTTGAGTTGTCTCCTAGTTTTTATTCACATGTCTGAGTAAAGATACATATTTAAGTTAACACAATCTGTCTGATGAATCATTAGGTTCTAGTTGGAAATTTTTAATTCAGTTCAGAATCTTAGGTTTTGGCAAAATTTTTGTCCTGTTCTCTTGTTCAATTGATCTTTCAATTCAATCTTTCCTTCCTGTCTTTTTCTTTTCTTCCCCCACCCCCATTTTTTTTTTTGAAAATATTTGGGATGTTTCAGATTCCAAAATGATCTTAACCCCTAAATTTTCTACTTAAAGTGTGTTTAGCCTGAAAAACTATCATCAACCATAAAATACTCAGGAATTAGTACTCCAAGTCAGTAACATTAGCAAACTCATGAAAGGCATTTGAAGGTAGTATTGTATAATGTCTTGATGATTGGTAAAAGACTGAATTGGATTTTAAATGTTTAAAACTTTCAGAACTGATATTTTGAAAGGTAGACTGTACCTGCATATTAGGTACTAAAATATGAGTGAATGAATTGGCATTTTGATTTTAAGTAAAATCTACTTTTGCTGCTGTGGCGTTAATGCCCACCTATGATAGCTTTATGCCTCTTTTTCATTTCTAATCACATGGAACTAAATTTGGATTTGCCTCCAAATTTTAGCATTTTCTTGTTTTATTTTTGCCTTTTAGCCTAAACACATTATTTTGATAAAGAATATCATTAGAAGGACCATTGTTGTGGTCAAAGGAATATTTGCCCTTTTGCCCCCAAGTATATTTTTGCATAGCTGCACATCGTTACAGTTCAGCAAATGATCCATTTTGCTTCACCTCCATTTTGATCATTTGCCTAGAAGAATGGCATTGTCTTTCTATATGATGTTGGTGTGTCAAGTGTACCTTCTTGACATGACTTTGAGATGTGTTCTATCTCTTCACCATGGACAGAACACAAAGGACAGATGAAGGGGTGTTTGGGCTATCTTACAGACCTAGAGAGGTAACCCCACTTAGTCAGGTGAGGCAAGGGGAGCAATTTCTGTGAACATAAACATCATTTTTTGTTTTATAGGAATGAGTGTGGGTCCAAGCTGCGGTAACCACAGAGAATGAGAAACAAAAAGCATTTGGTATCCATCCATTCATGGTTTTTGGGGGGTTGGGGGGGAAGACCATTTAGGGTAAAGCTATACTTTGAGACCATTGAGGCAACTAGTTATCTTCTGGAAGCACACGGTATGAAGGAGGTGGAGATTAGCAACTAGCATTTATTGAAGATCTACTCTGGAACTCCTATTGGTGTTTTACTTTTATAACTCACTTGATCTTCATAGCAACCTGTGTGAGGTGATCATATATCCTCATTCAACAGCTTAAATTGCATACAATTACACAATTATTAAATAGAGTTGGGATTTGGAACCCAGGTTTACCGTAATATAATAAAACATTTGTGTTTTAAAATAGTTGTAATTCTAGGCACTTGGTAACACTACAGCAAAATTTTTCATTGTCTCGTTGCTATGTGTTTTACTTTCATATTACTACACTGATTTTTAAATAGTATTAAAATTACAAAAAAATACACTTATCATTTGAAATTAAAAGCACACACATACAAAGAAAGAGCAAGAAAGAAAATAGAAGTCATCTCTTTACTATGTTGTGGCACCACTGTTAGCATTTTGATGTATATTTGTCCATACATATATGTGCGTTTCTTATGTATACTCCCTAAGATCCCACCCATGCCCCTTTTTACATCTCTAAAGTGTCCCTCTGGTTCTCACCTTTCTTCTGGGCTGGAGGAATCTGGTGGGCCCCTTTAATCATTGTCTGTAATGGAGTCTTTCTGTTAGGTGGTCCTTGACTCAGACACAGATCCCTGCTCCCATAGGTCATGGCCAGGTAGGCGGGATTAGTGATTTATGAAACCCTTGGCTGCTTTTGTCAAAAAGGTAATGGACAACAATGAGACTGGTGGACATTTTTAAGACTTGGTGAACTATTTAGTACAAACATTTAAGTTGTTTCTATGTTTTTATGTTTAAATAATGCTGCTGTGAAAAATAATATTGTAGATAAATCTTTGTTCCCATTTTGGTTTTTCTCTAAGTTATTTGAAGAAGTGTTGCTAGGGCCACAAGGATATATACCTTTTTTAAGTTCTTCGATACCTAGTGCCAAATTGCTGTCCACCCTGGCAATGAGTTTTTTTTTTAATACACCAAACTTGAGTTGTCCAATCTTTATTTTTATTCGATTTTAATTGATAATTATTTTATGAATTTAATATACAAATAACTAAATCAGATGGAGAATACAGCACCCCTAGCTTTGAACTGAAAATTATTCAGTTGAAACAACTAAAACAGGCTATAGGAATTCGTAAGGAACCTTGGAAACTACTATCATTCTGCACCGTAAAAAAAAATTCCTTATTTGAAATTAGGTACAAGGTCAAAGATATGTACTTTAAAACTATTATTTTCTCATCTCACGTTAGGGAAATCCCAACTTTCATTTCTAGTTTCATGGGACCCCCTAGGCATAACCTTGTGTCATAACAAGGCAACAAGTGTTCAGTTTGAACTGAAATAAATGGTGTGATGAACAGAATAATAGACCCCCAAGGATATCTATGCCTTAATCCCTGTGGAACCAGTAAATATGACTAGATTATCCAGGTGGGCCCAGTGAGATCAGATGAACCCTTAAAAGCAGAGCTTTCTTCAAGCAAAGGGCAGAAGAGAAAGTTAGCAGTTTCAAGCGTGCAGAGGATTTGACAAGCCATTTCTGGCTCTGAGGTATATAGGGCTGCATGCAAAGACCAGAAAGAAGCCTCTAGAACTAAGGGCAAATGCTAGCTGACAGCCAGCAAGGAAATGAGGATATCAGTCCTATAACCATAACAAACTGAATTTTACCAACAGCCTGAAGGAACTATGGATTCTTCCCCAGAGTCTCCAGAAAGGAGCCCCTGCTGACACCTTGATTTCAATATTGAGAACTCAGTTGAGCCACACTGTGCCTAGACATGTGACCCACAGAAACTGAAATATCTAGCCTTCAGAAGCTATGACACGTGGGTGTTGTTTGAAGACACTAAGTTTACAGTAATTCTTTACAACAGCAATAGGAGACGAATACACTGAGTATGGGAAGAGATGTAACCAAATCATTTCTTTATACTAGAATAAAGGATCCATAATTCTTTTTATTCACTATAACATTTAAAAGTACTATGAATCAGACTGAAAAACTGACAGCTGTTGTAAAAAAGATAGTAACTAGCAGCAAGTTTATAACTGATTGTTTTATAACTGATTGTGTTGTTTGCTTATACCCATAATCTTATTACGTAACTATTATCGATGTTTCCACATATTTCATTGTTGTTCATTCATTCTTATTTTTATGCATGTTATGTAAAAATCTGTGAATCTAGTTTTTCAGTTAATGTTATGGTAGTTTTCTAATGTTATTGAATAATCTTAACAAATATCCTTTCTTATACTTCAGTAATAGTCCATCAATGGTTCTGCCATGCCTTAGCATTTCCTTGCTAATCTCTGATATCCATTCTTTTTTCTATGGTTGTCATACTCCTTGCACTGGACAATTTCAGGCAAAATAAATATCGAGGTCCAACCATAAAGGGATTTTCATATGATAATTATATTAAATTCACATTGAGTGATTTTTTTCTTTAAAAAGCTGTATCTTAAAGATGGTAACAGCTTTCATCAGCACATTCTACATTGAGCTGTCACCTAACCACTTAATCTATTTTTTTTTTTTTTTTTTTTGTGGTACACGGGCCTCTGACTGTTGTGGCCTCTCCCGTTGCGGAGCACAGGCTCCGGACGCGCAGGCTCAGCAGCCATGGCTCACGGGCCCAGCCGCTCCGCGGCATGTGGGATCTTCCCGGACCGGGGCACGAACCCGTGTCCCCTGCGTCAGCAGGCGGACTCTCAGCCACTGAGCCACCAGGGAAGCCCTATTCTTGACTTAAAAATAAGATTTAACTCACTGTTATTGTGATGGTACAAGTTGTTTCTTTGAAAATGAAATTTGAAATTTTGAGTAGTAGTAATGAGCAGAGTTCTAAGCCTTTTGAATTGTAATAAGTATTTGTAAAATTAGTTTTGGGGACAATAACAAGAGTTTTACATTGACTTTGAAGTCAGCAGTAATAAAAAATAGTGTATATACTAAAGGATACAGTAATGTTTTTTATTCATTGGCTTATTCATTCAAGAGATATTTTTTGAATACTGACTGTATGCCAGACACTATTAGAGACATGGGGGACAGTACTGAATAAAATAGTCAAGTCTCTGCTCTCATGGAGTCTGTGTGTGTGTGTGTGTGTGTGTGTGTGTGTGTGTTGGGGGGTGTTTTCAGGGAGACAGTAAAGAATATACATTATATCAGGTGGATAAGTGCTTTGAAGAAAAATATAGCAGGATATGGTGATAGAGAGTGACAAATGGGGTTCAGTTTTAGATATTTAAGAATGAAAATATTGGTTGAAATCCACAGAGGAATGGAAAGAAACTACTTCAATAATATAAAGAAATAATGAAGTAGTTTATTAAATGTGATTTTTATTTGTGATATTCCATATAGAAGTATTTCTTATGTAAATTTAAATTTAGACTGTTAAAGTACCCAAATTTCTTTATTCTTTTAATAACTAGTTTTGGTTGGAGATCTTTGTTAATTTGACATATTTTATTGATTCTACCTTATTTTATTTTGGTGGGTTGCATCATAATCTTGATTCTCTGTGTTAAGATGTTGATTCATTCCTTGGGATACTGTAGTTAATTCATAGACAAAGAAAAATGCCTGACATTGATTTTATAGAGGTGAAAAGCACATATATTTTCTTCAGTTAGTGAAGGTAAATTATTTTATAAGAGTAGAGAGACATCAAATAAACCATATTCTGCTATCTGTATCATCAACATTTATAATTAAAAATATTTTCAAATGTATGACTTTATTCAGTAATCATTGATAAATTTTTCTGCCTATAAAATAGATGAAGTAACTTTAAAGAAAATAAGATTTGTATAGATAGATGGAAAGTGGCGAGTATATTGAGTTTATTTTGTGGAGCAGTAAATGAATAAGAATTTCAGGTCCCAAAAGTTAGACAAGATTAGGACGAAAGAAAGAAAAATACTGTTTCAAACAAAGGAAACATTACTTTCAAATGGTCTCTCTCTTTCTGGCTCTCCCTCCCTCTCTTTTAGAAAATTTAAGTAGTGACTATCGATACTTAGAAAACTTTACTTTACGAAATATCTAATTTCCTAGAATCCAGTCACTAGTGTATTTAATAGAAAATATTCTGTTAGGGCTTATAATATTAAGGAAGAAACTTCAAGTGATGCTGTATTGAAACTGTTCATATCTAGTATTCTTACTTTGTAGTATTTTTGGAACTAGTGTGGTTTTTGCTAAAATAGTTTTTTTTTCCTGAAGATACAATTTATGTGAAATTTTCAACATATGATTTAAAAAATAAGACTAAGTACTTGAGAGTAGGAATTATCCTTTTCATCTTACTTATAGTCCAATGTAAAGCCTGACAGTTTTCTAAAGAATCTATTAGTACATTAATAAAAAAATAATTAGGAGATTTCCAAGTGGTCATTTTCTATGTTAACACTTTTTTTTTTTTTTTTTTTTTTCAGTTTACAGATATGATCCAAGCCTGTATGTGAATTACTTTGGTTAATCAGAGCAAACATTGAATAATGAGTGGTGCAGCTTTGGGACTCGAGATTGTTTTTGTCTTTTTTCTGGCATTATTCCTACTTCATCGATATGGAGACTTTAAGAAACAACATAGACTTGTAATTGTTGGAACACTGCTAGCTTGGTATCTCTGCTTTCTAATTGTCTTCATACTGCCTCTGGATGTTAGTACGGTAAGAGGTGAAACTGATTTTCACAATTTAAAAGGCAGTTGTAGTCATACAGCATGTTTGAGATATGTTTTTAAGACAACCAAGTCATGTAACAGTTAACTTATATTTTAAACTTAAGATTTACTCTATGAATTTGATTACTAAAAAGCATAGCCAGGAAGGTACTTTTGGGTAGATAGGTTGATACACTTCAGTATCCCTTAAGTACTTGGTAACTTTTTGGTTTTCATTTTTAAACCATACCTTCATTGCTTTAGACAATATACAACCGGTGCAAACATGCTGCTGCAAACTCGAGCCCTACTGAGAGTAGCAACATTACAGGACTGTATGCAGCTGCTACCCCGGTTCCAAGGTACTTTCTTCTTCTTTTTTTTTTTTTTTTTTTTTTAATATTGTACGGGGCAATTTGTTTAAAACTTGTCGGTTTTTACCATCTGGATTTTATATTTGTAAAAGTTTATCCTCGTTCTCTATTCACCTCCCTTCTTCATCCTTTGCTAATAGACTTTTAATTACCTTGTGTCTTATTTAAGTTTAAATCTTTTTTTTCTTTTTTTTTTTTTTTTTTGCTGTACGCGGGCCTCTCACTGTTGTGGCCTCTCCCGTTGCGGAGCGCAGGCTCAGCCGCCATGGCTCACGGGCCCAGCCGCTCTGCGGCATGTGGGATCTTCCCGGACCAGGGCATGAACCCGTGTCCCCTGCATCGGCAGGCGGACTCTCAACTGCTACGCCACCCGAGAAGCCCCTTAAGTTTAAATCTTAAATAAACTTTAGATATTTATTGGTAACCAAGGCCTTTCAGTAGACGCTAATGAGAAGCTTGGAGAAGACCTGATTTTTTTTAGTCCCTTACTAAGAAAGTAACTTCCAAAAGCTGTTTTTCCTCTCAGCCTCTCCCCGATCCAAAAAAAATGGGGCATGCATTTTCTCATTTGCCTTAATTTACAAGGTTGTAATAAAGGGCGAGGAGATTATTCTGTATGTAGGATATTCCTTTCATATTGCACATCCTTTGATATCATTATAGTTTTAGATTGAGAATAAAGTTCAAATTATCAAAAGGTTATATTGAATTCATATCAAACTTCCAAGTAAAAAACTAACAAATATTGGTTATAGCTTTTACCAATGCTTTAAGTGGTGTTTGCATGCTTCTTTATGCAGCTTTTATTATTATTTTTTTTAATCAAAGCTGGATAAGGGTAAATTTTAAATGTAGTTGTTATTCCCTTTTGAAGAACCATTGTGGATTGTTGGAAGCCCTTGGACTAAAGGATAGCCTTACAGTGTAGGCAGGCTATTACTGGAAGAATCTATGGGCAGATACACATATATTCAGAAACTTCAAACAGAATTATGTATAGATGCTGACATCTATCTCCATAGGAGATATGCTATATGACTGATGAGTTAGGGTTCCAGTTTCTAGGAATTAATCACCTAACGTCTTTCTCTCCTTCCTGCCATAACCAGCCCCACAAATGGGGTGAGTGTGTATCTTAAAGGTAATCATCAACCCTAAAGGTAACCAAATCAGAGATTTGATTTCATGATGCATTTGCTTTTAAAGACTGTCACTTTATTAGTCTATTAGAACATTCTGTCCTCTTTTTACTCAATGACTAAAAAAAACACTGAAAGTTGAAAATTTAAATGCATTCCTCTTTAAAACAGTTTTATTCCCTTTTTGTATGTTTTTTCAACAGTCAGCTTTGAATTTTAAGTTTTCTATGAAATTTTACAAATTAGAATCAATAATTTAAAATCTGAATGTAAGTGTACTTTGCCACACACAAATTAATTGTGCAATTCATGTAAGTAATCATTTATGATTAATTGGCTTTAAATTGTTATTAAATAGCCAACATCCGTGTTTCAAGCCATGGAGTTATATTCCTGATGGAATCATGCCAATTTTCTGGAGGGTAGTATATTGGACATCACAATTTTTAACATGGTAAGTGGTAGTGAAGGATAAAATTTTTGATATTTTGGCTAAATTTTTAAAAGTGAATATTTTTCCAGTGAACTTTCATATTTTAGAATTTATTCAAGTGTCACTTTTTTTCCCTTAAATCTGTATCCTGTCTCTTTCTGCTCATTCGGGTCTCTCACATCTTAAAAGGAATGAAAAGAAAAAAAGAAGAAATAGAGAACAGAAACAAAAAATTCTCCTCGTCACCATTCCCTTTTAGTAATTGCCTTCTCTCTGGACATTCTTCAATTCAGTTTGCTTCAAGTCCCATTGTTATGTGAAAATGCTCTCTTGCTAAGGTCATCATTATCCCCTGGTTTTCTTTCTATGTGCTTCGCCCAACCTTCTGAATTTCCTTTATGGGCTCCATTTCTGTGGCGCATTTCCTAAAGGTTGGTGTTCCCTAGGGTCCCATCTTTGGTCATCTTGTTATCTGACTCTCCCTGAACAACTTTAATTATAGCCATGGTTTCATTAATCTGTGATGCATTCCAGATCTTTCTTTCTACCCGATATAGCTTTGTCTTTCTGCTGTGCTCCAGACTCATACTTTTTCCACTGCCTACTGAGCATTTTAGATATTATGCGGGTAACTAAGCTCTAAAACTGGAGGTGGTGAACATTGCAAAAGAAAAATCACATAGCAGAGTGTAGTGCCCCTGTAGCATGTTCACTGAACTTGACTAGGCCCTCAACATTGCCAGACTTTCATCTTTTGTTTCTCTCGTCTGCTTGCTCTTCATTCTCCACGACAAATCTTTCCAATCACTACAAACCTCAGCTCTTCCCTTTGTGACTCTCTCTCACATCCTAGAAACAGTCGCCTTTCTCATTGCAGATGACTTTACTTCCTGCCTCCCAGTGAAAAAATAAGTCATCAGATGGCAGCTCTTTTCAGCTTCTCACCAACAAACCTACCTACCTACCCATCCTTTCTTTCTTTCCCTCCAAGAATGGAAGAGTCCCTCTTCCTGAAGTATGGACCCATCCCCTTCAGCTCTCGTTACTTTTACTTCTAGCTTCCAGTTTCAACCAAGCATGTACAATTCTCTCATCTTTAAAAACAAAACAAAACTGTCTCAAATCAGAACCCTTTCCAGTTTTCTATCTTCCCCCTCAATGATCTACTCATCACAGCTGAATTTTTTAGGAGACTTTTTTTGAGTATGAATTAGTATAGTAAATTGCACAGATAGTGTTTAGTTTGACTTTTTTCAAAGTGAATACACCCATGTAATCAGCACCCAGATCACGATATAGAACATTAACAATATCCCCCAAAACTTCCCTCATACTTCTCTCCCAGTCATTATGCTCCCCAAAGGTAACCATGATTCTGACTTTGATCACCATAGATTAGTTTTGCCTGCTTTTCAACTTTATAAATATGGAGTTATATAGTATGTACTTTTTTGCCTCCCTCTTTTTGCGCACATATTTGGAAGATTCTTCTATGTTGTATGTCTCAGTATTCTTTTCTTTTTCATTTCTGTAAAACATTCCATTTTGTGAGTATACCATAGTTTATCCTACCCAGCCAAACTTCTTGAATTGTCTGCATCAGTGTCTCCATTTGCTCACTGCTTACCCTTTCCGCAACCCATTGAACCGTATTTTCTACCCTCCCTTCTCCACTCACACATACAGGCTCTTAATTTACTTGACCTCTTGGCAGCATTTGATTCTATTGTTTTCTCTCTCCCTTTCAAATACTTTCTTCTGGTTTCTGCTCCATATACTCCTTAGTTTTCTTCTGTAACTCTTGACTGCTCTCTCAGTTTCCTTTGCTGGTCTCTCCTTCTGTTTGTCGGCCTTTCCTTTAAAAGTTGATATTTCTCAGGGGTCCATCTCATATCTTTCCTTATCATTCATTCTAAATCAGTTTCTGTTTTTTAAAATTTATTTATTTTAAATTTATTTTATTTTTGGCTGCGTTGGGTCTTCATTGCTGTGCACGGGCTTTCTCTAGTTGCAGCGAGTGGGGGCTACTCTTCGTTGCGGTGCGCGAGCTTCTCATTGCGGTGGCTTCTCTTGCTGCGGAGCATGGGCTCTAGGCGCGCGGGCTTCAGTAGTTGTGGCTTCTGGGCCCTAGAGTGCAGGCTCAGTAGTTTTGGCACATGGGCTTAGTTGCTCTGTGCATGTGGGATCTTTCCAGACCAGGGCTTGAACCTGTGTCCCCTGCATTGGCGGGCGGATTCTTAACCACTGCACCACCAGGGAAGCCCCTCATTCATTCTATATACTCACCCTTCCAGCTTTCATCTACTGATGTTGTTTCACTACCATTGATATGGTGATGACTCTAAAAGCTACTTCCTGTGCATCTCCTTTGGGATGTGTCCTAGCTACTTCAACATCAGTATACTCTCTCCTGCTTCCCAGCACAGCACCACCCCTTACCCTCTCTAAATAGTTCCAATTTTGTTCCATTTAAGTACATTCTCCATGTTGAAGCTTTATCAGTCCTTAGAAAACTAAAATTTGATCATGTCTCCTTTCCGTTAAAGAAAATGATTCCTCGTTATTCTTTGGATGCAATCTAAATTATTCATAAAAGCATTGAAGGCCTTTTTTTAGATTCATTTTAAGTCACGCATACTGTTGTACTCTCTCTTGGTCATCGTGGCCTCCTTTTGCTCCCAGGAATGTGCTTTGCTCTCCCCAAAATTTAATACTAGGAAAATATTCAGCTATCTATTATAGTTTGGTTCAGTATTAATTATTACTGAATTATTCAGTATTAAATAAAATCATATTTATTCATGAAAAGAACCGCACATTAAAATTGAGATTCACATATTTTCAGTATTTTGAGATTATACAGACATGTCAAGTGTTTTTTAATCATATTTTTTCTTATCATCCAGGATCCTGTTACCTTTTATGCAGTCATATGCAAGATCAGGAGGGTTTTCCATTACTGGAAAGATCAAAACTGCACTGATTGAGAATGCAATCTATTATGGCACCTACTTGCTGATTTTTGGAGCGTTTTTAATTTATGTAGCTGTAAACCCACACTTGCACTTAGAATGGTAAGAAAAACCATGTTCTTAACATTGTTTCTGTATACATTTGCATTTTTGAAAATTAATTTTTATCTCATATGCAGGTAAACAAACATTTCTTTGAGAAACCTACCATTATATGTTTTATAGATTCCCCCAGAAGAATATCATAATAATATATATTACTAAGAAGGAAAATATGGAATAACATCTTTGAATATACATGTTGGACAAGGGACTTATGCTTTGTCTAAGAGCTATATGTTAAAAGTATTAACTCCCATGATTTTTTGATAGACTTTCAAATTTTGTGTATGACTAAATACCTAGATTTCTTTCTCATTGGAACTTGTGAATACTTTTCTTTTGTTCTGACTATAATTTGAGGGCATATTTCTCTTTAACTTTGAATTTATCATTGCAATAAAATTGAAATCTGTATTATACTTGTGGTCTATTATAATATACGTGAAGAGTCAGAGCTGAGAAGTTTAGGAATGGAGTGGCAATGATAATCCTTACTGTTGCATTCTTGAGGTTTGCGTGCATCTGCCTTAAAACAAGTTAAAATTTTTTCAGGCTTAAAATTTTTTTCAGGCTTCTCTTGGTTAATATTAAATAAGAAAGCACCTAATGAAAAATATATTTTCTTCAGGATAATTCTTGCCATGAATTTTCCTAGATTCTAATTTTAACTATAATAGAAGCTGTGTTTCCTGTGTTAGTCTATTTCTGCAGTCACACTGCAGAACGTGTTTTCATTAAAACACGTTATCTGCTGTTACTAAAAGAGTAGCTGAGGATTTGAAGGTTGAATTTTTTCATATAAAATTGGAACCATCTTGTAGGGCAGTTTTCTGAAAAAACATTTAACACTAGTTCCATTTAACATTTTTGTTGCAAAAATTTATCTATCACAGCTATCTGCTTATGTTTTCTTCCTTAGGAACCAGCTTCAGACAATTGGGATAGCTGCTGCAAATACATGGGGTCTTTTTCTTCTGGTGTTGTTGTTGGGGTATGGCTTGGTAGAAATCCCTCGCTCATACTGGAATGGAGCAAAAAGAGGTTATCTACTTATGAAAACTTATTTTAAGGCAGCCAAATTGATGACGGAGAAAGCAGATGCAGAAGAGACTTTAGAAGATGTCATGGAGGTAAGTAACTTTAAACCGTGGAGTCAACAGTCATCAAGTTGTGTGTATCTCCTTTTGGATATACTGTTGGTTTTGTTGTTGGCACACTGATGGGCTTTAGAATAAAAATTTGGTGATATACAGTAATTAAGGATGTCTCATCCATTTGAATGACTTCTTATTGGCAGTTCAGCTTCATGAGATATCACCTCCATCTTCTAACCGACAGAGATGCAGGGAGAATATATTCAACAGTGCAGTGTTACGCTTGTTGTCTTGGGGTGACTTTTATTTTTATTTTATTTATTTTTTTGGCCACGCCAGGTCTTAGTTGCAGTACGCGGGGTCTTCGTTGAGGCATGAAGGATCTTTCGTTGTGCTGCGCGGACTCTTCGTTGTGGTGCACGGGCTTCTCTAGTTGTGATGTGCGGGTTTGCTCTCTCTTGTTGTGGTGTGCAGGCTCCAGGGCACGTGGGCTCTGTAGTTGTGGCATGTGGACTCTGTAATTTGCGGCACGGGGGCTCTAGTTGAGGCACGCGAGCTCAGTAGTTGTGGTGTGCGGGCTTAGTTGCCCCGCAGCAGGTGGGATCTTAGTTCCCTGACCAGGGATCAAACCCATGTACCCTGCATTGCAAGGTGGATTCTTTAGCACTGGACCACCAGGTAAGTCCCCTGGGTTAACTTTTAATAGTTCAAAGTTAAGACTCAAAAGTTTCCCAGATTAGATGATAAGTTATATGGTTACCGTGACATAGTAGAAGTGAAAATAGAAATTAAAGGACGCATCTTCCTGAAAATTTGACCCAAAGTAATCCCACCAAGTCTGGAAACCTCTTTAGAGACCAATATACATGGGAATTTGTGTCCCTAAGTTTTGTTTCCTGTCTGTCATCTTAATAAGGCACTTCATTTTACTCACTTGTAAAATTCATATGACTTGAACCAACTTCACAAAGTTATTGAAAGTATTAAATTTCAATAATATACACAAAAAATACAACAAATTATAAAATTTTGCTGTTTAATAATTTCATTGTTGATTTTAAAAAAGGTTGTAGTCACCTCAGATTTTGCTCTTCTGCGCAAATATGCTATTCCAATAATGTTATTCTTCAGCATAAAACCTTATGTTGAAGGCTTTCGTTCACTTTAGAGTAAAGCAAAATGCTGTAATGTGGCCTACCAAAACATGATTTGGCCCACGTCTAGCTCTCTCTTATCTCTCTGTCTTCCCCATGCTGGTCAACTTTGGTTCCTCAAACTTAATAATGGTGATGATAATAGCAAACAAGTATGTAGGCAAACAAGTATATAGAGTCACATATTTGCCTATGACTTTCTAAGCACTTTCTATATATTAATAAATTTAATTCTCAAAACAACCTTATAAGGGAGAATTTTTTGCCCTTGTTTAATAAATGAAAATGAGACACAGAGAGGGTGAGTTTGCCATGTTCACGTGGCTACTGAGTGATAGAGCCACTGTGACTCTAGTTCATGCTTTAACAGGGATTGGCAAGCTTTCGGTAAAGGGCCAGATAGTAAATATTTTAGGCTTTCTGTGCCATATGGTCTCTGTTGCAACTACTCCATCACTGTAGCATGAAAGCAGCCATAGACAGTATATCAATGAATGAGGAATGGATGTGTTCAAACAAGAACAGATGGTGGGCCTGATTGGATCTGGTTTGCCGACCCCTGCTCTTAACCATTACATTTGTTGGCACTCTATTCTGTCTTTGAGTATGCTATTCCCAAACTCTTGGAATGCTCATTTCTCCAGTCTCTTTAGCTAATTCCTACTTCATTTTCAGGTCTCAACACAAGTGAGAATTCTTCAGTGGAGGCTTCTGTGTTAGTTTCCTGGGGCTGCCATAACAAAGTACCATGAACTATGGTTTAAACAACAGAAATCTATTGTTTCAGAGCTCTGGGGGTTGAAAATCCAAGATCAAGGTGTCAGCAGGGTTGGTTCCTTTTGAGGGCTATAGGGAAATTTGTACCATACCTCTCTTCTATCTTCTGGTAGTTAACTGACAATCTTTGGTGTTCCTTGGCTTGTATTATAGATCTCTGTCTTCATATTCACATGATGTTCTCCCTGTGTGCCTGTGTCCAAATTTCCTCTTTTTATAAGGACACCAGACAGATTATGGGCCCACCCCATTCCAGTATGACCTTATCATAATTTAACCAATTATATCTGCAACAGCCCTATTTCCAGACAAGATTACATTCTAAGGTACTGGGGCTTGAGACATCAACATATGATTTTGGGGGGAGCACTGTTCAACCCAAAACACCTTCTTTGGTCCTCCAGATTCTTAGATACTCAGCAGCCGTTTTTAAGTGAATGAATAAATGAACAAAAGAATGAATACTGATTCTTTAATTGTGGTTGAAAATTTTTATGTTGACTTCTTGCATTTATTTATAAAATGTTAAGAACTGTAGCAGAAGACATTGATTCAAAATATAGGAGTAAATCTATAAATAATACTCTATTACATTTCCTTAAGCATGTGATGGATATTATTACATTTTTCAAAGGAAGTTAATTTGGTATTTTTTATATTTGATATATTTGAAATTTTGAATTTTGAAAAAATATTTGAAAATTTATATTTGATAATAAAATAATTAAAAGGAGATCATTTAAATTTGATAATGTTCCCCTCAAAAGTTGGTATTAAATTCAGTTGTTTCAGATTTAAGGAATATGGATTTCACCAGTTCATTCAAACTTCCTTGACCAAGTATAAATTAAATGCAGTTTATTTTAGATCTGGATTTTGCTAGGAGGAATCTTCAGTGAATAAAGATAGATTTTGTTGTTGTTGTTAAATGGGAGTCCTCTACTTAGAAATAGGATGTGGAAAATTAAGGATTGGAATTGATGCCTTCTTTGCTATTTTAGTGTAGGTTTAAGGTGTGAGGGATTTAAAAAAATTTAGATAAGAGAAATTTTTCCATGTAAATAAGAAACCACTCTTTTTATTGAATATATCTGACATAAAACATTGTGTAAATTTAAGGTGTATAAAATGTTAATTTGATCCATTTTTATATGGTAAGAAACTACTCTTTTCTTAATGGATCTTTTGAAAATAGCAGGAAGTCCACATACATAGCAGGAGAACTCTAGCCCTTTTTTGCCCCCTCAAAAAATGCATGATTTAGCAGGTATGAATTTCTTTGTCCATATGTTTAAAGGGAATTTGGGATCCTTCCTGTTTTTCTGAATGTCTGAAAATTTATAAACTTGTGGAGAAATTTTTTTCATCATTTTTTAAATACCTAGTGTCTTCCTGCCATGTTAAGTGCTATGTGGAACTGGCCATTAGGATACTAACCGTCTAGAGTAGAAAATTGTACAGTCCCTCACAGTATATGATAAATGCACTGTAAATGATACATGCTCTAGTGTAGAGAAATTTCGCTTAGAGGAAGAGGTGAAATGGAGGAAGTGAAATATGACCTGGGCCTTGAAGAATGGGTAGAATTTTCATAGCTGACAGCATTCTGGTCAGGTATCAGGAGGTTTTAAAACCAAATTAATTATGCATAAGATAAAAGATAAAGTTTACAAGGTTTGAAAGATAGATAGCCAGATAGCACGGCCTTGAATGTCGGACTCAAAAGTTCAGTGTATTTTGAAATCAGTGAGGAATCATTGACACCTTGCATGCAGGGAAGAGACATGATCCTGTATGTGATTTAGGATAATCAGTCTGATGGAGGTGCGCAGAATAAAGCATGGACAAGAATACTGATAACTTAGTTTGAGAGAAAACTTTTAAAATCCACTGGTTTTGAATACATCTTTTAAGAGATCACAATCACCTTTTTTTTTTTTCTGGTAATTACTAATTATATTTTTCATCTATCCATAAAATCTTCCAAATGCAGTTTTATAAAAACCAGTTTAGTGTTTTATGATATGTTTTCTATGGAGTGAATGTATACATCTGTGTGTCTGTTACTTTTCTTTGAAGCATTAATAAAACTTATAAGCCATGTCAAACCATTCAAAAGGAATTTTTGCTAGATGGCCAGAGGTCACCTCTACCTGCTGTCATTTTTCAAGGTAGAGGATTTGGAGAGGGACAAATAGCTACTTATTCCACTGAAAATTGCCTTTTAGTCTGACTTGATATATTTTGTCTGGTAAAGAATTGATTGGGCACAATAATGACAGAGTTCAAAGTTATGTTATTTGATATGAAGAAAATAAGCTATTATTCAAATACATTCCACACTTTATAAAAATTATGAACCTTGAAGGAAACTTAAATTTATAAGATATAGCAAATATCAATGTTCCAGTACTTGCTTTTGTTTAATATGCTAAAGAATTTAGAGGAAAAATATGATTTTCATATATATAATCAGACTGTATAGTTTGTATTCAAAGTTATGCTAACTAGTCAACAAAACTTTAAGGTAGCTTAGAAATGGAAGAGTGTAATGTAGTGATGCTTCAAGCACCTTTTAAAAACCCAAGTCCTGTCATTCCGGTTTTAGGCCTTACTCATTGACCTCAAAATGAAATGTTATTAAGGCCTTCTGGAATACTTTGCTCTTACTCTACAGCCTGATCAAGCACAGCGCATACCCTTGCTCTCCTTTCCCGTTAGTCACTGGAATTTCTTTTCCTGAAACCCCTTGTTCACTTCTGCTTGGAGGCCTTGGTACATGCTGTCCCTCTGTCTGGAATATTCTTGCTCCTCCCTTTGATCAGCTGACTCCTATCCTCAGTTTAGCTTTTTATCTCAGTTTAAGTAATCGGTTCATCAGAAAGTCTTCCACACTAGATTATACAGCAGTTTTCACACCATTTCTATTTGAATAATGTCTGTTTTCTTCACTAAGCTAAGCTCTTTGACAGGAGCAGTGTCTGTTGGTACAGATTATTCATGGGGTCTGCATATTTTAAATTTTGATGGATATTGCTAAATTATCTTCCAAATAGATTATATCACATTTTACTGTGTATAGGGAGGCCTTTTCCCCCGCAATCTTACCTCATTATATAAGAGCAGTTTTTTATAATTTTACAAGAAAACTGTCTTCATTTTAAAAAGTTGTAGTTTTTTTTAGTGGGATTGAACATCTTTTCAGATATTTATTGGCCAATTGCATTTCTTCTGTATCTTCCCATTTTTCTTTTGATTTTTAAGAGCTCTCCATATATTAAGGATAGTGATTTTTTTTCCATATACGTTATACTTTTTCACAACTTTTTCTATATGCCCTATGGTTTCCCTGCCCCCCAGTTTTACATCTCTTAAGGCCATCCTCTGCCCTATAATCAGAATGTTATTTTTAATATCCTGGTTGGTTCACTCTTGCCTCCCAGCCTTTGAATATGCTGTTTCTTCTTCCTAGAACAGTGGTTCCAACTTCTCAAAAATTTCATTTATATTATAGAATGTCGTGATTCTTTTAGAACTACTGATTCTAAAGATTCCCTTCTCTAACCCCTTTATTTCTTTCATATGCATTACATTGTTGATTTAATTATCTCATCACCACACTGCAATCTTCGTGAAAGACTTATAACACCATGTCTTCCCACTCCACCCTCCAGTATGGATTGTGGTGACCTTACACCTAGCACAGTGCTGGCACATAGTGAACTCTTAATTTTAAAAATGTGGGATGAATCATTAGTTGTGACTGCTGTAAAGTACTCTCTCATTGGAAAGGAGCAGGTGCTTTGTGACATTTTTAGCCTGTTCTGCTTCCTCTGGTTTCTCTGCTGTATTTTAGGTAATGAGATAATTGAGCTTGAGGAGCAAGATGGAGAAACACAGTCCTGTTCTTTCAGAATCTCAGTTTGCCTGATCCTTCATGACTTTTTATAATGTTTATTCATCTCTGTGTACCAAGTAAGCAAATGGTAAGGCAGTAAATCTAGAAAGTTATAAAAAGTGTGAGGGTATAGGTATAGCTGTTCCATAATTTTGTGTTTTGTGTTCTTAAGAGTTTTTATTCAGAGAATAGAACTTCATTATATGCTGAGTAATTTGGGTTGGAACTAAACTTGTGAGAATATATATAGTACCTAGAGCATCCTGATTTGAAACATCTAATCTACAGAAATGGAAATATTTTTATTTCTCTTACTGTTTTCATAGGAAGTTCGTAAAGTGAATGAGAGCATCAAGTATAACCACCCACTGAGAAAATGTGTTGACACAATACTTAAAAAGGTAATTAAATAATATTCTCATCTATTTTCTTTTGAAATGTAAATTTACGTACTATATTATAATAAAAGCATCAGAAAAGTATGCAAACAGCCTATGATTGAAGTCTTCCAACTCCTTTCCATTTTCATGACAATATTAACCATAAACCCATAGTAATTTGTACATAGAATTTGTTCTTTTGTTACTATAGGTTTAACATTATTTATTGGCAGTATTTTCCATTGAAATGTGGCTATAGAGGTTATGTTAAATAATGTAAAATGATTGCCGTGACACAGTGATGGAGATGGACCTTTATAGGTTGTAAAAGTGTCATTAAGGACTTCCCCGGTGGCGCAGTGGTTGAGAGTCCGCCTGCTGATGCAGGGGACACAGGTTCGTGCCCCGGTCCGGGAAGATCCCACATGCCGCGGAGCGGCTGGGCCCGTGAGCCATGGCTGCTGAGCCTGCGTGTCCGGAGCCTGTGCTCTGCAATGGGAGAGGCCACAACAGTGAGAGGCCCGCGTACCAGAAAAAAAAAAAGTGTCATGAAATGTGGTCACTAAAAGCGTATTTCCTATAAGAAAATAAATTAGGTCCTCAATAATCACATTTAATCAGCTTTGTACATGGTATTTTACAATATATTTCATAAAATGAATGACATTATGAGATATTTAATACAGATATTTAATAAGAAACCATACAATTAAGGTTTTGATGCATTAGTATTGAATTAGAGGTATTCATATACTTCCGAAAATGATTATTCCAGAAATGAGTTCCCCAATTGTCTTCTCTGCAACCACAGAACTATTCCTTTTCTTGTATTTAGTTTACTTTATTTTTAAAGACTTGTATGTAAGCCTTTATTTTTTTATTGAGGTAACATTGATTTATAACATTATATGAGTTTTGTGTGTACATTATATTTCTACTTCTAGATACCCTATACCATCCTTAACACCAAAAATTTATTTTCCATCAGTCGCCATACAGTGGATCCCCTTTACCCATTTCACCCTAACCCCCACTACTACCCTGTTCTCTGTATCTACATGTTTGTTTTTATTTGGTTTGGTTTATTCATTTATTTTCTTTTTGTTTGTTTATCAGCTTTTTATATTCCCCATATGAGTTAAATCCTATGGTATTTGTCTTCATCTGACTTATTTCAGTTAGCATAATACCCTCAAGGTCCATCCGTGTTGTTACAGATGGCAAGATTTTATCTTTTTTTTAATAGCTGAGTAGTATTCCCCTGTATGTATATGTGTGTGTGTGTGTGTGTATCACATCTTCTTTATCCATTCATTCACTGATGGGCACTTAGATTGTTTATCTTGGCTATTGTAAATAATGCTGCAGTGAACATGGGGGTGCAGATATCCTTTAGGATTAGTATTTTCATATTCTTTGGATAAATTCCCAGAGGCGGGATAGCTAGATCATACAGTAATTGTAGACTTTTTTTTTTTTTTTTTTGCGGTACACGGGCCTCTCACTGTTGTGGCCTCTCCCGTTGCGGAGCACAGGCTCCAGATGCGCAGGCTCAGTGGCCATGGCTCACGGACCCAGCCGCTCCGCGGCATGTGGGATCTTCCCGGACCGGGGCATGAACCCATGTCCCCTGCATCGGCAGGCGGACTCTCAACCACTGCGCCACCGGGGAAGCCCCGTAGTCTTAATTTTTTGAGGACTCTCCATACTGTTTTCCATAGCGGCTGCACCAATTTACATTCCCACCAATAGTGTATGAGGGTTCTGTGTTCTCCACATCTTCACCAACACTTGTTATTTCTTGTCGTTTTGATGATAGCCATTCTGACAGGTATGAGGTGATAATCTCATTGTGGTTTTGATTTGCATTTCTTGAATAATTAGTGATGTTGAACATCTTTTCATGCACTTGTTGGCCACCTGTATGTCTTCTTTGGAAACTATCTCTTCGGCTCCCCTGCCCATTTTTCAATCAAGTTGTTTGTTCATTGTTGAGTTGTATGAGTTCTTTACATATTTTGGATGTTAACCTCCTATTGGATATATCATTTGTAAGTATATCCTCTCATTTGGTAGGTTGTCTTTTCATTTTATTGATGGTTTCCTTTGCTGTGCAGAAGCTTTTTAGTTTGATATAATCACATTTGTCTATTTTTGCTTTTGCTTCCCTTGCCTGAGGAGACATATCTAGAAAGATATTGCTAAGACCAATGTCAGAGAGCATCCTGCCTATATTTTCTTCTGGGATTTTTATGGTTTCATGTCTTACAGTCAAGTCTTTAATCCATTTTGGGTTGATTTTTATGTATGGTATGCAATAGTGGTCTAGTTTCCTTTTTTTGCATATGGCTGTCCATTTCTTTTCCTATATTTTAAATCTGTTATACTAATTATTAGCTAGTGCTCCTTTTGGTTAAGATGATAGTCATGAGAATCAATTCTCTACATTTCTCTTATATTTGCTACCTTTTGAGATCTATTCAGGGAGGTTAACCAACTTGCCCAAGTTCATAGAGGTAATAAATGACTAATAGTGGCGTAGACGACTTCAAATCTGGAAGATGTTTGCAAGAAAATTAGATATGCTCAAGAATGAAAGATTTTTAATAAAAATAAAATTTTTATCTTTTTTGCAAATAAAATTTCTAAAAATCTACTCGTTCCTTTTAGTGCCCTATAGAGTATCAGGAAAAAATGGGTAGGAACATGGATGATTATGAAGATTTTGATGAAAAACATAATACCTATCCAAGTGAAAAGAGTCTGGTAAAACTACATAAACAGGTAACTTTATATAGCCTTTTTACCTTCTGATGATTTTAGTTAGATTTGTAATTACTGCCCACAAAAAAAGAAGTTTGAGTGAATGTGTATCAGAAACTTCCTTTGATCCTGTCCTTATCATTATTCTTTGAAGTGTTTTAACTTTGTTTTTCTCGACATGATTACTGTTGGAATTTGGGGAGGGAGAACTATTCACTAAGCATAAGTGTTATATGTATTATAGAATATTAACATCCTTGTCTCCACCCAGTAAATGCCACGACCCCTTTCCTATTGTTGTGACAACCAAAACATGCTCCTTAGTGGGGAGTTGAATCACTGTTGGATCAGAACACTGACAGGTGTACCCCCGCTCTCTTTGTTAGGTGATTTATTCAGTTCAGAGACACCGTCGAACTCAAGTACAATGGCAGATTCTTTTGGAACAAGCATTTTATCTAGAAGATGTAGCAAAAAATGAAACTAGTGCTACTTGTCAGTTTGTTCATACCCTTCAATCGCCGGAGCCAGAAAATAGATTTATTCAATATTTTTATAATCCTACAGTTGGTATGTAATTTGATGTACATTTCAAAGTTTAATGCTGATAATTTTTCTGATGAAAAGTGTATATTTTCACCAATGCAAAGTTAAATTATAATTGTGTTATTTGACTTATGCCATATGGTAATACTATGTATTTGATAAACCTCCCCCAAAAAACTATTTTACTTGTCATATAACATATAAACTATTAGCTTCCACTCTTTCTTCACAGATAACCAAAATTCTATGCAAAAATATATGCAATACATCAAGCATATCTTGTATACATAATATATACTTAAAACAGTTAGAATTTTAAGCAGCTTTATATCACAAGTGTGGATCTCTTCTTTAGTCTTGACATACTACTAAAATGTTCCCCTAAGATGTCCTCTTTGATTACTTACATTTATTAGTCTATATACAAAACCTACATTCAATAGTCAGAATATCTTATTCATTCAATAGGAGAATATTTTATTCTCCTTTATGATTATTTATGACACTTTTATTCTCCTTTATGATTATTTATGACACTTTCTTCAAATGTTATCAAATTTAGTATGAAGAACTTAATGAAAATATCAGAGTGTCACAGTATTAGAACTTCTGTTTACCTTATTTATTCAAATAAACTGTTAAGTTCACTTGATTTTATTTTACATGTTTGGTCTTGAGTATGAAAACATAATGGCCATAACAAATGTCTCAATGAGGATCTTTTTTTTAATTAAATAAAGGAATGATGTGATACTTGTTTTCATTCATTCAACAAACATTTGAGCCTATATATGCTGTGAATTGTTGGGTGCTTGGTATATATCAGTGAACAAAAATGACAAAAATTCCTGCCCTTGCAGAGTGAGAAAAACAGGCAGTGTATACATAAAGGTATGAACAGGATGCTGAGTAGGTAGTTGGCTGTAGATATTGGAGTTCAAGGAAGAAGTCTGCTCTGCAAATATAAATTAGTGTGTCATTAATGTATAGGTGGGCCATGGGTTAGGATAAAGTCAGTGAAGAAGTAATGGGATAGAGAAGAGAGAAAATCTGAGGACCAAGCCTGAGGTACTGCCAATTTAGACATCAAGTTGATGCGGAGGAACCAGCAGAAAAGACTAGAAAAAGAATGGCCGGTGAGATAGGAGGAAAACCAGGAGAGTGAAATGT
Source organism: Monodon monoceros (assembly GCF_005190385.1). Lineage (NCBI taxonomy): Eukaryota > Metazoa > Chordata > Mammalia > Artiodactyla > Monodontidae > Monodon > Monodon monoceros. The sequence continues at coordinate 30,025,342 of NW_021703768.1, read as the reverse complement.
TTTGAGAAAAAGATTGTATAAAGTACCTTTTCAAATGTTTCAGATAGGTAGATTATTATGAATATTAAGACTTGACAATGGGATTTCAGAGAAATGAAGTGGGGGGAAGGGTAAAAAAGCCTGATCGAAATTTGAAAGAAAAACGAGGGAAAGCAGTTAGAGACACAATAGAAAACTCTCAAAATGTTTTCTTTATAAAAGGGAATAAAGAGGGAGTAGCTGAAGGAGAGTGGTAGGGTCAAGAGAAATTATTGCATGTAATTTGCAAATGACACCTTCGAGGAAATATGTTGAGACAGCAGAGAATGGCTGGGACAATGTACATTTATAGGCGGGATGAAAAGGGAAATAGTGAATAGTGAGGAGAAAGGCCTTAGTTTAGGAGGTAAAGCACAAATATACTTGAGCAGGTGTGAAAAGATGTAGTGGCGGGCACTTGGGGAGGTTCTGTTCTTCCAGCTTCTGTTTTCTCAGTGAAATGCTGAGAGTAATTATAGGGCAAGAGATTTTGGAAATTTGAGGAAAGAGGGCGCAAAATAGTTGCTTAGGGAGAGTAGGCATGGGAGAAGATTGGTGAATTATAGTACGCTAGCCAGGCAGTGCTCAGGGTCCACTTGAAGCTATTGATTAAGAATTTAAAGTGAGATGAGTCAGAAGAGTTGCGTGTCTTACTCTTGCAATGTGCAGTTCCATGGGTGCAGGCTCAGGGTAGCCAAGGAGTTGAATCTAACCAGAGCGTGGTTTAGCTTAGCAAGTACAGGGAAGCAAGAGAGGCCACGAGAATTGGGATATTGGAGAGTGATTATCCTTAAAGACTATGGAATCTGAGCTGGGTAAAGAAAGTAATAAGGACATCAGGTTAAGTGGCAAGAAAAAGGTAGTAGAATAAATGGACTGTCGGTCAGGGTAAAGTCAGTCAGTGGAGCTGGAATAGTAGATGAAGGTGTTGTTTGGGGACAGGGATCCTATTCTTTAATGAGATTATAAGGGTTGGAGTTATCGGTAATAAAAGATTTAAAGGATGAGTAGTTGAGGTAAGTTGGAGGACAGACTCATTGGAGGAGAGTAGGTCGAGGAAGTGAAAGACCAGGGTATTGAAAGGAGGATCACATGTGTGGATATTGAAATCACCAGGAACTATCCTGTGAGTAGGGTTGAAAAGATTTAGAGTGAGCCAGGAGCTCAACTCTTCAATGAATGAAGTATAACCTTTTCAATTTTGTGAGTTTTCTTCTTTTTTTATTCTTTAACTTTTTTTTTTTTTTGCCTAAAGTCAGACTTAACAAAAAGTTGCCAGAATAATACAAAGAATTCCCATATGCCCTTCACCCAGATTCCTTAAATGTTAACATTTTACCTTATTCATTTGCTTTATCTTTATCTGTATACGTATTTTTCCTTTATCTTTTCAGAGTTAAATCCAGACATGATAACCTCTTTACCTCTCAACGTTTCAGTGTGTATTTTCTAAGAATAAAGACGTTTTTGTACATAACCAAGTACAATGTGATCAAAATAAAGAAATTAGCATTGATACAGTACAGTTATCTACAGACCTTGTTCAGATTTTGCTAATTGTCTCAATAATATTCTTTGTAAAAAAATCCCAGATCGTGCATTGCATTCAGTTGTCATGTCTCCTTAGTCTCCTTTAATCTGGAACGATTTCTGGGTCTCTGTTATTATTTTATGACATTAATGTTTTGGAGAGTACAGGTCAGTTTTTTATTGAATGTCCCTGAATTTGAGTTTGATGTTTCCTCATAATCAGATGCAGGTTCTGCATTTTTGGCAGGAATACCTCAGCAATGATGTGTTCTTATCAGAGCATGAGGCACATAATATCAGTTTGTCCCATTACTGCTGATCATTTGCTTAGGATGGTGTCTGCCTGGTTCTACCACTGTTTTTCTCTTTGCAATTACGTATCTTGTATTGGAGGTATTTTGAAACACTGTAAATACGCTGTTACTCCTTTATGGTTTTCCTAATCATTTTTTTCTTTTATCTTCCAGAGTGGTACTGGGAATGTCTTTTGCGACCGTGGTTTTATAGGGTACTTGCTGTGGTGTTGTCCATCTTCTCCGTGATTGTTGTGTGGTCAGAGTGCACATTCTTTAGCACCACACCTGTCTTATCCCTCTTTGCAGTCTTCATACAGCTGGCCGAAAAAACATACAATTATATTTATATTGAGGTCAGTTTATTTTATATGGGTCGTAAATAAATGTCAGCCATAGTATAATCCTTAACTGTTGTATCTTTTCTCCATATATTTCTTCTAGTAATAATGAAAGCAGTGAAGTTTCCCACAGTGTTATTATTCACACTTCCAAAAATGAGCTTCATCATTTTACCCAGAATATAAAAACTAAGAACTGTATTTGAGGAGAGATGAAAAGATGCAAAATAGTGCAAAGTACTTCTATGAGAATGCTTTGATCCTCTTTATGCCAGTGAAGCTACATAACTTATAGTCTTCATGTGAAGAGTTGCCAAGGGAATGGGAGAACAGGCTCACTTCAGGAGGTAGCTTTGAAACTTATGGATAGGATGTGGGACTGATTAAGATGTAGATTTTTTTTCATAATTTCATTTTATGAAAAAATGAAATTAGGCGGTTAAAAATTTATACTGTTACTGTGTATAAATTTTAGAATGTCAATAAATGTTAGCTGGAATTCAAAGATAATGCTTATGATAGTATATAAGTATTGAAGTCTGTTAGTCTGAAACTGGGTTCTTTGTTTTCTTAGATTGCTTGCTTCCTCTCCATCTTCTTCCTCAGTATCTGTGTTTATTCTACTGTGTTCAGGATTCGTGTATTTAACTATTATTACCTGGCTTCACATCACCAGACTGATGCTTACAGCCTTCTTTTCAGTGGCATGTAAGTAGATTGTGTGTAGAAACAAGGGAAATGTCTCCATTACATGTATTCTTATGGATCTCTTTTATTTCTTTTTGTTTATGGGTCTTCACTAACACCTGTATTTCTATGAGCTAATTGATTAGGTTTAAGTATTAATTAGGTGCTTGTTGATGGCTAGCTAAATCCTCCTTGAAGTTTAGGGTTAAAATGGGTATGCTAGATTAGGAAGGAAAAGAAAGACATAGTGAGCCTGGATTTACCAATTAGAGGGTCAATAAATAGGTTAGTAATAAGAAGAATATTTGAGAGTTTAGAGACTAAGTCAGACCTAGAAAGTGTTCTGAGGTTCAGTGGCCTCAAACTGAATTGTGGAGGACCAAGAACACCAAAAGAATAATTCTTGCTGAGAGATTTAGTAGAAGTTTACAGAGATGGTTCCAGCTTGGGCTAGGTTGCACAATCTACTATTTGTCCGTATTGTTAACTTAGTTACATTAGGTTTTTAGGGCTGGACTTTGGGAACTTCAAGAGGAATCAATATCTGAGGCATCTCTAAGACTTTTTTTTACCTTTTTTTCCCCAATAGTTATAGACTCAAAGGGAGTTGCAAATATAATACAAAGAGTCCTAGTAACCTTCACCCAGCTTCCCCCAGTGGAGACATTTTATATTGCTGTTGTACAAACACAGACACACTACTGTTAACTAGACCACAGACCTTATTAATTTTCAGTATTTTTTGTCCTTTATTCGTGTGTGTGTGTGTGTGTGTGTGTAGATTCCGTAACCACCACCACAATCAAGATACAGAACTATTCTATCACCACAGAAGAACTCATATTACCTCTTTCTATTCACACCCTCTCTTCATTTTTGTCTCCTTCTACTCTCCAACTCTGTAGTTCTGTAAGATTCTCTTTTTATCTGGTCAAAACTGAGCTCCAACTATTATTTATACCTGTAATTGTCAGAGTTGACATACTTTGATAAAACTTCAGATCTTTTACGTACTGAGTACAATTCACCTGAGGATGTTACTGTCCTCGTCATGCTATTGAGACAGATTTAGATTACACAGATGGTAGGCGTGGAAGAGGCACATACAGAGGCACTCTACAAATTCTTGGGATAAAGCAGTGGCAAACACCACCGAAGGAGATAACCTGAGGCTGGAGTTTTGCCTTGTAGGTGTTGATGTTTTTAAGGAAGATGTGATTAATAGGATTTTCAGAATGTCTCAAAAGTAAGGGCAGTTTGTATTAAGAATTAAAAATACAAATGGATGAGAATAATAGTTACAATGATCTGAAATGTTCTTAATGTATTTCAACATAATATATAATGTATCTTGCTGCTTTAATTTTTATATATTGTGTTTATTAATGCTTACTGCAGGTTATTTTGCCGTTTGACTCCTCCTTTATGTCTTAATTTCTTGGGTTTGACCCATATGGATTCATCCATCTCTCACCAGAATACACAGCCAACTGCTTATACATCTGTAAGTATTGTCAAAAAAGAGTTCTTTAGATTCATTATCTATATAGGGTGCTATTATTGTGAAATTTCTTTTTACTGCTGGCGGAAAAGTTCTGTTGCATTATTAGGATCTTTTTAAAAATTACTAAAGCTTTCTTTTACAGATTGTATATGTAATTACTAATGACTGAATAAAAGTGATATTGCTATATCTTATTATAAAAAATTAATTTTTGGTTCATATAGGTTGTCCAGCTGAGCAATATCAATAGACCTGACTTATAATAATATTAACCTTTATGTTTATGGTCTTAATGTATTTGATGATTTTCAGTAGTATTTATAAAATATTAATATTTGGTGGAGAAAAATCTTAATAAATAAGCAAATTAAGATATATAGACATATAACATTGTATTAGTTTATGGTGTACAACATAATTGGTATATGTATGTATTGTGAAATAATTATCATAATAAGTTTAGTTAACATTCATCACCTCACAGTTACAATTTCTTTCCTCTTGTGATGAGAACTTAAAAATCAGTCTATTTAGTGCTTCATTTCTACTTTTTTGAAAACTCCGAATTAATTGATATAAATGGTTATGGGTGAATTTTCTAATAATGAAAAAGAACGAAAGGTATAGAACTGTACTGATTTAATTTTTTCTTGCTCCTCAGATTATGGGTTCCATGAAAGTTTTATCCTTTATTGCAGATGGGTTCTATATATATTATCCTATGTTGGTGGTAATTCTCTGCATTGCTACTTATTTTAGGTAAGAAACAACATTGCTTATTTTCCACATATGCTTAGCCTGATCTGGATAACTTTTCTCCTTAAAGCTCTTTTAAATATTCACTGATTGGGTTCTGGTTGTTTGTTTTATTGTGACTTTGTGGGTGCTGGGCATAGTTTAAAGGGGTTGCTTGAGTGCCTGGGTCAGGTTCTCCCTCCAAAGATATTTTCAAGAAAAGAGAGAGAGTTATTCTGTTACACATATTTAGTCTACAGAGTGATAGGATTAATTACAGAATGTTAACTCTGAGTCCTGGCCTGTGATACTGGCAGCCAGTGTAGCTTATAAAGCACCCCCATACCCAGCTTGTATCCAGAAACATATATTAGTCTTAGGGCTTTCCCCACAATCATTTTTGGGTTTCTAGATATTTCAGATCATAGCCAGAACAGAGGGTCAGGTGAGGAACAGTTGAAATCAGACAGTACGTGTAAGGCAGGAAAGTACATGGGCTGCTCTTTTTATAGGATCAGAAAAAGTGGTAGAACCTTGGCAGAGATCAGACTCAAAAGGAGTTAAAAGACAAGTGTGCTTGGCTTCTAGCCCCCTGTCTTCCCTACTTCCACGTGTTAGGTGCCCACATCCTGTACTCTGCCTACCCTCTTCACTGCTTAAGTGCTCCATGACACACCAAAAATGCCACTTAAAAAAAAAATTTTATTGATAATAAGTTTCATCCAACCACTTTTCATTTAAATCTTTCAGTACCATTATATAGTTATTGTTAATAATGTACATTATTGTACTGATATTCTAACACTAGGATATTGAGTAAACAGAAAAGTTTTGTTTGAAATAAATTCTCTATTGAATTTTGTAAAACATATATATTTTACCTTCTCATAAGTAAAGGAACTAAAGGATTATAATTTAAAATAAAACGGTTAATTTGAACTGACAAAAAAATCTAATATTTTCAATTTTTTTCCATAAGGTAGAAAAGACAGAGGTTTATACTATGAAAATGATGTATTAAAGGAAGAGACCAATCATCCTTTGGATATCCAAAATTAAATTTTTATTATATGCTTATTCATTTTAACAGTTTATAAACTACAAATGGAACATTAAGAGCTTGTGATGTATAAATCATATCTTCTCATGTTAGTATTTATGTTGGTAAGATTAGCATCTCTTCTTATCTTATTAGATTGTTATACTGATCGAGGGATAGATGGGTGGGATAATGCCTTGTCAACTATAAAATCTTAAACAAATGTAAGGAACTATGTCTAAAAGGAAAATTGTTGAACTTAAAAATAATTCCTTAAAAGTGTTGTTTTAGAGTTAATTAAGATAAATTTTGAGTGCCCGTTTGTCTTTAAGAAAAAAAATGGTCATATTCCTCGATTTTCAAATTATAAAAATACTCTGTTATAGGAGTATATGAAGCAATGCCTTGCTGACATTTCAACGGTAACTTGACTTTATAGGTCAATTTTCTTTTGAAATGCTGCTATAATTAGTCTAATTCCCATATTCCTAGCACACAGCCATACCCAGAGCTAATATTCAGACTTAACTGCCTAGAGAATATAAAGCTGTTTCCTGACACTTTAGACAAAGCTAAGACCTTCCCAGAGACAATGATCTCATCCTGGAGTATAGTATTCCCACAAGAACATGAAGATGTAAGGGAATATTTAAAGTCACGGAATTAGCATGACCATCTACCTGAAACCCTAGTTTTACTTACCGTTAAGTCATACAGAGCATTCCTTATATATTAAAACAGGCAGATAATTTATGAATTAGCCAGATTTTTACACATCACTAATGTAAAATGGGAGATCTTCACTTTTTTTAAATTGCTCCGCTGTTTTCTCTTCCTCCTAACATACACACACACGTACTTCTTCTCCCTTTCTCCATGTATGGTGTTGAGGGCATATGTGAGGGCATTAGCCTGCTGTGCCCCCCTTTGCCTGGCAAAGCAATAAAGCTATTCTCTACCTCAAAAGAAAAAAAAGGAAATCAATGAAAACGTTTGAGAACTAAGGTAATAAAAAGAGCTTGGTCTTTGTTTTGTCTTGGATTTAAATCCTCAGGCCTAAAATTTATTAGTTGATCTTCAGCAAGGTTTTTAACCCCTTGTACCTCTGTTTCCTTATCTGTAAAGTGTTATTTATCTCTTAGAATTATAATAAGAATGAAATAAGAATATCTGTAAATTGTCTGATGCATAATAGGAGTTTAACAAATATTAATCCTTCCTTCCTTGCGTGCCATATTTTCAGAGTATTTCTGTCCTGTACAACAGTGAGGTTTAAAGTAAATAGTAAATAAGATATAAAATGATAACCCCCAGATAAGCTATAGTAATGAATTCTGAGTTTCTAGTAACACCTATTTAAATAGAATTGAGTAGTTCTCAGGATAAAAAAAACATGAAAATCAATTTGCATAACTAAGACTTTCTAAGCCAGAATATTCTGCACTTGTAAATACTGGTTGTGTATGTGTATTTTCAGTATTAATATTGCTGTTTGAATATAAGAAAAGAATAAATTGCTTTTGTATTATAGCCATTGTTTAGCATCCTGCTATAGTAATCTTCTGAAGGTATGCTAATGGCCTAACTTAATTTGTGTCTGTAAGAAATATGGCTTTGGTGCATACCCTAGTCAGTGGAGTACTGGGCATATAAGCTTCTAAGAAAGGGAAATAAGTACTTCTTAAAGACAAATGTAGCTCTAGGTAACTTGACATGATAACTAGTAATAAACCATAGGCTTCTGTGGGGTGCAGATACTAAAGAACAATTAACTTATCTAAACGTTTACAGTGTGAAATAATGCTTATCTTTTTGAAAATCGATTTTTATTAGCTTGGGAACTCGTTGTTTGAATCTACTTGGTTTCCAGCAGTTCATGGGAGATAATGATATGACATCAGACTTAGTTGATGAAGGAAAAGAATTAATCAGACGAGGTAAGATTTGTCTTTTAAAATGAATGAAGGGAAAGTGCTAAGACTGAGAATACAAAATTAATGTTTGTATGATTTGAAATTTTTAATCTATCTTAAGAAATTACAAATTAATATGTTTTAGCTAAAATTCTACAGAAAACTTTCATAGCAAAAATAATTCAAAAACATAAATGATTGTTTCATCTGTCTTTAAGAAATTCTGCAGAGGATTTAATAATTAATATGTCTGCAACTAAATAACGCCCTTGTTTGGTGTTGGAGTCATTTTCCTGTTTGCTTTGAAATAGATTTGCCAAGTTAAATACAGTTAGAAAACTCATTAATTTAAAGAATCATCATTAAAAACAAGGTAAAGAATCATCATTAGTTTAATGCTGCATAGGAAATCATTCAAGCCAAGGCTGGTTTTTAGAATGTGGTAATCATTAACAACCTGTTAGAATACATGGCACTCTGTTAGAATCTAATCTCAAAACTGAGTGTATCAAATTTCCTGATGTTCAAATGATGGTAGAATAAGGGGAAAAAGAAAAACAAAACTTGAGTTTTGGGACATGGGTTCTTAGACATTCTCCCTACTTGGGTCTGGGGTTTTTGTGTGATCTTATTTAAATGTAAGCCAAAATGTACTGTGGCTCTAAAATAGGCCAGCGTAGCCTTCACATGCTCTCATAGGAAGGTGGTATCTAGTTAATGTAATAGTTCTGCTGCTTTTTGCATTAATTAGACTTCATCTGGAGTATCATATCCAGTCCTGGGTAATATTTTCAAGAGTAAGACTGATAAGTCAGAAGGAATCTAGGACAGCCAGAATGAGTCTGTAGGGCATATCTTATGGAAAAGAACCACTGAGTATATAGCCAGAAGAGAGTAATGGAAAAGACTCTTATGCAGAAAGAAGTATGAACTTAATTTAGAAGACAAGACATAAAGAAAAAGAGAAGTTGCAGAGAAACAAGTTTCAAGTCACCATGGGGAAGAAGTTCTTCCCCACTAAAGCTATTTAGGCAGAGCCTAAAGGGCCATCTCCAACAAGAGTAGAGAAAGTATTCTCTGTGGAGTTAGGTGAACTCTCGGGTTCTTTCCAACAATAACCTATTACCTTTGACTTTGTAGTAATTTAAAGGAAATTGGTCATAGCCTGATACCTTTACTTCAGTTACTCTACATCTAATTAAACCATGTTATACCAAATTTGAGACCACTTTTCTGTCTCTAGAGAAGAGAAAAAGGCAACGGCAAGAAGAAGGTGAAAGTCGACGAAGAGTAAGTACCGTACTTATTAAATTTCTGTAACCTAAAGATTAATGTGAAATATCATAAGAATCTTATTGATTTAGAATAATTGGCTAAAAACAGTGGGAAAAAGACACAGGATATACTTTTACAGAAAAGCAGTTTTAATAGTTTCAGATGTACATGTAGGTATCCTGTCAGACCTGTTCTAAAAAGTCATTAGTAATAAATTACTTCATGTCCAACATCTAGCAGTTTCTTGCCTAGAGTAGGTGCTTAGTAAATATTTATTGGATAAGTGAATAAATTCATGCAATCTTGCTATTAAAGTGATTTTGATTGCTTGAAAATTATGCTTTTTTTGTAATATGACATTAATTTTATTCCTCTTTAATTTTTCCTTAGTCCTTCGTTTCCTGAGGCAAACTAACTTCCTAGAGAATTGAAAAGGCAAAAACTGAGAAAAATCTAGTCACAGTTACCACAGGTTTTCAACATCTGAGTGTGTCCATTACCAGAGAAGTGAAGACTCAGGAGACATGATAGTTGTCTTCGTGTATTTTAGTGTATGTTATGTAAAGGGAGACTTGGTCTTTATTTCAGAAGGCATAACTAGAACAAAAGAGCAGAAGTGACTGGAAATAGAGTTCACCTTTTTGTGAAAACTTCCACAGTTTACCAAAATTGCAGTGAGATCATCACACATAGAAATTTCCATGTCTTCTAGTAAGAGGGCCAAATGGTATCTGGCATGGTTATTTTAAAATGAAACCCTGCACTGCATGGGAGGCTTAATTAGGACCTCTAAAGTTCCTTTCAATTCTACGAATTTAATGAGTGGAATCCCAGTTAATAAGGTTTTAGTGCAGTTAAGACACAATGCCACATGAGTCATTACCTAATTATGTTTGTATACAACTCTAATTTTACTATTAGAAATGACTTTTCAGGTCTCTATGATTTGTACTTTATTTGGGTGAGAGAAAATTTTATTAACATCTCATCAATTACTATGAGTTATCATAACTCTTACATGGTCAAGGTAACCTTATTGTAGTTGTAAAATTATTTGGATATTTCAGATAGAATTCAATAACTTAAAAGAATCATAGCAAAAATGTCTATAAATACCTTCATTCAAGTTAAGTTTGGCAACTATTAAAAGCATTTAGAGATAAGAAAAGTAGTTATCTATACTTTCCTTTTTTTTTTTTACATCTTTATTGGATTATAATTGCTTTACAATGGTGTGTTAGTTTCTGCTTTATAACAAAGTGAATCAGTTATACATATACATATGTTCCCATATCTCTTCCCTCTTGCGTCTCCCTCCCTCCCACCCTCCCTATCCCACCCCTCCAGGCAGTCACAAAGCACCCAGCTGATCTCCCTGTGCTATGCGGCTGCTTCCCACTTGCTAGCTATTTTACGTTTGGTAGTGTATATATGTCCATGCCACTCTCTCACTTTGTCACAGCTTACCCTTCCCCCTCCCCATATCCTCAAGTCCATTCTCTAGTAGGTCTGTGTCTTTATTCCTGTCTTACCCCTAGGTTCTTCATGACATTTTTTTTCCTTAGATTCAATATATATGTGTTAGCATACAGTATTTGTCTTGCTCTTTCTGACTTACTTCACTCTGTATGACAGACTCTAGGTCCATCCACCTCATTACAAATAGCTCAATTTCATTTCTTTTTATGGCTGAGTAATATTCCATTGTATATATGTGCCACATCTTCTTTATCCATTCATCCGATGATGGACACTTAGGTTGCTTCCATCTCCTGGCTATTGTAAATAGAGCTGCAATGAACATTTTGGTACATGACTTTTTGAATTATGGTTTTCTCAGGGTATATGCCCAGTAGTGGGATTGCTGGGTCATATGGTAGTTCTATGTGTAGTTTTTTAAGGAACCTCCATACTGTTCTCCATAGTGGCTGTACCAATTCACATTCCCACCAGCAGTGCAAGAGTGTTCCCTTTTCTCCACACTCTCTCCAGCATTTATTGTTTCTAGATTTTTTGATGATGGCCATTCTGACTGGTGTGAAATGATATCTCATTATAGTTTTGATTTGCATTTCTCTAATGATTAATGATGTTGAGCATTCTTTCATGTGTTTGTTGGCAGTCTGTATATCTTCTTTGGAGAAATGTCTATTTAGGTCTTCTGCCCATTTTTGGATTGGGTTGTTTGTTTTTTTGTTATTGAGCTGCATGAGCTGCTTGTAAATTTTGGAGATTAATCCTTTGTCAGTTGCTTCATTTGCAAATATTTTCTCCCATTCTGAGGGTTGTCTTTTGGTCTTGTTTGTGGTTTCCTTTGCCGTGCAAAAGCTTTGCAGTTTCATTAGGTCCCATTTGTTTATTTTTGTTTTTATTTCCATTTCTCTAGGAGGTGGGTCAAAAAGGATCTTGCTGTGATTTATGTCATAGAGTGTTCTGCCTATGTTTTCCTCTAAGATTTTGATAGTTTCTGGCCTTACATTTAGGTCTTTAATCCATTTTGAGCTTATTTTTGTGTATGGTGTTAGGGAGTGATCTAATCTCCTACTTTTACATGTACCTGTCCAGTTTTCCCAGCACCACTTATTGAAGAAGCTGTCCTTTCTCCACTGTACATTCCTGCCTCCTTTATCAAAGATAAGGTGACCATATGTGCGTGGGTTTATCTCTGGGATTTCTATCCTGTTTCATTGATCTATATTTCTGTTTTTGTGCCAGTACCATACTGTCTTGACTACTGTAGTATAGTCTGAAGTCAGGGAGCCTGATTCCTCCAGCCCCGTTTTTCGTTCTCAAGATTGCTTTGGCTATTCAGGGTCTTTTGTGTTTCCATACAAATTGTGAAATTTTTTGTTCTAGTTCTGTGAAAAATGCCAGTGGTAGTGTGATAGGGATTGCATTGAATCTGTAGATTGCGTTGGGTAGTAGAGTCATCTTCACAATGTTGATTCTTCCAATCCAAGAACATGGTATATCTCTCCATCTATTTGTATCATCTTTAATTTCTTTCATCAGTGTCTTATAATTTTCTGCATACAGGTCTTTTGTCTCTTTAGGTAGGTTTATTCCTAGATATTTTATTCTTTTCGTTGCAATGGTAAATGGGAGTGTTTTCTTGATTTCACTTTCAGATTTTTCATCATTAGTGTATAGGAATGCCAGAGATTTCTGTGCATTAATTTTGTATCTTGCTACTTTACCAAATTCATTGATTAGCTCTAGTAGTTTTCTGGTAGCATCTTTAGGATTCTCTATGTATAGTATTATGTCATCTGCAAACAGTGACAGCTTTACTTCTTCTCTTCCGATTTGGATTCCTTTTATTTCCTTTTCTTCTCTGCTTGCTGTGGCTAGGACTTCCAAAACTATGTTGAATAAGAGTGGTGAGAGTGGGCAACCTTGTTTTGTTCCTGATCTTAGTGGAAATGCTTTCAGTTTTTTACCATTGAGGACGATGTTGGCTGTGGGATTGTCATATATCGCCTTTATTATGTTGAGGAAACTTCCCTCTATGCCTACTTTCTGGAGGGTTTTTATCATAAATGGGTGTTGAATTTTGTCGAAAGCTTTCTCTGCATCTATTGAGATGACCATATGGTTTTTCTCCTTCAATTTGTTTATATGGTGTATCACTTTGATTGATTTGCGTATATTGAAGAATCCTTGCATTCCTGGAATAAACCCCACTTGATCATGGTGTGTGATCCTTTCAATGTGCTGTTGTATTCTGTTTGCTAGTATTTTGTTGAGGATTTTTGCATCTATGTTCATCAGTGATATTGGCCTGTAGTTTTCTTTCTTTGTGACATCCTTGTCTGGTTTTGGTATCAGGGTGATGGTGGCCGCGTAGAATGAGTTTGGCACTGTTCCTCCCTCTGCTATATTTTGGAAGAATTTGAGAAGGATAGGTGTTAGCTCTTTTCTAAATGTTTGATAGAATTCGCCTGGGAAGCCATCTGGTCCTAGGGTTTTGTTCGTTGGAAGATTTTTAATCACAGTTTCAATTTCAGTGCTTCTGATTGGTCTGTTCATATTATCTATTTCTTCCTTATTCAGTCTTGGCACGTTGTGCATTTCTAAGAATTTGTCCATTTCTTCCAAGTTGTCCATTTTATTGGCATATAGTTGCTCGTAGTAATCTCTCATGATCTTTTGTATTTCTGCAGTGTCAGTTGTTACTTCTCCTTTTTCATTTCTAATTCTATTGATTTGAGTCTTCTCCCTTTTTTTCTTGATGAGTCTGGCTAATGGTTTATCAATTTTGTTTATCTTCTCACAGAACCAGCTTTTAGTTTTATTAATCTTTGCTATCCTTTCCTTCATTTCTTTTTCATTTATTTCTGATCTGATGTTTATGATTTCTTTCCTTCTGCTAACTTTGGGGTTTTTTTGTTCTTCTTTCTCTAATTGCTTTAGGTGCAAGGTTAGGTTGTTTATTCGAGATGTTTCCTGTTTCTTAAGGTAGGATTGTAATGCTATAAACTTCCCTCTTAGAACTGCTTTTGCTGCATCCCATAGGTTTTGGGTCATCGTGTCTCCATTGTCATTTGTTTCTGGGTGTTTTTTGATTTCCTCTTTGATTTCTTCAGTGATCACTTCGTTATTAAGTAGTGTATTGTTTAGCCTCCATGTGTTTGTATTTTTTACAGATCTTTTCCTGTAATTGATATCTAGTCTCATAGCATTGTGGTCAGAAAAGATACTTGATACAATTTCAATTTTCTTAAATTTACCAAGGCTTGATTTGTGACCCAAGATATGATCTATCCTGGAGAATGTTCCATGAGCACTTGAGAAAAATGTGTATTCTGTTGTTTTTGGATGGAATGTCCTATAAATATCAATTACGTCCATCTTGTTTAATGTATCATTTAAAGCTTGTGTTTCCTTATTTATTTTCATTTTGGATGATCTGTCCATGGGTGAAAGTGGGGTGTTAAAGTCCCCTACTATGAATGTGTTACTGTCGATTTCCCCTATTATGGCTGTTAGTATTTGCCTTATGTATTGAGGTGCTCCTATGTTAGGTGCATAAATACTTACAATTGTTATATCTTCTTGGATCGATCCCTTGATCATTATGTAGTGTCCTTCTTTGTCTCTTCTAATAGTCTTTATTTTAAAGTCTATTTTGTCTGATATGAGTATTGCTACTCCAGCTTTCTTTTGGTTTCCATTTGCATGGAATATCTTTTTCCATCCCCTCACTTTTAGTCTGCATGTGTCTCTAGGTCTGAAGTGGGTCTCTTGTAGACAGCATATATATGGGTCTTGTTTTTGTATCCATTCAGCCAGTCTGTGTCTTTTGGTGGGTGCATTTAATCCATTTACATTTAAGGTAATTATCGATCTGTATGTTCCTATTCCCATTTTCTTAATTGTTTTGGGTTTATTATTGTAGGTCTTTTCCTTCTCTTGTGTTTCTTGCCTAGAGAAGGTCCTTTAGCCTTTGTTGTAAAGCTGGTTTGGTGGTGCTGAATTCTCTCAGCTTTTGCTTGTCTGTAAAGGTTTTAATTTCTCCATCAAATCTGAATGAGATCCTTGCTGGGTAGAGTAATCTTGGTTGTAGGTTTTTCTCCTTCATCACTTTAAATATGTCCTGCCAGTCCCTTTTGGCTTGCAGTTTCTGCTGAAAGATCAGCTGTTAACCTTATGAGGATTCCCTTGTGTGTTATTTGTTGTTTTTCCCTTGCTGCTTTTAATATGCTTTCTTTGTATTTAACTTTTGACAATTTGATTAATATGTGTCTTGGCGTGTTTCTCCTTGGATTTACGCTGTATGGGACTCTCTGTGCTTCCTGGACTTGATTAACTATTTCCTTTCCCATATTAGGGAAGTTTTCAACTATAATCTCTTCAAATATTTTCTCAGTCCCTTTCTTTTTCTCTTCTTCTTCTGGAACCCCTATGATTCGAATGTTGGTGCATTTAATGTTGTCCCAGAGGTCTCTGAGACTGTCCTCAGTTCATTCTTTTTTCTTTATTCTGCTCTGCAGTAGTTATTTCCACTATTTTCTCTTCCAGGTCACTTATCCGTTCTTCTGCCTCAGTTATTCTGCTATTGATCCCATCTAGAGTATTTTTAATTTCATTTATTGTGTTGTTCATCGTTGCTTGTTTCATCTTTAGTTCTTCTAGGTCCTTGTTAAATGTTTGTTGCATTTTCTCTTCTATTTTCAAGATTTTGGATCATCTTTACTATCATTATTCTGAATTCTTTTTCAGGTAGACTGCCTATTTCCTCTTCATTCGTTAGGTCTGGTGCATTTTTATCTTGCTCCTTCACCTGCTGTGTGTTTTTCTGTCTTCTCATTCTGCTTATCTTACTGTGTTTGGGGTCTCCTTTTTGCAGGCTGCAGGTTCGTAGTTACTGTTGTTTTTGGTGTCTGTCCCCAGTGGCTAAGGTTGGTTCAGTGGGTTGTGTAGGCTTCCTGGTGGAGGGGACTAGTGCGTGTGTTCTGGTGGATGAGGCTGTATCTTGTCTTTCTGGTGGGCAGGTCCACGTCTGGTGGTGTGTGTTGGGGTGTCTGGACTTATGATTTTAGGCAGCCTCTCTGCTAATGGGTGGGTTTGTGTTCCTGTCTTGCTAGTTGTTTGGCATAGGATGTCCAGCACTGTAGCTTGCTGGTCGTTGAGTGAAGCTGGGTGTTGGTTTTGAGATGGAGATCTCTCGGAGATTTTCGCTGTTTGATATTACATGGAGCTGGGAGGTCTCTTGTGGACCAGTGTCCTGAAGTTGGCTCTCCCACCGCAGAGGCACAGCACTGACACCTGGCTGCAGCACCAAGAGCCTTTATCCACACGGCTCAGAATAAAAGGGAGAAAAAGTAGAAAGAAAGAAAGAAAGAAAGAGGATAAAAGAAAATAAAGTAAGGTAAAATAAAATAAAGTTATGAAAATAAAAAAATTTTTAAGAAAAACAATTTTTTTAAAGTAAAAAAAAAACGGACGTATAGAACCCTAGGACAAGTGGTGAAAGCAAAGCTATACAGACAAAATCTCACACGGAAGCATACACATACACACAAAAAGAGGAAAAGGGGAAAAAAATAAATCTTGCTCTCAAAGTCCACCTCCTCAATTTGGGATGATTTGTTGTCTATTCAGGTATTCCACAGATGCAGGGTACATCAGGTTGATTGTGGAGATTTAATCCGCTGCTCCTGAGGCTGCTGGCCTTTTTTCATCTTTGTTCTCTCCCGGGGTTCAGTTTTGGATTTGGCCCCGCCTCTGCGTGTAGGTAGCTGGAGGGCGTCTGTTCTTCGCTCAGACAGGATGGGGTTAAAGGAGCCGCTGACTCGGGGGCTCTGGCTCACTCAGGCCGGAGGGGAGGGTGGGGTACGGAGTGCGGGTCGAGCCTGCGGCGGCAGAGGCCAGCGTGACGTTGCACCAGCCTGAGGCGCGCCGTGCGTTCTTCCGGGGAAGTTGTCCCTGGATCCCGGGACCCTGGCAGTGGCGGCCTGCACAGGCTCCCCGAAAGGGGGATGTGGAGAGTGACCTGTGCTCGCACACAGGCTTCTTGGTGGCGGCAGCGCAGCCTTAGCGTCTCACGCCCGTCTCTGGGGTCCGCGCTTTTTGCCGCGGCTCGTGCCCGTCTGTGGAGCTCCTTTAAGCAGCGCTCTTAATCCCCTCGCCTCGCGCACCAGGAAACAAAGAGGGAAGAAAAAGTCTCTTGCCTCTTCGGCAGGTCCAGACTTTTCCCCGGACTCCCTCCCGGCTAGCTGTGGCGCACTAACCCGCTGCAGGCTGTGTTCACGCCGCCAACCCCAGTCCTCTCCCAGCGCTCCGACCAAAGCCCGAGCCTCAGCTCCCAGCCCCGCCCGCCCCGGCGGGTGAGCAGACAAGCTCAGGCTGGTGAGTGCCGGTCGGCACCGATCCTCTGTGCGGGAATCTCTCAGCTTTGCCCTCTGCACCCCTGTTGCTGTGCTGTCCTCCGCGGCCCTGAAGCTCCCTGCCTCCACCACACACAGTCTCCGCCCGTGAAGGGGCTTCCTAGTGTGTGGAAACTTTTCCTCCTTCACAGCTCCCTCCCACTGGTGCAGGTCCCGTCCCTATTCTTTTGTCTCTGTTTATTCTTTTTTCTTTTGCCCTACCCAGGTAGCTGGGGAGTTTCTTGCCTTTTGGGAGGTCTGAGGTCTTCTGCCAGCATTCAGTAGGTGTTCTGTAGGAGTTGTTCCACATGTAGATGTATTTCTGATGTATCTGTGGGGAGGAAGGTGATCTCTGCATCTTACTCTTCCGCCATCTTCCCCCTCTCTCCCTATCTATGATTTCTAAAGGCACTGTGCTAATTATAGTGATTATCTGATGAATTCCTTATGAAAAAGAATTAGATTATATTACTCTGCATATGTAATCTAAATCTGTTATCACTGATGAATTATTTTCTGACTGTATGTTCTTGTGTTATATAATCGTTTGTTTTTCTTTCCTAGGAATGGAAAGAACGTTATGGACACAGTAGAGAAGATTCCACTAGAAACAGAAATGTTCATATTGACCCAAAAGAATCAAACTTCTCAGATATTAGTACCAACCGATGTAAGTAGTTTATTGTCTAGTTTTCTAAGAAATTTTTTTCTTATGCTTGCTTGCATAGAGACTGAGGATTAGTTACCCATCCAGAAATGCCTTTAGAGAACTATAAATGTGGTTCTGCAGTGACTTTACTTTTTTCATCCCTCAGTGTATGAGAGGAAGGAGAAACTCAAATACACATTCTGGTAGGAGAAGGAGACATCTGGGACATCAAGTGATTAGTTGTAATTACACTACCTAAATAATAGTACTTATCCCAGGCACATTGTAGGCAGGTACTGATTTCTGTTTACCTAGATGTTTTTCAGGCTGTTCAGTCATTTTTATAATAAGTTACTGATTGACCCATATATATCAGGTACTTTCCCAGGAATACAGGAAGACAAAGAAGATAACTTCCATCCTTGGTTTGCCTATAATTTAGTGAGGGACTGATATCAGGCAGAAGACATTGGTCAGTCGGTTGGGTTAGGAAACCTCCCCACATCCTTGACCCTGCCATCTGCTTCTGGGAATGCGAATTCCCAGGATCCAGCACTGAGTAGAAGGCAGAGGTTGTTTGTCTTTGGGGGAGATGCAGGGATGCTGAGAGAGTGTAAGGGTGCATGCCTGATGCTGAGAGAACTCAGCTCAGAGGACGGAAAAGAATTCTCTATTGGGAACAGATTTCTGTTATAAAGAAGTACTGTTTAGGAATAAGTAGTACTTAGCCAGGTGAAGGGGTTTTAGGCAGAAGGAAGAATGAGTGACATGAGAGAACCTTTGGGGAAATGTAGGCCTTTCTCTATGACTAGAGCCTAAAGTATGAAAAGCCTGATGAGAGGCGAGGCTGCAGAGATAGTTGGGAAACAGGTATTATCATGCTTAGAAGTTTAGATTTTATGCCAAAGATAAGATTTCAATATGGAAAGAAGCATGCTCAGATTTTTGGTTTAGGAAGATGAATTTGACATCTGTATAAAGCATGATTTCCAGGGAAGTGAGACAGAAACCAGTTTAGCGTCTGTTTTAGTAATGCAGTCAAAAAATGATGAGGGCTCCCTCTGCATTCATTCTTGTTTCCCTCTCAAATCTATTCATTCACCCAAGGGAAACTAGAATGCTCTTCTATACCAATAAATCTGATCATATCACTTCTCTGCTTAAAACTGTACAGTGACTTTCCATTCTTACAGAAAGCCCTTCTGCGTGTGAGGCTGGATCTTTCCCCATGCTCCCCCGGCCCTCTCTGCTCCAAGCACACCTTGCCTTCTGCTCCCTCAAGCAAACAGCATTCCTTCTCCTGTGCTGTTTCTCTGCCTGAAATGCTCTTCCTGCCCTTCTTCACCGCATTAGCTCCTGGTCACCTTGCAGATCTCACCCCCAGAGCTTCCTCAGAAAACCTTCCCCAGACCTCTCTGACTAGGCCAGATCACCATCGTGGTTACTAACAGGTGACACTCAAACACACATCAGAGTTACCATTTTACATTTGTGTCGTTATTTGATCATGGTTCATCTCCCTCACTAGATTGTTAAGTTCCGTAAGAACAGGGACCATACCTGGTTTTGCTCACCGTGGTATCACTAGAGCCCAGCCCAAAGCCTGGCATACGGTACCTGCTCAGTGGAGACTTGTAGAATTGAACAAAGACAACCATATCTGTAGTATATTCTATTTTATGAAAGTATATCCTCAGTCACCCTGGTTTACAGTTTTCACAGATATCCACTAGTTGTTTGTTTTTTTTGTTGAAGTATGGTTGATTTACAAGGTTGTAATTTCTGCTGTACAGCAAAGTGATCCAGCTATACATATATGTATATACATTCTTTTTTATATTCTTTTCCATTATGGTTTATCACAGCATATTGAATGTAGTTCCCTGTGCTACACAGTAGGACCTTGTTGTTTATCCATTCTATATATAATAGTTTGCATCTGCTAACCCCAAACTCCCAACCCATCCCTCCCTCCCTGCCTCGGCAACCACAAGTCTGTTCTTTACAGATCTCCACTCTTTTTTTTTTTTTTTTTTTACATCTTTATTGGAGTATAATTGCTTTACAATGGTGTGTTGGTTTCTGCTCCATAACAAAAGCGAATCAGCCATACATGTACACATGTTCCCATGTCTCTTCCCTCTTGCGTCTCCCTCCCTCCCGCCCTCCCTGTCCCACCCCTCCAGGCGGTCGCGGGGCACCGAGCTGATCTCCCTGTGCTGTGCGGCTGCTTCCCACTAGCTGTCTACCTTGCGTTTGGTGGTGTGTATATGTCCATGCCTCTCTCTCGCTTTGTCACAGCTTACCCTTCCCCCTCCCCATATCCTCAGGTCCTTTCTCTAGTGGGTCTGTGTCTTTGTTCCTGTCTTGCCCCTAGGTTCTTCATGACATTTTTTTTTCTTAAATTCCATATATATGTGTTGGCATGCAGTG
Source organism: Monodon monoceros (assembly GCF_005190385.1). NCBI lineage: Eukaryota > Metazoa > Chordata > Mammalia > Artiodactyla > Monodontidae > Monodon > Monodon monoceros. The sequence goes on along the minus strand of NW_021703768.1, from coordinate 30,005,057 downwards.
TTTGTCTTTCTCTTTCTGGCTTGCTTCACTCTGTATGACAGACTCTGGGTCTGTCCACCTCATTGCAAATAGCTCAATTTCGTTTCTTTTTATGGCTGAGTGATATTCCATTGTATATATGTGCCACATCTTCTTTATCCATTCATCCGATGATGGACACTTAGGTTGTTTCCATCTCTGGGCTATTGTAAATAGAGCTGCAATGCTACACTGCAGACTACAAAACAAATATACAAAGGAAGAAAGATCTCAACAGAGTGATAATTATGTGAATTAGGTGTCACTGTAAGTGTCCATCATCGGATGAATGGATAAAGAAGATGTGGCACATATATACAATGGAATATCGCTCAGCCATGAAAGGAAACGAAATTGAGCTGTTTGTAGTGAGGTGGATAGACCTGGAGTCTGTCATGCAGAGTGAAGTAGGTCAGAGGGAGAGAGACAGATACCGTGTGCTGACACGTGTATGTGGAATTTGGGAAAGAAAAGATGTCATGAAGAACCTAGGGGTAGAGCAGGAATAAAGACACAGACTTACTGGAGAATGGACTTGAGGATATGGGGAGGGGGAGGGGTGGGCTGTGACAAAGCGGGAGAGGGGCATGGACATATGTGCACTACCAAGCGTGGGGTGGATGGCTGGTGGGGGGCGGCCGCATGGCACGGGGAGATCAGCTCGGTGCTTTGTGACCGCCTGGAGGGGTGGGATGGGGGGGTGGGAGGTAGGGAGATGCAAGCGGGAGGAGATATGGGAACATGTGTGTATATATAACTGATTCATTTTGTTGTGAAGCAGAAACTAAAAAAAAAAAAAAATGATGAGGGCATGAAATAAGCACCCTTGAGATGACCCTGGAGATAAAGAAGAAAGGATGTGTTTGGATGAGATTTAGTGTAGAAGAAATAGGAGAAAACTAAAGTTTCAGTTAAAGCTAGAAAATAGAGGGAGGATTCTACAAAGAGATTTGGAAGTTTATCATGGATTTGGAGTTAACAGAATGCAGAGATCTGGGAGTATGGAGAATGGTTAAGAGAAGAGGAAACACAAAGCCTTAGGATGATGAGTTAGAAACTGGCATGTGGTAGGCAACCAATATTTGCTGAATGAATGAGAGAAACGGTAAAGGGCAGAGTCCAAGATGACAAAAATATGAGAGAATTGGCTTGCCTTAAATTTTCAAAAAGTCCTATATTATAGATTTTTGAAGCTGTTGAGCTGCTCAAAATAACATTGTGAAAATTTAGGTTGTTTATGAAGTAAACCCCATTCACGTAGAGAAGGGATTAGTTCTCTAGATCTGTGCTGACCAGGATGGTAACCATTAGCCACATATGGCTGTTGAGCATTTGCAGTGTAGCTGGTGCCCCATATTGAAATGATAATATTTTGTATATACTGAGGTAAATTAAATATATTAAGATTAATTTCACCTATTTCTTTTTACTTTTTTAATGTATCTACTAGTAAAAAGTAAATACGGGGCTTGGAATTTATTTCTGTTGGACATTACTGCCCTAAACTATTGCTTCATGGGAAAAAGACTCAGACCTTATTTGAAGAGTTTGAGTTGATTACACCTTAAAATCCTAGCCGAGAAGTGAGATGTAGCACCCCCTGTATTCAGTGTGCAACCAGCTGAAGCTTAATTTGATTATGAACAATTTCACTGTTATGATACCATAGTTAAATACTAATTCTGATTCATATTGAGTCTTTGCACTATAGCTGCTTCTGAGCTTAGACTACATACAAGGGAGAACTTTTCCTTGTTATTTTCTATCATACTATCAATCATTTTAATCTAATTTTAAGATAACTACATAGTTATCTTTTCTTAATATTGTCTTTACAATCAAAATTCACATCCTTTATAAACTTGACTTTTCTCTCCGTGAGTCCATAGACTGTGACCCATATAGACAATAGAAAGTGGACATTTTTTTCTTCTTTTGCAGCAGCATCCAAATATACCAGGGCTAATAATAGGACTGAAAGGGACCGAATAGAACTCCTCCAAGATGCAGAACCTTTGGATTTTAATGCAGAAACATTCACTGATGATCCTCTTGAATCTGAATCAGGAAGGTAAGTTCCAGCTTATCATTTTGGCTCCAGCATTCCTCTGAAATTTTAATAACATTCTGACTTGACGAGATAAACATAAGGAAAGTATTCATCTTTACTACTAATAAAAAGCATATTAAGCAACCTTTGAAACCTTTTAACACCTTCTAATGCTTTTGTATTTAAAAAATTATAGCATCTAGTGGTGGTGATTGAAATTAGTATCTTCGCAAACTACTACTAGTATGATAAATAACAAAAAAGAATTGAAATCATTTGGTAGAATCTTAACAATTTATATGCCTATTTCTGACAATCCCGTTTATGAAATGTATCGTATTTTGCAATAGTTTACATAGGTGTAACTGGGTGGCACACTATTCTAAGCACTTTAACAACAGTAATTGTATTTTATGGTTGTAAGTCCAATTGAATTTGCATCCAGAGAGGCTCAGTAACTTACCCAGGATCACACGGCTTGTAAATGACAAAGTCAGGCATTTAAACCCCAGGACTCTGGCTACAGAGTCTGTGCTTTTAGCTACTATACTATGTAGAAATAATTAAACAAAAGCAAATCATCATATGCATGAAGATATTTGCTATAGTATTGCCTATAAATAGCAAAAAGAATATTCTATTTATATTCAACAATCTAGTTATTAAATCTGTTAAGTTCCATGATGTATTTTACATCTCCCCACTCCTTTCTTTTTACATCTCTCACCCCGCCATATGTGTCATATGTCATAGGCTCTAAAACCGTCATTGGTTGATTTATAATTAGGTAAATCCCTTTGGGATAACATTCTTGGCAAAGTCCCTGATTTCAGCTACTGAATAGATTTTACAGTTCTTACAAATTATGTTGCCACTTCCTTTTAATGTGTCCTTGTTTTTCTCTCCTTCTTTATTTTTGATGCCTTGGATCATTTCTTTATCCACCTTTCAGGTATCAGCCTGGTGGACGATACCTCTCAATGTCTCGCAGCCGAATATTTGATGATGTTTAAAATCTGTAAGAATATATGGAATAACTAACCAAGATCAACACATAAGTTCAGTCTTTATGAACATCTGTATGCCCTAGAATTTACACTGAACTCTTAGTGAAAAGTGTCAGGATAAAAAAGGCACTAAAAATTAATGGGATCTTAGTAATAATAGTTTATTGTTCATTGAATAGAGTATCATCTTTTCTAATAAGGTTTGTTACATACCATTCTTGAAGTGTCTGCCTTAGAAGTACAGTTACAGTGGAAGGATTTAATTCATGATTAAGATCAGTATATGTTGAAAACATGTAGTTCAGTTTGTTTCAGATAAATTTTTTTCAGGAAAGTTGTTTCAAAGGTCCAAGGAAGCCATAGTTATAACTGAATAATATTATACAGTTTTATTATTGTGACTTACATATTTTCTGTTTCTAAAGAGTATGTTGACCCTTTATTTCTCAAAGAGATGGACACCTCAATAACAACCATATTTACAAAACCCATGTCTTAAAACATGGCTTACTTACCAGACATAACTGAATGTAGAAAGCTTTTTTTCAATACTGTATGCAAATTAGTTAGGTTTTTGCATGTATAATTAAGATTATCCTTCAACTGATAGTGTTTGTATCTTCAGCATGTGTACTATAATCAGGTGGTGTATTCTTTCAGTCTTTGGTGGTAACTGGAAATTGTCTTATGCTTTTGGTATTGTTTTGTAAAATTTTCATTTCAGGGAGAGGTGTTCACCTTTGTCATTTAGCATATTGATTTGAGTTGATTATTCCATTCAAGGAGAATCGTAATTATTAATGGTAAATAGTGGGGGGTTTTAATAACCAAAGAGTCCCACAAAATTCTCTGCTTTTGAAAGGTGCCTGTTTATTCCTTTTGTAAAACAATATCTGGTTATTCAAAGGTAAAAAGTCAATCCATTTACTGTTATTACTAACAGTTAAATTATGATTTATAGAAAACAGAAAACTAGTTGAGAATGGAGATGTGTAGTAACTTGTTGGTTAAACATGTTATTATTTAAAATTGAATTTTTTAAACTTTGTGTTTAAGCCAAAGTTAGGTATTATATTTTAAATCCTCAGTGTTTTATTTCACAGTGACTATAGTTGAGCACAACATGTTTGCAGAGAGTTATGTCCCTGAAATATTTGCAACTCTGAGAATCCATACCTTGGATTCACCCCAGTGGTGACTGTACTTGAGCTTGCCCATGGCTGTCTTAGTTTAACACCTATTATCCCGCGTAACTTTTAGTAGTGACCCAGTTTGAAGATGAATTATATAGTCAAATTTGATTATATGTTTCTTGAGGGTAGTTTTTCCCTGAATCATATTTAAATGTTTTATTTTCCTCTTTTCGTAATGTTATCATTTAAATTTTTTAAAAGCCACAGTTTTACGCAGATACTGAGAAGAATAGTGTGTCATCCTAATTATCTGATTTTCTTAAATTTTTATGAACTTTGAGATTAGATCCCTTTTAAAATATCAATGGATAGATTTTACTCTCAATCGAAGATTATATAGACTGCTTATTTAAGAACACACACACACAGCCTTTTATTGTGAAGCATGGTTAGAGAGCAGTAGGCCAGGAGCAGAGATAATTTAACACTGTTTGAAATTTCATGATTGACCATTGAAACCTTGGGCAAATCATGTAACCATTCAGTGCCTCAATTTCTTCATTTTCAAAATGAAGAGGACTCTTGCTATTTACCTACTGATCTACCTCACAAAGCTATTGTGAGGGTATTGAGTTGATGTTTATATGGTGGCGTTTAAAAAGACAGAATAAGTTGTTAGCTGTGCTGGTTTTGTTATTTGAAAATAGTGGATGGGAAAAGGATCACCCCAGGAAGGGGTCCAGTTTCTTATTATTACAGAGAAGCTTACAAGTTCCCAGAGCAAAAGCTCTTTTGGGAATAATTAATCAAAATCCTTTGAAAATAATATTGTTTTATTATTCAGTCTTTGGGTTTATTTTGGAATATTTTCCTTAATTATAATGTTGTTTCTCATCAGGTTTTATCATGAAACTCAGATGCTATTGTAGAAATAGAAGCAGAAAAAGAGAAGAAATGATCCAGTTACTTTTATAACTTATAATACCCTAAGATATATTGATAGAAATAAGTAAAGGAATGTACTACTTTATTGTTAAATTTTTTATGATTATAATAACTTTTGAGTTATTTCCAAAATAATTTTTGGTTGTTTAAGTGATCCAGAGTATTCAACTTTTTAAGCAGAATTTATCTTACAGGATTTCAAATATGATCATATAGGAAGGTTACCTAGCTAGGTAAATTTGTGTTTAGAAGGTAATGATTTAACCCCTGAGGACTAAGAGTTCATTGCTGGGGAAATGAGTTATTGTTCATTAAGCCACCTTGTAAAAAACTGTAATAAGAACAAAAGTTTTCTGTTTTGAGAAGCTTATTAAAATATAATGATATCTACTGCAAAACGTTACTACTAAATTCATAACACTACATGCAAAGTACATTTCTTGAAGAATTACTTCTGGCAATTACCTTTTGAGGTGTTTCTTACATAATAATAGATATCTGGTTAAATTTTCTAAATTATTTTTCTAAATAATGTTAGGTAAGGATATTCTAAGCCAGTAGTTCAAAATAACCATTGCAGAAAATAACAATTAATAATATATTAATTTCATGAATCTATAAGTTGCTAATTAACTTTTGTTACTACATCAATAATTTCTTATTATCAATAGAGCACTTTTGTAAAAATCATTATTAAAATAAACCTAATTATTAGAATTTGTTCTCTTACCAAATGAACGCAGGGGCTTTGGAATAATTTCATCACGCAAGAGGCCCTCATTTCACAAGAGTGGTAAGGGCTAAATCAGAACATTCAAGGGTTTTTCATTTATAAAGAATAGATCAGAGAGTTTGACAATCGAAACTTTCTTTAAAAAAATGCTGCCAGTTGATTTGGTTTTGGACACTACTATTTGATTAGATTATCAGTTCTTAAATTTATGCTGGTTGTGTGCCCAAATGAAATTAAATGTGGATAGGAAAGTCAGTGTGAGTGTTTTTTAAGTATATTTTAGAATATCAATGAAGGGATTCATTGATGTACAATAGCAAACCTCATTTTTTTATACCTTTAGTAGATTTAGAGAATGTTCTTGATTTTTGTGTTGATTACTATTTTAAAGGAAAAATAAACTCTCCATAATTATAATTCACACTGTTCAGTAATGTGAGTTTTATACTTGTGATTTGTGTGGGCAATGCCTGAAAAATCACAGGGATAAATATGTTTGCACTAAGAGGCAAAACATGTCCCTGAAAAATCTTAACATACTTGAATCTCCAAAATACAATGAATTGTATTGTATTAAATTCTAAATGTTGAGAAGTAAATGAATTTAGAGTTTTATCTTTCATTTCTTTTCTTCCTTCTTCCCTTCATTCCTTTTATACCTTCCTTCCTATCTGAAGCCTCTCTGTATAGTATGACTTCTAATGTGCTGACAGATTTTTTTTCCGTTTGTTCTTTGTGTACAGTTGTTTTTGATGATCAGTGCACTCAGAAGGTTCTTACTACAGATCCCACTACTTGAATAGCAGTATTGCACTTAAAGTAGTGAAACAGATTTTGCTAGACAACTAAGCAACATCTGAATGTAAATGTGATGGATGCTAGCTCAGTGTGTTGTCTTTTTCGCCACTAAGTAGGACACTTCAGTAAAATGAATTCTCAGTGTAAATGTTTTAGCGTAAAATTAGACTTCCAAAACCAGTAATTGTTAAAAACAAAACAAGGAAACAAACCCAAAACATTAAGAACCTTGAGGCCTCTTTTTATGAAAAGGAGTTCGTAAATAATATACATCATTGTCAAAGTTTTCATTAAAGAGAGGTTGGAACAATATGAGAGGGTTACAGGAAGCCTTCTGAATTGTGAATTCCCTTTGTGTGGGGTACTTCTTTCCAACTCAGTGACTTTTTTCCTGCTCAGAGACCTGGAAGACTAGGCAGTATTATCCCCTGTACTAACTCCTGGAGACCAGGTCCTGTGAGCCGTCTCCACCATCAGAGCAGCCACTAGCCCTGCCCCATCCCCAGTCCCATTGCAATGGGAACATACCCTCACCCCTAATTCCTTTCATGTTCAGCCTGGTTTTCCTAACATTTTATTTTCACTTTCAAAAGATTTGTCCATTGAGGTTGATCACAATTTTAAATTTGTTAATAAAGCAAGAATATTGGCATGTTCCTCTTCTCATAGATATCCTAAAAGACTTTGGTTTTTAACACACTTCCTGGTGAGAATTAACCTTTTTTCCTGTGAAAATCTTTTCTTTTGTGATTATCCTGATCTCACAATATTTTGCAAAAGGAGATTTTTACTGTACTTAGTGCAAAAGGGTAGAAAGAATGGTTTACTGCGGCAGACATAGGGAGAATAAAGTCATAATTTGTTCATCTGACTGTACAACACCATTTTGAGTTGATATTATTGACATAAATCTTATCAACCTAATCACTTAGAGCTGTATTTCTCAAAAGAATGCTGGCTAGCATCTTCCCTACTTAGTACACCAAATTGTAGGGGAGAGACTTTTTTTTTTTTTTTTAAAGCAATCCAATGGATTTGCTTTGTCCATATTTTGAACACAACTTGAAGGATTTTTCTCATTTAGAAGATAGAGAACATGTGGAACTGTCTTTTAAATTACTGTAATCTCATATATATGTTTATAAATTATAGCATTGAAAAAAGAGCTCTAATATCGATGTTGTTACCTTCTGATATTTAATTTTTATAAAATGTATTTGTAAGTAACTAATTGTAGTATTGCTTTTAAGTAGTTTAAAAATCTTTCTCAAATAAGTTCTGCCCAGAACCTATTTCCTTAGGGCAATACTCTAAAGTTCAGTAGTCCAGTGTGAGTTTGAAATACTCCTACATCTCTTCAGTATCTTTTTATATATACCAGTACCCAAGCAAAGTATACCAAATGCCTAATTTCTGTGTTGCATTAATAAAGTACTTGTTATTTATCTAATTCAGTGGATTAGGTGAATAGAAGATAAGTCTTTCAAATGTGCATCTGATCATAATTTTCAAAATGTTCATTATGTTCATTTTTGGTGCATGATGCCAATTTATCTTTAATCAGCTACTACTACCTGGTATGTAATGGCAGATGTTTTCCTTTCTGACTAATGGGTTGTAGATGTAGCTATTTTTCTCTGCAGATTCTCACTAAATATGTATTTGAACAAACCTGCAAAGTGCTACCTATAAGTAAGTTAGCATCTTTGGCCTTATCTATGCATAATGTTCTCTTAGTTTGGTTTTGACAAACTCATGGACTTGGAATTGCTTTGTAGTATTTTAATTTATTGCGATGTAATGAATTTTTTGAAATGTTTATTTGATTAGCTGTTAAAATATAGGAAATTATGTAGCTTTGCATGAAATAAAGTACATTTCTACAAGTTACTAAGAATTTTGCTGATTATGTGTTTTACTTCATACTACCTTTGAGATTAAACTCTTTTCAGTAGACTAAGGCATTTTTTGTTCCTTACAAATTTATTAACAGGTATCACAAAAGAAATGTTTTAAGGTAAATAATTCAATACTGTAGGTTCCACATTATCTTGTGTTTATAATTAAAATAAATAATTGTTATAAAACAAATATCATATATTAATGCATATACGTAGAATCTAGAAAAATAGTACAAATGAACCTATTTGCAGGGCAGGAATAGAAACGCAGATGTAGGGAATAGATGTGTGGACACGGGGAGGGGGGAGGGGAGGGTGGGATGAACTGGGAGATTAGGTTTGACATAATTACACTACCATGTGTAAAACAGATAGCTAGTGGGAACCTGCTGTATAGCACAGGGAGCTCAGTTCGGTGCTCCGTGATGACCTAGGTGGGTGGGATGGGGGGTGGGGAGGGAGGTCCAAGAGGGAGGGGATATATGTATACATATAGCTGATTCACTTCACTGTACAGCAGAAACTAACACAACATTGTAAAGCAATTATACTCCAATTAAAAAAAAAAAACACTAGAGCAGAAATCAATGAAGTTGAAAACAGGATAACAATAAAGAAAATCAGTAAAACCAAAAACTGAGTGTATGAAAAGATCAATAAAACTGATGAAACCCTAGCCGGGCTGACAAAGGAAATAGAGAGTTGCTTACCCATATACCAAAAAGAACAATGGAAATTTGAAATTAAAAACACAACACCATTTACATTCATCCTAGCTAATACAATAAGACAAGAAAAGGAAATAAAAGATATACAGGTTTGGAAGGAAGAAATAAAACCGTATTTGTTTGCAGATGATATGATAATCTATGTAGCAAACTGAAAGAATTGACCACAAAAAAAAAAACTTCCTGGAATAAGTCATTATAGCAAGTTTGCAGGATATAAGATTAATACGCAAAAGTGAATCACTCTCCCTTTTACCAACAATGGAGAAGTAGAATTTGAAATTAAAAATACCATTTACATTAGCACCCCCCAAAATGAAATACTTAGGTATAAATCTAATAAAATATATCTAAGATCTATGTGAAGAAAACTACAAACCTCTGTTGAAAGAAATCAAAGAATAAATGGAGAGAGATTCCATGTTCATGGATGGGGAAGACCCACTATTACTGGGATGTCAGTTCTTCCCAAATTGATCTATAGATTCAATGCAATTCCAGTTAAAGCCCCAATAAGTTATTTTGTGGATATTGACAAACTGATTCTAAAGTTTATATGGAGAGCCAAAAGACCCAGAAGAGCCAACACAATACTGAAGGAGAGCAAAATCGGAGTACTGACACTACCCAACTTCAAGACTTACTATAAATCTACAATTATCAAGACATTGTGGGATTGGTAAAAAAAATAGACAAATAGACAAATGGAACAGAACAGAGAGCCCAGAATTACACCCACATAAATATAGTCAATTGTTTGACAAAGGAACAAAGGCAATTCAATAGAGAAAGGGTAGTCTTTTTAACAAATGATGCTGGAACACTGGATAACCATGTGTAAAAAAAAAAGTCTAGACACTAACTTTACACTTTTCACAAAAATTAACTCAAAATGGTTCATGAACCTAAAACTATAACACAAAACTTCTAGAAGGTAACATAGGAGGAAATGTATGGGCTTGGCGACCAGTATATATATCACACAAAAATGTGTGTGTATGTGTACCCAGAGACATGTACAAGGATGTTCATTGTGCTACTCACAGTTACTTCAACCATAAATAATTCAATCAACAGAATGAGTTTATTTATTCAACATGATGGATATATGCATGAATAAGTAGAAATGATTAATTACAGCTATGTAACAACATGGATGAAACAGATAATGTAGATCCAAAGGATTCAGATGTGAAAAAATAATATAGTGTGATTCTGTTTATATAAAGTTCAAAAAAGATAAAATTAAATTGTAGACTTAAAAGATGAATGCTTTGTAGTAAAATCATAAAGAAAAAAGAAACAAGGAAAGATTACCATACGTGTCATGCTGTTGCTTACCTTTGAGGAGGAGAAAGGGATTAGTGATTGCAATAGAGCACAAGAGAAGTTTCTGGATTGCTGCCTGTGTTCTCTTTCTTGGGTGGGTGGTTTTACAGGTGTTCACTTGGTAATGAATCACTGAATAGTACGTGCTTTTATGTGTGCTTTGCTATATGTACCTTTTATTTCATAATAAACTTAAAAATATAGAAATTTAAATTACATAACTTATACCATATAAGTTGGGAGTGGAGCAAACTGCATTATAGTGTTCTAAGGGAGGAGTAAAGAGGTTGCTTAAGCCAGATTTTCAGTTGAGGATGCATGCTACAATAATCATTAAAAGAACAGAACTAGGATATAGATACAAATAAAGGAAAAATGGAATGATAAAAAGTTCAAATCAAAACAGCAAAAGAACAAAAATAACCCTAAAACTAGACTTTATTGTTTCAAAATGCATACATAGTTGAGAAAACTATAAAGAAAGTCATGTGAAGTGATTTACTATATAAGTCAGTATGCTTCTGATAGGGATGGGACATTCAAAGGTATCACTCAGAGAGGCTCTCAGTTACTAAGGGCAATGTTTTTTTCTTATACTTGGGCATTTTTTACAAGCATTTTTCTATTTACACTTATTTACTATACATTTATATTTTATGCACTTTTCTGAATGTGTCTATATTTCAAAATGTAAAAGGTTTCTAGAAAGAAAAATCAGTTTCTGTAAATCACATTAATAGTTGAAAGAGTAAAAGTTCTATTTTTTAAAAAACATTTTTTTCTGATGAAGAATGGATATCTGCACGCATATGTATAGACATGTATATGTATAAATAAGAACCCCAAACTACTGCAAAACAGTCTTGAGAAAGAAGAACAGAGATGGAGGAATCACACTCCCTGACTTCAGACTTTGCTACAAAGATACATAATCAAAACAGTATGGTACTGGCACAAAAACAGATACCTAGATCAATGGAAAAGAATAGAGACCCCAGAAATAAACCCATATACTTATAGTCAATCTATGACAAAGGAGGCAAGAATATACAACAGTCTCTTCAATAAGTGGTGCTAGGAAAACTGGACAGCTACGTGTAAAAGAATGAAATTAGAATATTCTCTAACACCATATACAAAAATAAACTCAAGAGGTATTAAAGACCTAAATGTAAGACTGGAGACCATAAAACTCCTAGAAGAAATCATAGGGAGAACACTCTGACATAAATTGTAGCAATATTTTTTTGGATCTGTCTCCTAAAGCAAAGGAAATAAAAGCAAAAATAAAGAAATGGGACCTAATTAAACTTAAAAGCTTATGCACAGCAAAGGAAACCATAAGCAAAACAAAAAGACAACCTACAGATTGGGAGAAAATATTTGCAAATGATACTACTGACAAGGGATTAATTTCCAAAATATACAAGCAGCTCATATAACTCAACATCAAAAAAACAAACAACCCAATTTAAAAAATGGGCAGGGACTTCCCTGGTGGTGCAGTGGTTAAGAATCTGCCTGCCAATGCAGGGGACACGGGTTCAATCCCTGGTCCAGGAAGATCCCACATGCTGTGGAGCAACTAAGCCTGTGAACCACAACTACTGAGTCTGTGCTCTAGAGCCCGTGAACCACAACTACTGAAGCCCGCACACCTAGAGCCCACGCTCCTCAATAAGAGAAGCCACGGCAATGAGAAGACCATGCACCGCAACAAAGAATAGCCCCTGCTCGCTGTAACTAGAGAAAGCCCACGTGCAGCAACGAAGACCCAGTGCAGCCAAAATAAATAAATAAATAATTTTAAAAATGGGCAGAAGACCTGAATAGACATTTTCCCAAAGAAGGTATATAGATGGCCAACAGACACGTGAAAAGATGTTCAACATCACTAATCATCAGGGAAATGCAAATCAAAGTCACTATCAGCTATCACCTCATGCCTGTCAGAATGGCTAGGATGTGGAGAAAAGGGAGCTCTTGTACACTGTTGGTGGGGATGTAAATTGATGCAGCCACTGTGGAAAGCAGTATGGAGGTTTCTCAGAAAACTAAAAATAGAGCTACCACATGACCCAACAGTTTTACTCCTGGGTATATATCCAAAAAAACACAAAAACACTAATTTGAAAAGATAACATGCACCCCAATTTTCATAGCAGCATTATTTACAATTCCCAAGATATGGAACCAAACCTAAGTGTCCATCAACAGATGAATGCATAAAGATGATGTGGTATATATACATACAATGGAATACTAGTTAGCCATTAAGAAGAATGAAATTTTGCCATTTGCAATGATATGGATGGACTTGGAGGGTATTATGCTAAGTGAAATAAGTCAAAGGTAAATACTGTATGATATCACTTATATTTGGAATCTAAAAAATACAACAAACTAGTGAATGTAACAGCAAAAACAACAAAAACAGACTCACAGATATAAAGAACAAACTAGTCGTCACCAGTGGGGAAAGGGAAAGGGGGAGGGGCAATATAAGGGTATGGGATGAAGAGGTACACACTATTATGTATAAAATAAGCTACAAGGATATATTGTACAATAGAATATAGCCAGTATTTTATAATAACTATAAATGGAGTATAACCTTAACAAATTGTGAATCACTATGTTGTACACCTGTAACATATATTGTACATCAACTGTATTTCAATTAAAAAATAATAAATGAAAAAAGACAACAATGAAAATATAAGCATTCTTTTCTTTTCTGATAAAGGATGCATATCTACATGCATATATATATAGACATATATATGTATAAACATGAATGCAAAACTACTGCAACTGTCATCCTTAATGCTATAATCTTTACCTTTAAGACCCAGAGCAAGCCACTTCTATTCAGCATTGTATGTTCCATAATCATAAGAAGAGAGAAATAAAAGGCCTAAGAATGAAAAAAGAAGAAACAAACTTTTATTTACTCTGACATGATTATGTATGTGGAAGATCCAAAAATACACAAATTATTAGTATTGAAAAGAAAGTGGCATCTCTTAAGGTGGTGTTTGGAGCCTCTGAACCCTGGTTAAGTCACAGACCTCCAGTAAACCCAAACCTCAGTCTCATATTTGTTTTAAAAAAGGGGGAGTGGTGAGTGGATGGCTTATAATGCAATGCTTATCAGTGTGGCTGTGAGGATTATAATCAAATAATGTACTTGGAAGTCTCTGGCAAAATGTTACCCCACAGTAGATATTCATTGATTAAGAAACACCAATCATCTGTGTGGTTAAGCGCTTCCTCTTCCTTCAGGCTCTTATCTGGAAGTCATTTCTGAGGGAGCATCCCTGCTTAATTTTTTCTTCCTAGCACTTAACTTAGCACTATCTAACGTAATATGTGCTATTTCTCATCTCTCTTCTCAGACATAAGCTCCAAGAGGAATTATTTTTGTTTGCAGAACCACCTGTGCCTGACCCATAATAAATGCTCGATAAATTTGTGTTGAATCAGTAGATAGATGGGTTAATTTACGCAGTCACCATCCTGCCCTGATCTGAGCTACTGCATTATAGTAGGTAATGGGGAGTATTTCCTAGTATACTAAATGGGAGGGGCCTTGGGACACCTTTTAAACCTCACCACCTGTCAGTCTCTTCCCTGTGGAGAGAGGGGAGGGTTGGAGATTAGATGTGTGACTATCAGAATTAGTAAGAAGGGTAATGGAGCGCACAAAATTTGGGAGAGAGATCCAGAAAAGGAGACGTGGGATACTGAAGGCAGACTCCGGGTATCCTGAGTTGGCATTCTGGGCCAGTGCTGCTCAAAGTGTCACTTGTCCACCTTGAAGAGGAACTTTTCTTTTCTCTACATAAAGACTTGCTTTTTGTAGAGACTCTCCAGCCCTGGATTTCTAGGCAGGATTTCTCAAAACTGTCCCACGTGTTTTTAACTGTTTTTTGTTTTGTTTTGGTTTTTTGCGGTACGCGGGCCTCCCACCGCCGAGGCCTCTCCCACCGCGGAGCACAGGCTCCGGACGCGCAGGCCCAGCGGCCACGGCTCACGGGCCCAGCCGTTCCGCGGCACGCGGGATCCCCCCGGACCGGGGCATGAACCCGCGCCCCCCCGCATCGGCAGGCGGACTCCCAACCACTGCGCCACCAGGGAAGCCCCTTAACTTTTTTTTTAAGCATAATTAAAGTCTCCCAACTGATTTACATGAAATAAGTAGTAGCATACAGACAGAATCACTATACTAACTGCTAATTAGATTGTGACTACACTTTCATAATGCCTAGTTCTTTTCTTTGAAACCCTTAACATACTGATTATTGTTTAATCTGTTATTTTTAATGATTTGCTCAACATCTCTTTCCCAGTAAAACTGTAAGCTCCATGAGGACAAAGGTCATGTTTGCCTTGCTTACTACCAGGTCCACAGAATGTATCATAGTGTACAGCACATAGTAGGCAGATGGTAAACATTGACTGCACTATCTAAAGATTGAGATTTATAGACATATTAGACCAAAGTGTAAATCACATCTTTCTTGACTAGGATTTTGCAGTTAATGAAACCTTTGCTACTGTTCCAGGTATAACTTGGAAAATTATTCTCATTCAGTCACTGAATTCAAGAAGACTCCTTACACTATCTCTTTCTGGCCTTAAGCTAACTGTCTGCTTTGAACTTTGAAAGCATACTTATGTCTGGGTCCCATTTCAGAATGTCTTATGTAAATGATTTATGGTGAAGTCCAGGCATAGATGTAATTGTAAAGGCCCCCAGGAATTATAGCCCACAAAGTAGAGACTCTACCCTCCACAAGCCATGTCTCTAATCTTCCCCAACATCTCTTACCAAAGAGCACAGGGCAGGGCTGTCTCCTCAGGGTTTTCTCTAAATGTCGGGCCTTCTCTTTAGCAAAAGTGGTCATAGTTGATTGCTGATCATCCAGTTCATCAGTTGACTGCCTGATTCCTGGGCTTGGGAAGTGAGAATCTCACTTTTCAGCCAATTTGCTGCGTCCTGAGATCATTAGTGTAGAACCCCTTAGGTGGGGCATTTGTCAAATGCTCTATAAACTAGCAAATGTTTAAACATTATTAAAAGAAAAGAAAATGAAGCCCCAATAAAGTAAAACCTCAAGTAAAAGCTGACACAGAATATTAATCGTCAGCAGGATTTTCAGAATCTGCATCACAGAAGAGGCCCTTAGGGACGAAGAAAAATATAAAGTCCTCATTCACTGCCTCTTAAACAGGAGCCCCAGGCAACAGTGACTTTTCTGAAGGATTTGCTGCCGATGGAATGTGAAGATGTCTGTTGGCCCAATAGTTGAAAGCAAGAGACTGGCAGATGTCACTGGCACACAGCTTTTAGAGTCGTTTATCAAAAAAAAAAAAAATTGCTGTTCCTTCACTTGTGTTCATGAGACCGTGTAACATCTCCCAGAGCAGGAAGACCATTAAATTGATGGGTACAGTTTAGATGAGGGGAAGAAGGAAGAAAGCATAATGGCAGAAGGAAGAAAGCAGGAACACTCTAAGCACCAGAGAGAATTGTAGCAAAGACAAAAACAAGGAAATGGGTAAATGCGGGTTTATCACTTAAGGAAATTGCTGAATAGTTCTCCTACCTTTGGCCATGTACACATCCTTACCAACATTTGGTGTTGTCAGTCTTTTTAATTTTAACCATTCTGGTGAGGGTGAAATGGTACCTCTAGTTTCAGTTTTCATTTCCTTCATCTCCAATGATGTTAAACATTTTTTCAGGTGTTAATAGCTGTTTTTATATCTTCCTTTTTGAAATGTCTGTCCATCTTTAGCCCCCTCCCTGTTTTTTTTGAGTTCTCTCAGATCCTACTCAGGTCCACACACTCAGCTCCAGAAACCTCTATCAAAGAGGAAGTCATGTCAGTCCACCTCTTTCCTTCCCCTTTGCCTTATAAAACAAAAACAAACCAACAAAACAAACAAAATAGCCCAGTTTTTAGTTAGGTTGTTTGTCTTTTTATTTTAGTTTTGTAGAAGTTCTTTTTATGTTATGGATAGAGATCTTCCATGGATTGCCTGTTTTTTTTCTTACTAGTCTTTTGATGAACAGAAGCATTTATGTTCGATGAACCCTGGTTTATCAGTTTTTTTGTTTATTAAGAAATCTTTGCTATCTCCAGATCAGAAGGGTATTCTCCTATGCTTTCTTTTTCTATAGGTTTTATCGTTTTATATTTTACATTTAGGCCCATGATCCATCTTGAATTAAAGTTTGTGCATAGTTGTTTTAGAGGATTATGATCTTTTTAAATATATAAATATTTAGTTCTTTTGTCTTCAAAGCAGCTTGCTGGGATTGTGTGTGTGTGTGTGTGTGTGTGTGTGTGTGTGTGTGTGTGTGTGTTGGATTTATAGACCAGTTTTGGGAGAACAGAGATCGTAACAGTTTTGAGCTTTCAGAGCCATTAACAGTGTACATCTTTTGATTTCGGTAATGCTTTGTAGAGTGTAGAGGTCATGGACTTTTTTTTGGCTAGATTTAATCTTAGGCATGTAAAGTTTTTTATCTTTCAATTTCCATTAGTTTTTGCTATTAGATAGAAATACAACTGATTTTTATATATAAACCTTGAGTCCTGCAATTTTGATGAACTGACTTATTCTATTGGGACTTTTTGTAGCTTCCATAAGGGTTTTCTGTGTACACAATAGTGTCTCTGACAATATCAATTTTCTTCTTCCTTCCCGATTATTTAATTAATTCATTCATTTATTTACGAACTGGCTAGAGTTTCTACCATGTTGTTGAATAAAAATAGTAAGAACAGGCATTTCTGCTTTGTTCCTATCTTAGATGGAAAAAGTTCAATGTTTCACAATTAAGTATGATTATAGACCAAGATTTTAAAAAATATAGGCCTTTTATCACATTGAAGAAATTACTTTCTATTGCTAGTTATGCTGAGAGTTTCTATCATAAAAGGGTATTGAGTTTTGTCCAGAAAACAAAGACTTTTTTCTGCATCTATTGAGATCATATGGTACTTCATTTTTACTCTGTTATCGTGGTGAGTTATGATTCACTTTGTTGATGGTTTCCTTTGCTATGCAAAAGACTGTAAGTTTGATTAGGTTTATTTTTGCTTTTGTTGCTTTTCTTTGGGTGTCAAATCCAAAAAAATCATCACCAAGACCTATGTCAAGGAGCTTACTGCCTATGTTTTCTTCTAGGAATTTTCTTGTTTCCGGTCATTGAGATCTTTTTCTGCCTGTTTCAGAGTTGCACTAAAACCCCGCACCGAAGCCAGTCTTGTTTTGAGGATAGAAAATGCAAAGATGACTTCTGGGATTTGCATGCCCTGTCCTTCCCAGGGTTAACATTATAAGGTGGCAGAATTACAAGATGGCCTCAACTTGTACCTAGGGAGACTGTGGAAAGATCCCTAGTCCTATTTTATGAGGCTCATTCAGGATTAGAGTCTCAGCTTTAGAGGTCCGGTCCTCCGGGTGAAGACTTGGACTTCAGAGTTAGGCCTCTAGCACCTCTTCATGAATAAATTACCTCCTTTTAAAAGGCCATCAGAGCTATAATCCAGAAGTTCCCTTGGGGATTTGCTTAGGGAGGTCTTGAGTTTGCTACACTAGCAGAGATTTTAAGCAGGTACCTGGGGAAGTGGAACGTGGATACAGCAGTATGAAGTGTTAGAGCGGTTAGGTGGAGTACCATAAGTTTGGGGAAGGGTCCATAAAACTGAGATGGGTCCAAGTCACCTGGAGGTAGAGTTGTCATCCACGTGATTTCTAAACGTCTCTACCATTCCTGGTTCAGAGTTATCTCCCAGGCAGGGAGGGCGGAGATTATGTGAACAGCACTGGATCAGCTGACTAACCCCTCCTTTCTGCTGCCAAGGTTAGGGAGGGTGAGGAGAGACTGTCTAATGGTTTCCTCACAGAGGGAGGAGGGGCCCAAGGGCGAGAGGGGACAAACAGAACGGAAGATGGGCAGAACCACTCTCTTATTTCTCCCCAAGCCCCCAGCCAGATCCTTTCCTTCGCTGCCTGCGCATCAGGTCCCCTGTGCGGGGGCAGGGCAGGGGTCTCGGCCCCGCAGCTTCTACAGGAGCAAGGATGGCGGGGCAGCAGGCGCTGCTTCTAGTCAGATTCCTACTGCCTGGCCTCCTGCTCTCAGAGGCTGCCAAAATCCTAACTCTGTCCCTGGTGGGTAAGTGTTTGGCCAAAGATCCAGAGACAGGCAAACGGCACGTGGTGAGAGAGTCGTGTGTTTTTCCAGTCTGGAGCAGGTTTGTTACCTTGACCGGCGGATGAAAAGCGGGGAGCCATTTGTGCGGGTAGGAACGGGGCTGGGGCCAGAAGTTTGAGATCCAGCCCAGTGCAGGAGGCCCCCGGCCGCCTCCTCCAGGGCGCGGGCTGGACATTCAGAGGCTCACCCTAAACTTCTGGAGGGCGCACAGCAGTTGCCAGTAAAGACTGGGGCTAACTAGCGGTTTGCAGTTCTCGGAGGCCAAGGAAAGGTGCTCCTGGAGGCAGCAGTAATAATTTTCTGAGGGTGCCCAGGAGCCAAGGTGGAAGGGCGCAGTGGTTGAGAGTCCGCCTGCCAATGCAGGGGACACGGGTTCGCGCCCCGGTCCGGGAAGATCCCACATGCCGCGGAGCGGCTGGGCCCATGAGCCATGGCCGCTGAGCCTGCGCGTCCGGAGCCTGTGCTCCGCAACGGGAGAGGCCACAACAGTGAGAGGCCCGCGTACAGCAAAAAAAAAAAAAAAAAAATTAAGAAGTAGCTGCACACTTTTTCTCCTGCACCACCTGGAGCAGGTTTGTTACCCTGGCGGGCGGACGAAGAGGGAGGAGCAATTTGTGCGGGTCGGTGGGGGGCAGGGTAGGTACTCCATCCCTCTAACCCCAGTCTCCAAACCCTTGCCATTTGCCATTAATTTCTCTCCTGATTTAGCTTTCTCTGCTGCTGAGACCCTTAGATTCAAGCAAAGTGCCTGTGTTGGTGCGGGTTCGAAGAGGAGACCTTAGTGAGTTGGAGCTTGCCCCTCTCCCAAGGATTGAGCTTATGTTTCCTTAGGATCCCAGGATTGTCCTCGGATAGACGATGTCCCAGCCACTCATGCATATAGGATCCTGCAGGCCCATCCCATGGACCCCACAGTTATCCTGCAAGTCTATCCCCAAGTCTTAATGGATGTGAAACATTCAGGCCCCAACTGAGAAACTTCCTGCCAAATATATTTGAACTGCAAGCATTTTGGCTCCAACTGATAGCTCCACGTCCTTCTGCTGCAATGGTTGCTTCTTGGACTTATTCAAGCACCCATATTTCTGGCTCCTACTCTTGCATACTTTCCAAAGAGAAGGATCCCAGAAGTAGCTCTGATTGCTTGTCCATTAGGATCCCTTCACACTCACATGCACGGCACCATGCCACAATTTCCACCAGTGCAGTTATTTCTTTAGGACATGGTGTCTCCATAAGTCCCCGGCTGAAATGCAGTATGTACCTTAGGATCAGGAACTCCTTAGGGCCTAAGCCCCGAGAAGCTTATCACACTGACATGGAGGCCAGAGTTACAAGAGGAAGTCTTTGATGGAGGTTTGCCACTTGTCAAGGAGCTGGGCCAGCAGGCTCTGGGTGAGTGGGCTAGGGCTTACTGAGAATGCGATGGAGAGACTGACTGATGACGCTCATTTCCTCTACTCCCTGGCAACTTCCTGCTTCCCTACCCCTCCTCTCCTGGATTTGTCAGCCCATCAGTCTTAGAATCTCTACTCTCATCATTACAAAAATGAAGTTGTGCACTGTTCCTAGGTGGAAGCCATTTTCTACTGATGAATCGGGTGTCTCAGATTCTTCAAGATCATGGTCGTAATGTCACCATGCCTCTCCAGAGAGGAAATTTATTGCCACCAGGTATCTTCCCCACTAATTCTTGATTGGGTGTATTCCAGGCAAGGAACAGCAATAGCAATGCCTTTTGCATAGAGGGTCTTTTCAAAGAGTTTCTTCAAATGTAACTGGACTGAAAGAATGAAAAGGGCGAGTGTGTGCATGTGTGTGTTTGTGTGTGTGTCTATGTAAGGTGTAGGAAAACTTCCTGGCTCTTTCCACCAGGACTCCATGCTCTGTAGTTCTATGTTCTCCTCCTGTACCTGACTTCCAGTCCATCTCAAGCAACCCTCCACACATTATCACAGACCATTTTGGTAATGCTACTTTATAACTTGGCTTGAAAACCTGTTGAACAGATGTGTTATCCATGTATAAGATTTCTAATAGGTAAGGATCACTTTTTTCTATGGCATAGATGACTTCTCCTCTTATGGTATCTGAAATTTAAGGAAGTTTTCTCAGGAGGTCCCTTATTTACGCAACTAAGATCAGAATCTACCATTGAGACGATCTTGTTTTCTTGAAAATTAGTGACTGCCTGTGAGTTTGTGCATACTGATGTAGGAAGTGCCTAAATCCAAAGAGTTTAGCTAGAATGAGCTCCTAAATCTTAGTAACTCCTCTCTATTGACAGAAAAGGAAACAGCAGCCCTAAGAACTTGAACAATTTACTCAGGGTCACACGGCAGGTTAATAAGTGTGTTGGGTGGGTTTAGGACTTTAAGCTCTGGATTGCTCATTCTGAAGTGTTGCTCAGGCTTTGATTTAAGAAAAAAAATGCAGTATTAAGCGGACTCTTTGAAGAATAAAATTGTGAGAAATTATAAAACTTTGAAGGTGACTTCAGGCTTTGTAATTGTTCAGATTGTTTTAAAATCTTTTTCTGTCGAAATTTCTTTTATGTTTTTTATTGTGATAAAATATACATTACATGAAATTGACCACTGTAACCATTTTTGTATAGAGTTTAGTGACTTTAAGTACATTCACACAGTTGTGCAACTATCTCTGCCATCCACCTCCAGAACTTTTTTATCATTACAAACTAGAACTCTGTACCCATTAAAAATAACTGCTCATTACCCATTGCCCCAGCCCCTGGTAAACACTATTCTACATTACTTCTCTAGTAATTTGACTGTTCTATATACCTTATATAGGTGGAATCATACAATATTTGTCTTTTGTATCTTGCACATTTCACTTAGCATAATATCTTTTAGGCTCATTCATGTTGGAGTATGTATCAGAATTTTCTTCCTTTTTAAGGCTGAATAACATTTTATTGAATGTATATACCATATTTTATTTGTCTATTCATTTGTTGATGGACATTTCTGTTGTTTCCACCTTTTGGATATGTTAGTAATGCTGCCATGAACATTGGTGTACAAATATCTGTTTGAGTCCCTACTTAAAACCATTCTAATCACCTTCTAGATTAAGTTCTATATGCTTCACTGAGCATCTTTTATATGCGTATCCTTTTGCACTTTCCTTGATAGCAGATCTGATGAAATAGCTGTAGTGTATTAAGATCTAATTTTTAAAATTGTAATTTAATCTAATGAAAATTTTAAATTAAATTAATTTAAATTAAAATTTTAGATTAAAAAATACATTTGGCATGAACTTTGAGAAACTACTGAACTTCTACCCCTTTAACAAATGTATGTACATCAAAATCTATAAACAATTCAGGGAGGTTTTAGATCCATTTAGTCTTATTCTTAGGTTCCAGGTTTAAGTGTCTAGGGTTTCTTTCAATATTCCCTAATCATGGGCATTCCTGAGGCTTTGAAACAGCATATTCATTCTTTTTTTTTTTTTTTTTTTTTTTTTGCTGTACGCGGGCCTCTCACTGTTGTGGCCTCTCCCGTTGCGGAGCACAGGCTCCGGACGCGCAGGCTCAGCGGCCATGGCTCACGGGCCCAGCCGCTCCGTGGCATGTGGGATCTTCCCGGACCGGGGCACGAACCCGTGTCCCCTGCATCAGCAGGCGGACCCTCAACCAGTGTGCCACCAGGGAAGCCCCAGCATATTCATTCTTTACTTCATTAGAAGAGCTAGGCTAGGTGTCTGCAAATCTGGAAAATACATGAATAGGTTATTATTTCTGACCTGATGCTCATTTCAGTGTATGGAATATTTGAACCATTTATTAACTATTAATTTGAACACACCCATCTTGCTTATTTATTAACAACTTTAGTTGAAGAAATAACCTCAGTGGCACTGAAGAAACAAAGATCTCTAATAATCATACTTGTGGATTCATAAGCTCCAATCGTTATGTGGAATCACAATTGGGTTATTGATAGAGGCTGAAAGGATATTGAGGACATGATAGAAAAAGCCTAGATTGCCTTGAACACACTGTTAGTGGAAATGCAGACGTTAAAACTCTGCAAATGAGGACTGCCTCCAAGGGCAATGGCTGCCCTTGCCCTGTTCAGATGCAGGGCTGTGTCTGAGCCGCTTCGTTCCCCCGAAGTGCACACTCTCCTCGGCAACAGCAGCCTTCACTCTAGTGGGGACCGCACTGGAGCAGGAGCCTAGTGCTGGCCTGGTGTGCACTGGGCTGGTCCCGGGAAACCGGCCAGATCCCCAAGAGTTTCAACCTGCTTCCTCTGCTTTGTTCCTGGGAGTGAGCAGGCGTGTATACACACTCTTCACAAGTGAAGCCTTGGTTTCTTACAGCCCTCTGGTAAGTCCCACTGGTTTTCAAACCAGCTAAGGGGATTCATCTTCCCCGTGTGGGACCCCAGGGCATGATAACTTTTATGGAGAACAAAGAAGAACTCTGAGGATGAAGCAGTAAGCCCAGAGGCTAGAGCTTCAATCTCACAGGGCTGAGTTTCAAATCACAGAGGATTGTTTCCAGTCCTTAATAAGAAATTTTGACATCCAAATGGGCCAACAATATTAGTTGGCCCATTTGGATGTCAGAATTTCTTACGACCAGTGACTGATGTTTTCCTTCCACTTTGTTGCATTTAGATTAATAAAATCAGTAACCAGTGTCTTATACCTGCCCCACTATTGTTTCTTGGAAGTAGAAAACTTGTTTCCTGATTTCATAGGTCCACAGATGGAGAGAAATTTTGCCTCTGGGTTGATCATACCCAGACTCTCAGACTACCCAGACTAAATTATTTGGATGTTATAATTTGGGACATTTGAGCCAATGGTATTTAGATGAGATTTTGAACTATGAGTTGGTAGTGTAAAAGTTTGAGACCTTTTGGGATGTTGAGATGGGGTGAATGCATTTTGCATGTGGGATGTACGTGAGTGTTTGAGGTGCAGAGAGCAGAACATAATAATAGGCAGATGATGCCCCCCCACCCCCAGCCCAGAGATATCCATGTTCTAATTCTTGGAACCAGTGAATGTTCTACCTTACAAGGCAAAGGGACTTTGCAGATGTGATTGATATAAGGATCTTGAGATGGGGAGATTATCCTGGATTATCCAGGTGGAGTCAGTGTAATTACAAGAGTTCTTCTAAATGAAGGAAGATAACAGGAGAGTAACAGAAGGAATGTGATGGTGGAAGGAAAAGTCAGAGTGTGACTGCCAATTGGAAGGAGGCTATAAGCCAAGGAATGCAGGCAGTCACTAAAAGCTGGAAGAGGCAAGGAAACGATTGTCCCCTTGAGTCTCCAGAAGGAATGCAGGCCAGCCCACATCTTGCTTTTACTCACATAGGACCCATTTTGGACTTCTGATATCCAGAACTGTAAGATAATAAGCTTGTGGGTTTTTTGCCACTAAGTTTACAGTAAATCTTTGCAGCAACAATAGGAAACCCATGCAGCCATCATAGGTGGTCAGGTCACTCCAGGAGGCAGGAGAGCAGGTTGCTAAAGGCAATTTTGAGGGGTACTAATTACAGTACCTACTATATTGTGATTTGGACAAATTCTAGATGTTTTGTTATTTGGGACCGTATCCAAAGTGGGCTGATTTTCAAGCAATGAGCATACATGGACTTAAGTAAAACGTATAAGTGAGAAATATGTTGTCTCCAGAATGCAAAAGAACTAAAAGATGTTGGACCCGTTGAAATATTATGGTGTCAATAGTTGTTTCTTGACAATGTCAGTGATAGAAAAACAGACTGACCAAATCTTTCCCAGGAATTTCGCTTAGGTACTGGGTCTTGAGCTTTGTGTGGGGACAATGGCACATCCCTTCATGTGAACTACTTTGAGAATGTTTCTGCCTTGAGTGAGTGTGTGAAATGAATCTCCTTGGAGGAGGATGTCCTTAATGTAATTAATACCTATGCTCCTGGAGAAAGTTGGATGTGGTTAATATTTTGCCAACAAAGATTGTGGCCAATGGTAGAGCTGTTGAAATGTCCCATTGGCAACCAGTTAGAGGTATACTGTGCCTCTTCCAAGGTGAAGGCAAACTGCAGTTGAGAGCCTGGTAAAATAGGTACTGAACAGAACATATTAGCCAAATCTATGACTGCCAAGTATTTTTTAGTAGATCCTTGGATAGAGTCAGTCATTTCACTGAGGTTGGATATGGGAGCTGTAATGTGTGGGACCATGCAATGATCTGTTCCCAGTCACTGTGCACAATTTGGTTGGACGTCATGACTGATGTAGGCACAAATGCATTAAGAAGAGTATGGAAGGTTTATTACTCAAATAACAAGGACTTTTTGAAAGAACAGGACAGGTTCCCAAGCCCCTGAAAAATGGCTATCGAGAGTAGGGAGGGATGACTAGCTTGAATTTTTATTGTGGGCAGGGGGTTGGGATGTGGTGAGGGTTCCGCCTCATGGGCCTGACTTGCATGGTTTGAAACTCCCACTTAGGGCCACAAGAGGGAGCATGCAGGCTTTCTTACCAGTTTGCCCAGGTAATGCACAGAAGAGGGAATGGGAGATAGGGCTTGAAGCCTGCTAGCGGTCAAACATCAGCATCAAACAGCAAACTCATGGGTAATCGAGGAGAAGCCAAGTTGGTACGTAGAGGTGCAGAAGATTACTATTTTAATTAAGCCATTCAGTACTTCCTACTGAATCACAAACTATTTGGATATATCACTTTAAATAATGAAGTTGAATTTTTCTAAAACAAAAAGAGCAGAGGCTCTGGAATCAACCTTGACAAATTATCTTAAACTAATTAACTTTATTTTCTCAGCAATAAAATGAGACAAATAGCTATACATTCAATTAAGGCTTTAAATGGAAGTTTCCATAATTTAAACTAAAAAGCATTCCTGAATCATTGTAAGGCTCTCAAGAAATACTTTCACATACAAGATTGAATAAGAAAGCAACCAAATGGAACAAAAACAATTCAAAAGACACAATCGAATGTCGGTATCATCATTCTAATGTTAATCCATGTTGTGTGACACATTTAACATTTAACCCATTGGTGTTTCTTAGGTTTTACAGAGGAGGAGAAATCATACAAAGTTATTAACTGGTTTCTACCTGAAGATGATAACAAAGAATTTAAGAAGTCTTTTCATTTCTTTATGGAAGAAACTTTTGAGGGCAGGTAATTTTTTAAATTATTTGAACTGAAGAGTCACAGTTTTGGTAATATAAGTGAATGGGTGGATGCTTGGACTGAGGATGTGATAAAGGGATGGTTGGATCGATGGAGAGGGGGAGGGAGAGAGGGGTGAATGATGATAATAGTTGGGTAAACAAGTATTTCACACCAAATCCTCCATTCCAGCCATTGGAGGCTTTCCCTTGCTCTGTCCTTCCTCTCTTCTACTATAAGCATGAAGGTATTCCTGTAGCAGCTGGGAGGTAGTTTCTTCTGGGACTTCCTTGCAACACTTCACTTACAATCTTTGTCTATAATCTCCCCAACACAGAAGCATAGGTGCCTCAACCTCTCACTGTTGGTAGGGAAATCAAAGACACCTTTCCATTTATTTTTTTCCTTTCTCCTCACATGTATTTATTAATGGAGGAGACTTTTAAACAATGATTTTGTAGAAGTTGAGCTTCTGGCCATGTAAAGTCCTTTTAAAATGCAATCAACCTCGTGCAAAATAAGACATGAAGCTGACTCCTTTTGCTTCATCTGGAATGGAAAGGAACACATAACTCCTTACTCATAGACATAGAAGTGAAAAGACAGAAATCCATGCCTATCTGGATTAATTACAGAGGACTAGTCCCCTCTTTTCTTCCTGAAAATCTATTTACTAATAAAGGTACTGCTTAAATCTGACTATTTCCATAAAACCTCCTTTCCTCACTCAAACTGGAAGACCATAGTCCCTCTGGGATAGGTCTGACCTAACCTACTCATCTGATACTTAGTCTGTATCGTCTTGCGACGTTATTTATACATTTTAAGTATATGCTTTGACTGTTCTCCCCTAATTTCATATTTTTGAGGACAGATATAGGTAACCATGCATTCTTGATATTTTTCTATTTGTTAGCTTAACTTTAACTATGATTAGCAAATTATATGCTAGGAATTTTTACAACATTACTGAAGTTATCCAAAAGTTTTAGTAACCACTCCTTTGTTACGTGAAATCTTTAAAACACAGCAGGGGATGATTTGAGCCAATCACTTTCATTGCGTGACTTGAAGTTAACCCTGAAGATCAGGCAGAGATATGTATATTGCTAATGACTTCTCAGCCTCTGTGCAATCTCTACCTGGGGCACAATGGTGCAATGGTGGAAAATTATAACTATGCCAGGGTACCGATTCTCTTGGTCCTCCATGCAGCCAGGAGGGCTCTGATGTCTCGAGTCCTTGCACTTATTACCTCTAGTATCTTAGAGTGCAGATGGGTATCCTATTTCCCCATATGTTGTACAAACAGGAAACAGGGTCATAATCTATATAGGCAGTGATGGGAAAGCGTTGCAAGAAGATAGGTTCCTGGAATAATCCCATAGGCAATGTCTTAATTACATGTCAGAAAGCTTTGCCATTATCTTCTCTGCATACCTTAGCCTGCACTGAAGTGGAAAGGCTAATCATATGTTTCAGATCCAGGTTTTTTTTTCCTTTGTTTAACCTCTGGGCTAGCTGAGATTTTGTTCTAATATGATCAAATAATCCCTTGGGTGAGGAAATCTGTCATATGTGAATACACAGTAATTTTTAAAAAATAGCCTACATTGTCAATATTTATGGGATTGTGTCATCAAGTGCCTTGCACTGTTTTGCTAAGTAAACAAGAAAACCACTCATAAAAGTTCAGTATGTAAGTGAAGTTTAAGGAAAGTGTCGCAGAATTTATCAAGTAGAAAGAGATCTGTGAGGTCTGCTGTGGTCAAAGAAGCCTCCCAGAGCAGAAGCCCCATTGATGGCAGTTCATTTTCAGTTAACATAATGCATCTGTGCCCATGGATTTCAGGAATGGAGAGTTCAAAGATATATTTTCTAAGAACTGGCATAGAGAGTGCTGGGGATTTGAAGCAGTGAGGAAAGGGAGGGGGGACGAAGGGAACACTCTCAAGAGCAGAACATCTGCCCAGAGTGACTAAGGTACATATTTATGGACAGTGGTAGAATAGGATGGCTGCTGTTGGGTGTGGTCTTACCTACCTGGAATATTTTCTTTGTATCCCAAGATTCTTTTTTTTAAATTGACGTATAGTTGATGTACAGTGTTTGAGGTATTCAGCAAAGTGATTCAGTTCAGTTATGCATATATATGTGTATATATATATATATATATATATATTATTTTTCAGATTCTTTTCCATTATAGGTTATTACAAGATATTGAACATAGTTTCCTGTGCTACACAGTAGACCTCTGTTATCTATTTTATATATAGTAACATGTATCTGTTAATCCCAAATTTCCAATTTATCCCTTCCCCTGCGTTCCCCTTTGGTAACCATAAGTTTGTTTTCTATGTCTGTGAGTCTATTTCTGTTCATCTGTATTATTTTTTAAGATTCCACATATAACTGATATCATGATATTTGTCTTTGTCTGACTTACTTCACTTAGTATGATAATCTCAATGTCCATCCATGTTGCTGCAAATGACATTATTTCATTCTTTTTTATGGTGGAATAATAGTCCATTGTATACGTATAACACATCTTCTTTATCCATTCATCTGTCAGTGGACCAAGATTCTTTTATGTATTGTGATATTAACACTTCCAATGAATATTTATCATTTATTTATTTTTCTTACAGAAGCACATTTGAACACGTTTTAGCTATTTTGGAGCAACTAGGGCTTCCGTGCAGTCATTTGCTAAGGAGAAATGATACTATGAATTCTTTAAAGAATGAGAACTTTTGGGCTTCCCTGGTGGCGCAGTGGTTGAGAGTCCGCCTGCCGATGCAGGGGACACAGGGTCGTGCCCTGGTCCGTGAGAGTCCCACATGCCGCGGAGTGGCTGGGCCCGTGAGCCTGCGCATCCAGAGCCTGTGCTCCGCAACGGGAGAGGCCACAACAGTGAGAGGCCCGCGTACCGCAAAAAAAAAAAAAAAGAATGAGAACTTTGACCTGGTGATAGTGGAAATTTTTGACTACTGGCCTTTCTTGGTTGCTGAGAAGCTTGGAAAGCCAGCCCCCTGTCTTATGTGCCAGTATTCTATTCCTTGTTAACTGACCACATGGACTAATGGGGCTGAGTAAAGAATTCCCTGATGTTCTTTGATGTTCCTGATGTTCTTTTGCCCTTCATTCTTTTCTATCCCAGGCCTAATGTCTGTAGCCATCAAAGTCACAGTGACCTACTGCTTTTGGTCTTGAACAAGGTCACCACAAAATAATCCTAAACAATCTGTGAGCTCTGAGAACGCATACCAGGGGGCACATTGCCACTGTATTCAGTGGCTTTATGTGCACATGTTCACCCATGTTCCCTTACACACTCACGTACACACAGACACACACACATATCTTCCTTAGCTACTAAGGTGTGAGCAACTCACACATTCACGATACTGATGCCAATGTACCTGAGTGCCAAGCTGAGCAACCTCCTGGCCAGTTATTTGGCACACTGAGTCTCTGATACCAGAGAATTTTCTCACCCACAACAGGTTATCTCTGTGCCTAGTGCTGCTTCTTAGAGACCCCTCACTGCCATAGCCACTGACTGGATCAGAGGCTCATAACCAAGATTATGACAAAATAATCTGTAGAATTTTAAAAACATTCCTGTTTCCACGTCTGCAAATGTATTTCTTTAAGTCTTGGACATGGG
Organism: Monodon monoceros; assembly: GCF_005190385.1. Taxonomy (NCBI): domain Eukaryota; kingdom Metazoa; phylum Chordata; class Mammalia; order Artiodactyla; family Monodontidae; genus Monodon; species Monodon monoceros. The sequence continues at coordinate 29,975,331 of NW_021703768.1, read as the reverse complement.
ATATGATTCTCATTTCAAAGAAGAAACAAGGAGGTTCTCATGCACATCCCAGTTGGCCAGCACAGGCTGAGATGAACTCTTCATTATCAACAATCACCTTAGTTAGCTCTAAGTAAGCAAAGGCTAGCAAATACTGATGTGCAGAGTCCAGTCTTTGCTTTCAAGTGGCTTCTCATTTATTTAAAGAGAACAACACATACAGTGTAAGTTTTAGAGTGCTACATGAGTTGTGATGTCAATGAATGTGTCGGGAATTCAGAGAAGAGGGATATTATTTGGTGGGTGAGAAAAGTTTGCTCAAGGAAAGGAAGAGACAGAGAGAGACAGAGACAGACATAGGGAAACACAAAGAGAAAACAGATGAGAGAAGCAAAGAGACATGAGGGGATAGAGAGAAGGAATGGAATGATGGAATGGATAGATGGAATGATGGATGGATGGATGGATGGATGGATGGAGATATCTGCCTTGCTTAGCACTATTCTCCACAGAATTCCCTGGGTTCTGGCTGAGTCAAGGAGTCTCTATACAAAGGCAAGGCTTGGAATCCTTGGGTGTGTAGCAAGCAAAGTCATCTTCACAATGGCTCCAGCACACTTTAAGTCCCATTGGTATTTTCTTCTGCCTTTTCTGCTTTCCTTGTTCTGAAACTTTTCATCCTGAAGTGTTCTGCTGCCTTTGTTATTTGCAACAGGGCACCCTCACGTCCACCTTTTTGTCACCCATGGTGGGATAAATAGTGTCATGGAGGCCATCCAACATGGCCTGCTCATGGTGGAGATTCCCCTCTTTGGAGACCAGCCTGAAAACCTGCTCTGAGTAGATGCCAAAAATTTTGGTGTCTCCATCCAGTTAAAGCAGATCAAGGCTGAGACATTGGCTCTGAACATGAAGCAGGTCATAGAGGACAAGAGGTGTGCAGCTCTCTGGGCTTGTGGTTACTCACACTGAATGAAGATGTAAACCACAACGGGCACCGTGTGGGTCTTTTTTGCAATAAAACTGAAATTTCCAGGACGTGAAATAATATGTGTGTGATGCTAACAGCTGACTTATTTCCTATGAGAGGACGACTAGAGCAGTTTAGGTTAGATGATGAGAATGATTTTATGCCTTCTAGTTGTGAGGAACCCGAACTACTGACACAGGGTGTCTTTGAGAGGTCTTCTACTTTGGAGGTGCTTATAGTAGAATTCCAACTGAGGCAGGAAGTTGCCTTTCTGTTCCCAATATCCCACACTGCTCCCCACCTCAGCCGTTTTGACTGTGCTGCTCCCTAGAAAACACATTCCCTTCTCTTCACAGGGTTGGCTCCTTCATGACATCGAGGCCTCATCCCAATGCCACCTGCTCAGAGAGACTGTCTTTCTCTGATAGTCCCAAAGCCTTCTCTCCTATCCACCCCAATTATAGCATATTATTTTTTTCTTAGCACGTCACAGGATCTGTAATTGCCCATTTCTTTATGTTTTAATATATTGGCTGTCCCCCACACTAGAAAGTAGAGAGTAAGCTCACCCAGGACAACAGCGCATGTCTCCTCTTTTCTGCTATGTTTCCAGGGTTCAGCACAGGGCTTGCCACAAAGTAAGTTTGAATGGATTCCTGTTAAGTGAGTAAATACAAAGGGGCCCATTGACCTCTTAAGAAATTTTCCAACCAGCGCAGTAATCTCATATGAAGAGGAAAAATATATTTTCTTTCTTATAATGAAGAAGGACTAAAAAACTTAGAGCTTCAAGGGCGCAAACCCGAATCATATCTCAAGACTTAGCATTACTGCACAACGTTATGGCACATAGGAGACCTGCAAGTAATTCCTGTTAGGTGACTGAATAATAACCACATTGCATGTGACTCCTAACCCCAGAAAAGTTGTTAAGCTCTGGGGATCAGATAACCCAGAAACTTTATGCATATTTGGTATCTCACGTGTTTAAAATATTCATTTTCTGATGAATGGCTTCGTAACTTTCACTGGATTTTCAAAGACCTAAACCCCAAATGTGCATGATCCACTGGCCCTGTGAAGGAGTCATCTGGGCTGGGATGGTCCACAGACATTGGTCATCAGGGCTGGCTACATAATTCATGTGCCCTTATGTGAAATGTGGAGACCCTTGTCATAAAGTTTAAGGATTTCAAGAGGGTGACAGCAGAGAATTAAATCAAGCACAGGCCCATTTAAGGGTGGGGCCCTGTGCAAATATGCAGGCTCATAGCCTATGAAGCCAGTGCTGGTCAACATGATGCTTTGAAGGAGCAGGAAAGCGCAGATGTCTTCCTGGGCTACAGTCCCCAGAGTCACATTTGTTATCTAGCCCAGACACCAGCTCAAAGTAGATGCTCAATAAATATAATGGTTTCCTGTAGCATATCTTAAGCCTCCTTGGGGTAGAGATTAGTCCTTACAGACTTAGTCACTGTTTTTATAGTTTAGCACTCCCAGCACCAAGCATGGATCTTTGCATGCAAATATCAGTTTGAACTTTATTTTTTTTAATTTCTTATTTATTTATTTATTTTTGCTGTGTTGGGTCTTCGTTTCTGTGCGAGGGCTTTCTCTAGTTGTGGCAAGCGGGGGCCACTCTTCATCGCGGTGCACGGGCCTCTCACTATCGCGGCCTCTCTTGTTGCGGAGCACAGGCTCCAGACGCGCAGGCTCAGTAGTTGTGGCTCACGGGCCTAGTTGCTCCGCGGCATGTGGGATCCTCCCAGACCAGGGTTCGAACCCGTGTCCCCTGCATTAGCAGGCAGATTCTCAACCACTGCACCACCAGGGAAGCCCAGTTTGGACTTTTTAAAGGGACCCAACTAGACCATAGCAAGGCCAAGCCAACAACTTTTCCTTGAAAGGGAATCTTTTGTGCATAATTTGGAAAATGTGTGTGTGTGTGTGTGTGTGTGTGTGTGTGTGTGTGAGATGCAAGGTCTCTAAGACTTCTGAGACCACTTGAGTAACACCTCCATCTGTCTCTGCCAATAAGCAGAAATCTGCCATGGTCGACACCAGCATCATGAAGCGCTCGCACCCCCTGACCCCCAGCCAGCGGCTGGTGGGCTGAATCAACCACATCTTGCAGACAGCGGGTGCGGCTCACCTCAAGCCCCACACCTTCCAGCAGCCGTGGTGGCATGAGCAGTACCTGCTGGACCTCTTCTCGTTCCTGCTGGCGGTCACCCTGGGCACCACGTGGCTGTGTGGGCAGCTGCTGGGCCTGGTGGCCAGGTGCTGTGTGGGACCAGGAAGCTAAAGAAGGCCTGAGGCCAAGTGGAGCCTTCGAAGGTGGTGTGTTTGGGCAGAGTCAGCATTTCTTGGCATCTCCCACCAGTTTTGTCAACCCTCATTCTCCACATCCTATCCACGTGCTATTTTGCTACAAATTCCTGCTCACTGGCTTCTTCCCATTGTTGACTTAAAAAAAATATATGCACAATGTGAGAGTTGCGAGTTAAGTTTTATTTGGGGCAAAATGAGGACTGTATCCTGGGAGACAGCATTTCAGATAACTCTGAGAAACTGCTCCGAGGCAGCAAGGGGAGGTGCCAGGATATTTAGGAGTTTTGCAACAAAGAGCAGGTAATTGGGAACATCAAAAGATTGTTGTTAAATAAAGAAAACCGGATATCTCAAGTTAAGGAATTTAGCACTTTTTCTATGTATGGGAAGACGCAAGAGTCTGGGCTCACCGAAATTATTCCTTTGATAATGCACCTTAGCTGTCTGGGGCCTGTATTTTTACATCCTGAGTTTCCTCAGGGCTCACTGCAGGGAGTGGCTGCAGTCTGAGGACTGCTAGATGGCAGGTATTTTCAGTCCTGAGTTTCCTCAGGGCTCACCAGCTCACCTTGGAGGGCTGCAATCATTGGTGACTGTGACATCCTTTGTTTATTGATATGGCAGGAAATATTCCATTTATAAATACTCCATTCCATTTATAAATAGTCCATTTATCACCATGATTAGAATACTTTACTGAGCCCTTGTGGCCTTCTTTATTTTCAGTCAGCAAAGGCTGTTCTGTGATTCTGTCCCTGGATAATTTGGACCAGTGCCCCTCAGATCTGAAGCTTTGAAGCCACCTTCCTTATCACGCCCTTCTTCACGGCACTGAGCCTAAACCATTCCAGCCTCCATGCCCAGCATCTTCTCAGCCTCCTTCCCTCACTCCACTCCACCATTTATCATGGAATAACCCCTAAGGCAGGCACTTTGCTGATTCTTTTGTTTTCTATTTGCTTCTCCTGCAAACTCTTGTCAAAGCTCAGGAAGCATGTCCTGGGCGGGCATTCAGTGCCAGACACACCCTTGCCTGTGTCCATGGTCTCTGCCTTGGTTTCTGCTGAGCATTCCTTCTTTGCAGATCGGGTGTGGAGACTGCAGGTTGGTCATGGGCTGAAATGTCCCTGGTCTCCACTTTTCATAGCTGTGAGCTGTCTTCTCAATATTCCTATTAAAAAAAATGAAGTCATGAGAAAGAAGATAATTTCTTCTTTAAACTAAGAAGAGCCTCTCCATAGCTGATCCTTTCTGTACTTGACATACTGTTGGGAATCGCATTCACCTGATAGTAACAGAAACCAGAAAAAAGGGACGGGAACAGCTTAGGGTTTTCTTTTCTTTTCTTTCTTCTTTTTCTCATGTAAAAGAAATGTGTATTGGAATTCCATGGTGGTCCAGTGGTTAGGACTCTGTGCTTTCACTGCTGAGGTCACGGGTTCAATCCCTGGTCAGGGAACTAAGATCCCACAAGCCATGCAGCATGGCCAAAAAAAAAAAAAAAAAGTGTAGGCAGGGCATCCAGGGCTGATGTGGCAGCTACATGATGTAATCAATAGTCCGGATGTCTCATGTGGTTGATCTGCCTGCCTTAGTGGGTGGCTTCATCCTCAAGGTCACCCTGATTTTCAAGGTGGTCATTTTAGATCCAGTCAGCACATTGGAATTTCAGGCAAGAAAAGGGAAACTTAAGGAAAGGGCGTAAAGCAGGTTCATACCAGCTGAGTTAGCTTCTTTGAAGAGGTTTCCCAGACACCGCAGCTACCCAAAGACTTCCAGTGAAATCTCATAGACAGACCTGAGTCACGTGACCATTCCTAGTTGCATAAAATGTCTAAGAAGTGTCCTCCAGCCCCGACTTCCCTGCTGGGTACATTACTACTCCAAGTAATTGGGGGGTGGGGGAGGTGGCGAAGAGGTGTTAGAAAGAAAAAAAAGGACAGTGGATAATGGGAGGAAAGTAGAGCCTCGGTCACATGTGGAAGGCAGCAGGGAGGGGCTGGATTGGATGTTACATTTCACCTGTGACCTGGTGACTCAGTGACCTCAGGGACAGTCTTATACCCACTGTAACTGCCTGTGGGTGGAAAGCAGACCTTTCTGAGTAGTGAACATTCAAAATAAGAACAGAAATCTTTTACCAATGTGACATGTGCTATGCTTTCCAAGTCCTTTCATCTCCTTTCTGCCATTTAACGGGATACATGTGTCTAATCCATTCAACCAGAAAGAAGCAGGTACCACCAGGGCAACCACAGAGAGAGAGGAGAGCCATTGTGGAAATTAAGACAACAGCAATAAAACTTGTCCCCATGATGGATGCCTCCTCCCGCCAGAGCACAGGGCTTGGAGAGTGGATGGGCTGATTTTAGCCCCACTGGCCCCTCTTGTGAGCACCTCTTTGCCATGAATAATCTGCCCTACCACAGGGTGGTCCTGGCTGCTGTATCCCTCCCACCCAGGATGATTCCATGCACATGCATGCAGAAGGCACTTGGATCCGCTAAGGAATTCTCTTGGGAAATTTTATGGGGTTTTGGTTTTTTTTCTTTTTGCCCCTAAGATCCAGGAAGGCTCCTTTATCCATGCTGGGCTTTAAATTAGTTAATCATTTATTTTTTATTTTTTATAAGTCCTTAAATGAAATGTTCCAAATTTAGAGACATCTGTCAGAGTGGATTTTAAACAAATTTCATCTCAAGGTAACAGTAAGTAATAATCAGATAACACTTGCACTGGTGATTCAGTCCCTCGGGTTTTATTTTTTTCCTGATTTAAAAATCCAAGATGGTACAGATGAACCGGTTTGCAGGGCAGAAATAGAGAACAAACACATGGACACCAAGGGGGAAAGTGGCGGGGAGGGGTGGTGGTGGTGTGATGAATTGGGAGATTGGGATTGACATGTCTATACATATGTTATACACATATGTATAAAGTAGATTACTAATAAGAACCTGCTGTATAAAAAAATAAATTAAATTAAATTAAAACAAAAAAATCCGAGGTGAATTTCAAGAGATCTTTTTGTGTTCTAACAAACAAGGGCTGTGGACACCTCCTGGTGGCGGGACCACCTCCCTTGACTGTAGATGAGACCCTCGAGAGCAATGGCACCTGGTGACAACTCTTCCTTTCTCACTTGTGTTATTGAGAGCTGAGCTGCGTCTGTCCTCTAACTGATTTTACAAATGAGTAAGCCTACAAAACATAGCAGAAAAGTGTGCCAGAGCTTAAGACCAAGTAATAGTTCATTTCATTTCACTCCTTCCCCTTTTTAAAATTTATCTCATGGAATTTTATTGAGCTAAGGCTTACTATTCCATCTTCCTTTAGTGACCATTTATGAGCTTCATATCATCTCAGATGAGAGTTACTATTACTAGAAAGTCAACTGCAAGCAGTCGCAGAAAGCCTCAATAGAGCAGCTTAAGCCAGTAGCCTTCAAGCTGGGCTACCTTCACCATAATGTGTACATGAAGATTTCCCAAGGGCTACATGACACAGAGTTTGGAAGTGGTAAATTTCCACCTTTGTTGACTCTAGTTTCCTAAAACTGGTCTGCCTGACAAGGTGTTGTGTTTGGTTGGCAGATCCTCTGTCCTGCCACACTTTTCACAATTCCCTGACTCTTATTTTACAGAAGAAATGGACACCCTTCACCCACCCCCATTCTCCGCATGGTACATTGCCCCAGGGTGGAAAAGTAGGGGTACCAAATGAACAATTCAAAATCTAATGACTGAGCCAGAAAGTGTTTATAATTCAGATGATTTGTAATTCTTTGTTTTTAACAAAATCCAAAGATGAATTGTGATTTTTCAGCTGACAGACCTTTAAAAGTAACTTTTGATGGTAGACTGCTGTGAGAATAGCATATTCACGTGGCATGTTATTCTGAAGGTGTTCAAAGAATGAAGGTACATCATTTTCAAGGTGGTTCATAACAAAACTCTTAGTGCTCCTGCTACTTATTTATGTGAATAGTTTTTCAGTGTTTATGTAACTAAGAGATATTCATCCAAAACTGTCTCATTTCAGAAGTAGATAATGTTTATCTACAGACATATAAATTAATTTTAAAAGAATTGAAAAAACAGCCCCTCATCTCATTGTGAGATATGTCTCCAATAAAATTTTATAGTTTGTGTTAGGTGACTAAATGTTTTGAAATATGAAATATGTTTATGTAGCTTTGACCAATTTAATGCAAGTATTAAAACAAAGAGTGATAATTTAGTACAAATATTGGGCTCTTAGAGGCTTATTGTTTTAGGAATTATAAATATTAATTTGAACATGTATTTTTGATGCCTAAGGCTATGAGAGAATACTGTATACAATTCTTTTAAGCATAAAGATACATAGACTAGAAATAAATTCTCTGGGGAAAGTGGAAAATAAATAAAAATTCAAGAAGAAAATGGAATGATGCAAAATTTCCCAGTGAAAATGAGCAGTTCATTATCTATGTTAAGAATGAATAAAAAAAAAGAATGAATGATGGTATCAAACTGCTGAGGTGTTTACAGCCCACTGCATACATTTAACAGAGTGATGCAACTGTTTATTTTTAAATCATATAATTGCAAGGACTTGAAATGACATCCTATTTAATTATGAAAACTTATGATGAGACATTTTAGATTTCAATTAAAAAATTTATTCTTACAATGTATTCTGTTAGGTATAGTTGAGAAGATCTCATTTTTTTGTCATTGGCTTACACAAAAAGAGGGTTATTTTTCCTACATGAGAAGTAGATGGGAAGGAAGTAGACAACTGATGGCATTGGTTCAATAGCTCTACAATGTCAGGAAAAGCATGTTTATAATTCTCCCTTTTTAACTCATGGTTGCAGGATGGCTGCCCAGCTCCAGATATCATGTCCATGTCCCAAGGAGGACAAAAAAGGAGAAGGGGCAATATGAGCTAGCAAATGTTTTCACAGAATTATCTTTCCTCCTCCCCTCGCCAAGAGGCTTCTTTCCTCTTGCCTAGAATTCTTTCACTGGACGACTCAAGGCTGTAAGAGGAGCCGTGAAAAATCTCTGCATTGGCAGCTGGTGAGGACTAAAAGACCTGTAAGCGTGTTGGGTTCACCAACCTGTAGTGTTTGATGCACATGGCAAAGGGCCAAAAAACCCTCCACAATGCTTGACTCATCGAAGAAGAATTTTCTGTGCTTTGATATTTTGTCCTGGTCTGTATTTATACAGCAAAGCATCCAACAGTCTTGGGCATAATGACAATAATAACTTTCATCTCTTGGTTACAGTTTCTGACTGGACCTGAGGAACCATCTGGCTCAGAGTTGACCTCAGTGACTTTCTAAATGTGATCGGGACCACGGCAGGGAGAGGCAGAGGACGGTTTCCGTCACAGAGCCCCAGACTCGATCTCTGTGCAGGTGAAAAGAGGAAATGGAATTGTGACTGTTGATTCCAACGACAGTACAGAGAGGAAGGTGTGTGCTGTCCATCAAGGGACTATTGCCACAAACGAGTGGGAACGAAGCTTTAGTGGTTTTAGAAGGGTGAAAGTTACCTTCTTTAGAGTTCTGTAGAAAACGTGATTTGCAAATGGATTCTCTCTTCAGTCAGCATGGCTCTGAAAACTGTGCAGAAGACTTTGTACTAGTGACTGGGGTAAGTATTAATAACAGAATGTCCTCACATGTGCAGGAGAATGGGGACTTTAGACTCATCAATAGGTTCCAGACTTAACCTGAGCAACCTCATTAAGCCTGCCCCACTCTTTGCTAATCTCCTCCCCTTTGCCTGGCATTAAGGTTTGTAAAATGCTGGAGTAGGTATCAGGATTGAGGAGATAGAGCATGCCACAGGGACTTTTCTCCTGGCTTTGCCCTCCACAGTCTACAGGGAATCCCATGCCATTTACACTAGAAAGCAGTTCAACCAACAAGAGCAAATAAAACCCACACTGTCCCGTAAGTGGCAAACTAAACGTCAAGTTTTAGCAGCGCTGTCTCCTGAACTCCTGCTACAAAGCTTTGTGGAGGGCTAGTGAGTCCAGAAGAATAGGACAGAAAAGAAAACAGGGACACCGAAGGCCCAAGGATGAGGTAAAACTGCGCTCAGAAGGAGGAAAATCTACATTCTGCATAATAATCCTGAAAAAGAGCTTTGGTAGATCAAAGCTATGACAACAGGAAAGGGGCACGAAAGCATGAGGGACCTAAGGTAACAGTCTTGGAAATGCTTCATTTCTGAGGGAGGAGAGGGTAAAAGGGAAGGGAGGCCCTCTTTGGATATTGGGTAAAAAAAAAAACAACAACCAGGGAAAATGTGAGTCCTGAAGGACAGCAGGAAGCTTGAAGCTTGGACAATACAAATCCCTAAGCCCATCACCAAGAAACAAAAGCCATACATTAATGAGACTGTAGTTGCAGATTATTTGCTATAGAATCCTGCATATCCTTAAATATCTACATCTGTCTGTCACTGGATCACTTTATCATTCACCGTGTTATGAACAGGAATATGAATGAAATACTGTAGTGACTTTTTCCACAATTAAAAAATTTAATTAAATATATAGGTACAGTATATGTAAAGACTCACATGTCTGACATGTTTCATACCTATCAAAAATGAGCACATTTAGAATATTTTGCCTGATAATTTATTTTTGATCAAATGTGAAATGGCATGTTGAAGTTGTGGTAAATGGCTCCATTAATTGGTCCCCAAATGGATTGGGATATGGAAACTAAGAAACTATGGAAATTGACTACTTAGAACGTTTCCTAGGACCAATTATCAGCCAAAGATCTCTTTTTTTCTCTTGATAATCTTATCTATTCAACAGTTTGAAAATATAAAAATGCGCTTGAACTTTCTATCATGTTCAAATCAAATACAGTCATGAAAACTACATTTTCAAGACAATGAAATGGAAATAACAGACAGTTATTTTCTAACACAACTATGCTACCAGAAGTGAGTCTGCTTGATTTCCGGTTCCAGAAACGGCAGGCCAGGTAGGCCAGTTATGAGGTTTCTCAACTTTGAACCCACCTTTCTTTGCCCTGCTTTGTGATGCTGCACTCTGCCAAATGCATCCCCAGCTCTCTCCCTCTCGGACTCTGCTAACAGGGGACACCAGAGGTAGACTAGAAGGCTGCAGGGACAGGTGGGGATTTGGGCCATCCTGCTTGCTCCCTGCTCCTGCCAGCAGCACCACAGCTATGGTTTTTCATGGTGGCAGTGATGGTTTTAGAATCAGAAGTGGTTTTCTGTTTGTAGCTCTTCCGAATTACTGGAGTTAGCCTCATTGGGCCCCTCACAGATATTAGGACTAGCAGGATGTGACTGCCCCTTCCAGGTCTGGGTTTCAGCTCTGTGGATTTCCCTTCTGAGTTCCTAAAGCATCGACACCAGATAAGAAAGACCCTCCTTCCCTCTCCTTCTAAGCTTTTCACAACTTCCATCTTCAAGACTCTAAATTTTAGTAATTCTCACTCTTTGTTTCCTTAGCACAAGAGGTGGTGGCTGTTTTCCGTAGCTACTAACTCTGTAATGCCTCAATATCTCTCATTTGGTTACAGAGTTCTCCAAAATCTGGTGGAAAGTCTTTATTTTAAATTCTCTCTGTTAAAATAACTGAAGAGGTGAACAATGGCCTGGGCTTTTCTCTTCATACTGGATTCTGACTGATACACTAGGTCATTCAGACTATCCTTCCAGTAGAAAACAAATTGAAGAAGCTGGATAAAATATAAAAAAACAATCTTCAGAGCATCAAAGGACTAATAGGATAATAAGGAATCAGGCCAAATTCCAAATGCAAGCTGGAGCTCTGGGAGACAGGGAGAGGAAAGCAGTTTGCCCTAAGGGGATTTGTTGATCCCATCAAATGTGGATTGAGGGTTTGGCAGACTGACTGGCGGAGATTGGCAAGAGCAAAGACCTTGGAACTGAAAAGGTCCTATCCTTACATTAAGGGTGAACCCGAGATAATTCTGCCCCTGCCCTGCCACCTGCATAGGTCTGTGTGTGGCAAGTTGCCTTGATGCTGAATAGAGCAGGGGTAATATGAAAAGAAAAGATTAAAAAAAAGATTTATCCCTGGGAAGCTGTCATCATAGGCTAGCCCCTGTTTGGGAGGAGAGAGAAAATAGGGAAGGATTATGTGGAGAAATAATGAGAAAGTTTTTGAGAATTTCCTAGAGCTGACAAAAAACATCAATTTACAAATTCAAGAGGCCAAAGTGAGAGACACATTATAGAAAAAGTGTAGAATTCTAATGACAGAGAAAATCTTTAAAGCTGCCATGGGAAAAAATAAATTAATGTTCCTGAAGCCCCAGTTACTCCCACCTTATTTCTCACGTTAAACAAAAGTGGAGACTAGAAGATGATGGAATGTTATCTTCAATGTGCTGAAAGTAAGTAATAATCAATTTAGCTTTTTTATGGGGGGGATTTTTTATTATTACTGATTCAACTTCATTACTGGTAATTGGTCTGTTCATATTTTCTATTTCTTCCTGGTTCAGTCTTGGGAGATTGTACATTTCTAGGAATTTGTCTATTTCTTCTAGGTTGTCTATTTTATTGGTGTATAATTATTCATAGTAATCTCTTATGATCCTTAGTATTTCTGTGGTGTCAGTTATAACTTCTCCTTTTTCACTTCTGGTTTTATTGATTTGGGCCCTTTCTCTCTTTTTCTTGATGAATCTGGCTAAAGATTTATCAATTTTGTTTATTTTTTCAAAGAACCAGCTCTTAGTTTCATTGATCTTTTTAATTTTTTTATTCCCTCTTTCATTTATTTCTGCTCTGATGTTTATGATTTCTTTCCTTCTACTAACTTTGGGTTTTTACTTTTTTTAGTTCCTCTAGATGTAAGGTTAGGTTGTTTATCTGAGGTTTTTCTTTTTACCTGAGGTAAGATTGTATGGTTAGAAACTTCCCTCTTAGAGCTGCTTTTGTTCCATCCCATAGATTTTGGATTGTTGTGTTTTCATTTTCATTTGTCTCTAGGTATTTTTTGATTTCCTCAGTAATTTATTAGTTTTTTAGCATATTGTTTAGCCTCCACATTTTTGTGTTTTTTGCCTTATTTTTTTTTCTTATACTTGATTTCTAGTCTCATAGAATTGTGGTTGGAAAAGATGCTTGATATGATTTCAGTCTTCTTAAATTTACTGAGACTTGTTTTGTGGCCTAGCATGTGATCTATCCTGAAGAATGTTCTATGTGCACTTGAAGAGAATATGTATTCTGCTGCTTTGGGATGGAATGTTCTATATACATTTATTAAGCCCATCTGGACTAATGTGTAATTTAAGGCCAGTTTTCCTTGTTGATTTTCTGTCTGGATTACCTGTCCATTGGTGTAAATATGGTGTTAAAATCCCCTACTATTACTGTGTTACTGTATCTCCCTTTATGTTGGTTAATATTCGTTTTATGTATATAGATGCTTTTATGTTGGGTCCATATATATTTATAATTGTTATATCTTCTTGGATTGATCCCCTTATCATTATGTAATGTCCTTCTTTGTCTCCTGTTGCAGTCTTTGTTTTAAAGTCTATTTTGTCTAATCTAAGTGTTGCTACTCCAGCTTTCTTTTTATTGTATGGAATACCTTTTCCCATCCCCTCAGTTTCAGTGTGTGTGTATCTTTAGATCTAAAGTTAGTATCTTGTAGATATAAGACATATGTGTATATATATATATATATGTGTGTGTGTGTGTGTGTGTGTGTCTTAGTTAGCCACTCTATGCCTTTTGATTGGAGCACTTAGTCCATTTAATTTTAATGTAATTATTAATAGATATGTATTGATTACTATTTTGTTAATTGTTTTGAAGCTGTTTTTGTAGTTCATTTTTGTTCCTTTCTTCTTTGTTTGCTCTCTTCCCTTGTAATATGATGATTATCTTTAGTGTTACATTTGGATTCCTTCCTCTCTCTCTCTTTTTTTTTTTTTTGTGCGTGTATCTATTATATATTTTTCGTTTGTGGTTACCATCAGGTTTATAGATAGCAATCTGCATATATGGGGTACTGGGGTCAGTGCAGTCTTGCTGGCGGATGGGCTTGGTCCTGACATAGTCAGCTGCAGGACTACAGTGGTTCTGGGGCTGTTGTTGGCTAATTGGTAGGTGGGGCTGAAGCCCAGGGGATCCTGGAGCTAGTGCCAGCCCACTGGTAGGCAGAGCTGAATCCTGGGGGCTCTGGCTGTGGGGTCTTGGGGGTCTCAGATTTGGTATGTTAGCCTGCTGGTGGGTGGGGCTGGAATCCAGGGGGTCCTGGGGTTGATGTCTTCCCACTAGTAGATGAGGCTTGTTCCAGGGCTAGTGCTGGCCCCGTGGTGGGTGGAGCCAGGTCCCAGAGTTTCTGACTGCAGGGCCCTGGGGATCCTGGAGTTGGTGTCAACCCACTAGTGGGTGGGGCCGGTTCCCATTGGCTGGCTTCAGGGTCCAGGGAGTCCCGGGGCTAGTGCTGGTGCACTGATGGGTGTATCCAGGTCTCCTGGGTCCTCTGGTGGGTAGGGCTGGGTCCCAGAGTGGCTGTAGGCTCAGAGGGTCTTATGGCAGCCTGCCTGCTGGTGGGCAGGTCTGTGTTCCACAGGCTAGCTGCTTGGCCTGAGACATCCAGTACCCCTGATGGGCTGGTGAGCAGGGCTGGGTCCTGGAGCTAATAAACTAGAAGGAGGATTCCAAACTGGTGCTTATCAGCACCGGTGTCCTTGTTGTAGAATGAGTTCCCCAAAATGACTTGCTGCCAGTACCTATGTCCTCAGGCTGAGCTCCAGTTGCCTCCTGCATCTCTGGGAGGCTCTCTAAGATCAGCAGATAGGTCTGACTTAGGATCCTTTCAAATTACTGCTTCTGCCCTGGGTCCTGAAGTGTGTGAGATTGTATGTGCACACCTTTTAAGAGTGGAGTATCTATTTCCCACAGCCTTCTGGCTCTCTCAAAAGTAGGCCCTGCTGGCCTTTAAAGTCAAACATTCTGGGGGCTCATCTTCTCAGTGCAGAACCCTGAGCTGGGGAAGCTTGATGTGGGGCTCAGACCCCTTGCTCCTTGGGGAGAACCTCTGCAGTTGCAATGATCCTCCTGTTTATGGGTTGTCCACCCGGGCATATGGGTCTTGACCATATTGTATCTCCACCACTCCTCTCTGTCTTGCTGTGGTTCTTTCTTTATATATTTAGTTGTAGAAGGACTTTCTGCTTGTCTTCCTGTCTTTCTCATCAATAGTTGTTCTGTAAATATTTGTAATTTTGGTGTACCTGTGGGAGAAGGTGAGCTCAGGGTCTTTCTACTCTGCCATCTGGCCACTCCCCTGTCAGTTTATCTTTTAATAATGAGGGTGAAATCAAACCACTGCCAGAGGCAAAAGGAGAGAATTCTTACCAGCTGATTCTTGATAAAGGAAATACTATAGGATATACTTTAGGAAGAAGTGATCCCATAAGGAAGGTCAGAGATGTAAGAAAAAAAGAACAAAGAGAAAGTATATGAGCAAATCTAAGCAAGCATTGATAGACATAACATTTAAATATTAATAATTTTATAATTAAATTATGTATAATTCATATAATATACTTGAAGTAAAAAATATTGTTTTCTGAGGTTAAAAATACAGACTCAAAATGTGTAACAAAAATAGCATGTAAGTCAGGAGGGGGTAAATGGAACTTCTAGGGTTCTTGTCTTGCCCAGAAGTAGATAAAGATATGGATTAATTTTTGACCTTGACAGGTTGTAAAGGCATGCTGTGAATCTGGGATAATTTATTTCAAGAAAAGAGATAAGATGGAAATCATTAGAGGGGGAAAATGAAATGACCGAATATATTCCAAGCTCTAAAGGAAGACAAAATAGAGAGGAAAGAAAGAATAAGAGGGAGTAATAGAAACATGGTAGATATAAACCTATATACTCCAGTTCAAATACAAAGATTGACAGACTTGATTAGCAACATCAAGCTGATTGCCATTTGAAGAGGTACATCTAAAACATGAGGATACAGGAGGGTTGATTATAAAAGGACAGAAAAAGACAGGTCATGTAACACTAATGGAAAGTAAGACCTGAATAATTAGGAATAATATCAGACCAACAGACTTGAGGTGAAAAGCTTTACCAGAGACAAAATTGTACTTTTGTAATGAAGGTTAGTTATTTCACTGGGAATGTGTGGTACCTGAAACTATAACTGTAAATGGATATGTATCTAATGATGTGACCTCAAAAACTGAAACAACAAGAAAAATTAGAATCATAGTGGGAGATTTTAAAAACGTTTTTAAAGACAAATTTCTAATATTTGTAAAAGCAGAACTTCCCCATGCCCAACACTTAGCTTCAATGATTATAAACTCCTGGCAAATTTTCTTTCTTTTATATTCCCACCCACTTTCAACTTTGCCTCTGTCCCCTGCCCCAGGCAAATCCAAAACATCATAATACTTCATTTGTGTCCCAGAATGTATCTGAAGAGCCAAGGTATCTCTTTTTAAAGAACCATAATAACATTGTGATGCTTCTCCAAATGAATAGTAACTATTTAATATCGTCAAATATTTCTCTGATATTCATAAATTTTTAGAGTTCGTTTGAATCATGTCATCTAAAATTTTAACACTCCTGATATCTGGCCCTCACATCTCCTTCCTTGTGTGATTTTCTTAGCAGCATTTACCATTAACATACTATATATTTTAGTTATTACTGTGTTTAGCATTTGTCTGCCTAGCAGAAGACTACCTGAAATAAAATTGGTTAGCAATATAATTGTTGAATACAAATAAGATTGGAGTTAGACAAAAAAAATTATTTTGCTGATACATTATGAGAGGTACCAGATAACATTTGGGCTGGAGACCTGTAATGCCTATAAGGTCCCCTTCTCTCTCTCCTTCATCACAATGGCCGTGGTTGTGTAAAGGATGCACCATCAGGTGCTCCCACCCCCTGACCCCTGCCCAGCACCTGGGTGCCATCCTCCAGACAGGGGATGCAGCACACCTCAAGCTCCACACCTTCCAGTAGCCATGTTGTGAGCAGTACCTGCTGGACGTCTTGTTGTTCCTGCTAGTGGTCACCCTGGGCACCTCGTGGCTCTGTGGGCAGCTGCTGGGCCTGGTGGCCGGGCGGCTGTGTGGGACCAGGAAGCTGAAGAAGGCCTGAGGCCAAGTGGAGCCTTGGAGAGGGTGTGCTGGGGAGCCACTGGTTCTTTGAAGGCTTCCCGCAGCACTGTACGCCACTGGCATCCTCCCCTTCACTTTCTCTTGATAGGACACACCTTCCTCCTATTTTCTGCCTCTTTAGAAATCTTTATGAAGAACTCTTGGGTTTCTATTTTAAAATATTGTGGTAAAATATGCACCACATGAAATTACCGTTTAAGGGAGGGTATGGGGAGACAAGGGAGGGGCGGTGAAGAAACAATAGTATAGCCTTGGGGGCAGGGTCCTGATTCCCCCTCAAGAGATATACAGTAAGTCCCCTACATAAGAACCTTCAAGTTGCGAATTTTGAAAGATGCAAACATGCGTTCCATCAACGTCAGGTGTGAGTGAAATGGCAGCTTGCCCTCCGTCCCCTATTGCTGACGATCCTTCAGCTCTACCATCTCCCACCTCCTCTCCCTCCTCCAGTCAGTAACTCTTCTTGCCTGTTCACTCGATGCCAGCCCCTGGATGCCAGCTGTTGTACAGTACTACTGTACTTTTCAAGGCACTATACTGTAAGATTAAAAATGTTTTCTTTATTTTTTGTGTTTGTTTGTTTTTCATCTATTATTTGTGTGAAAAGTATTATAAACCTATTACAGTACAGTTCTAGCTGATTGTGTTAGTTGGGTACCTAGGCTGACTTTGTTGGACTTACAAACAAATTGGACTTATGAATACGCTCTCGGAACGGAACTAGTTCGTATGTAGGGGACTTACCATGCATAACGTCATCTGTGAGCTCCTCTGCAGAGCTAAAACCCCCACCAAATGGAAGACCTGATGAAGCACTCTTCGTTCCAGAGAAGGTCACAGTTCGCCCATCATCGCCTGACGCCAGATGATCTCTGGCTTGAAGGAATGCGGGCCCTGCACACACCCTGATCCTTATCAGCAGCCCCGCCCCTGGACTGTAAGGCTCTCTCAGGCACCCCCCACCCCTGGGTCAGGACACACAGTTTTGAGGGCATTAGCTCACTGTGGCCCCCTTTGCCTGGCAAAGCAATAAAGCTATTCTCTTCTACTTCACCACCCCCTCCCCCCAGATATTGTGGTAAAATATACAGCACATAAAATCACCATTTAACCATTGAGTGTACAGTTCAGTGGCATTAAGTACATTCACATTGTTGTGCAAATGTCACCACCATCCAATTCCAGAACGTTTTTCACCTTTCCACACTAAAACTCCACACGGGTTTAAGGATAGCTCCCCACTTCCCATCCCCCTTAACCCCGCCAAGCTTCTAAGCAGCCCATGATCTACTTTTGTGTCTCTGAATCTGAACTTGAGCTTCTGGATCACCCCCGACCAACGGACACTTCTACTCAGACCAGCCTGCTTCAGCCTCTCTGTCCAGGAGGCTTCTCAGGCTCTTTCCCAATTTCTCCTTCTTTCACTTTTCATAGAACTCACATGAGCTATTTGTCTGATTCTTCCATGCGGGCCTTCTTCTTGCATCTCCTTTTCATCTCGCCTCACAGCCCGGGAAGCCTGGTCTCCGTCCTGCAGGTCAGCAGGGACACCCCTCCCAGGACCCCGTCTTTGGTCTCTGCCCGAGTCCCCTCCTGCGCAGAGCACCTCCTTTGCTGTCAGTCCTGGAGCCTTTGGTCCACAGCTGATGCTGCTTGCTTCCCACTGTTCACAGTTGCCTCCTCAGGATCCCCACTCGAATAAATGGGGTCCCGGAAACCTAAGTGGAGAAATGGAACTTACATGTAAGGCTTGGGACCTCAGGTCCAAGAACCATGGCCGTGCCCAAGCCTCTTGATTTAGGAAACATTCCATCTGCCACCTCATGGAGCAGAGAACATCCCTATGTGTGGTAAACCCTTAAGGATGACATTCAGTTCCTAGTAACAGAAACAAGAAAAAAAACACTCTGGAGTTTTTGGTTATTTTTTCTTCCCTGGACACAACCTGGAGATGGGACGTGGAAGGCTGGTGTGGTGACTCATCCTGCTGTCCACAGGTTTTTTCTTTTTTTTGGACTTTTGACCTCCTGTCTTATACTCTTCTCCAAGTTGCCTCTCGGGTTTGTTGCTCTCATGAAATATTTTACCTTCAATTATCATGTCCTCCTATTTGCTTTTGCATTCTGAAATGGAATTAAATTCCTCCTTAAAAGTTCTAGTGTATGGTATCTAGTAGATTACAACATGGTGAAGAAAATATTAGAAACAAGGGATGGCCCTGGAAACTGCAGTTCTGGATTGCTTAATTCTGGGTTGTGAAACACATCTTGGAATAATTCAAATGAAAACGTGAAACAGTTACTACAAATGCTCCCTGCAGAAATAGGAAAATGCCCACACCTGCCAGTGACGGGATGGGATTTGCCTGGTGGTATGGACAGCTGGGTGCCTGCTCCCCACCCATTTCTGTGAGTTCTCATGCTGCAAGTGTGTCCCACACAGGAGCATGTCACATGCAGAAGTGTGTGTGTGTATGTGTGTGTGTGTGTGTGTGTGTATGTGAGCTAAGGCTTTATTTCCACAATTCTTATAAAATCTGTTAAACTGGTCTTTGGCATAAGTTCCTTGAGGGACAGATATGCAGCCCTCTCTGTGTTGTCATTGGAATGAATGGCCAGAATTGTATTCCCCTCGTAAGCAACACGGGGACCTAGGGATGAGGCTCCCTGGCTTGTAACTCCCTCTCTCCTGCTCTCACTACAAAATCCTTCCTGATCATCTGGTATCAGTGAGGCCAACTCTTTCTGGTGCTTTCTAGGCCCCGCCCCAATCCATGAAATCTGATCAAGAGCAGCCAATGAGCCAGAACGATGCCTCCAGTTTGTTTCCGCCAAGCATCCTACACAGGGCTGGCTGCCAGCATAGCCTTGATGACCTGGAAATCCAATCTCATCACTCCGTGATTAAAATCCTTTGTTGGCTCCCACTGCAGGGAATACAAGGCCTCTGTGATGTCTCTCTGGCTACCACAGCAGGCACGTCTCGAAAATTCTGAAATAGACCCCCAAATATGTTCAGTTGATTTTTAACAAAGGTGCAAAGACAGTTCAATGGAAAAAGAAAAATCTTTTCAGCAAACTGCACTGGGTTGGCCAAAAAGTTCGTAGTTACCACAACACACCTACTAGAATGGCTCAAATTTAAAAGGCTGACAATGCCAATAGTTGGCAAGGACATAGAGCTACTGGAATCCGTACGTTCCACTGCTGATGGGAACGTAAAATGGTACAGCCACTTAGGAAAATCGCCATACAGTTTCCCCAAAAGAGTTGAGCATCTATGTGCCAAATGACTAAGCCATTCCAATTCTAGGTATTTACTCAAGTTAAATGAAAATATGTGTCCACCTGAAAACTCGTACACAGATATTCATAACAGCTTTATTTGTAACAGCCTTAGCCTAAGAAAAAACGAAATGCCCATAAACAGGCGAATGGATAAACAAGTTGTGGTATAAGCATAAAAAGGACTATTGCTCAGCAGTAAAAAGGAACATGCTACTGATGTACACAACCATATACATGGATCTCAAAGTGATCCTGCTGAGCGAAAGAAGCCGGACTCAAAGAAGTGCCTCCTGCATGATTCACTTATATAAAATTCAAGAAAATGTAAACTAATCTCTACTGACAAAAAGGAGACTAATGGTTGCATGAGGCTGTGGGCTGTGGGAGGGTGCACTGTGAATGGGGTGATGGAAATCTTTGCAGTGGTGGCTTTGTAGGTGTATATATCTATCAAAACTAAGTGGATGCAGTTTGTTGTACACAAGTTAGACCTTAAAATTGATTTGAAAATCTCTATGGGTGAGATATGCTTTTAAGTGTTTTTCTATTTGCGTACCTTAAATTTTAGTATTTGGGAATTATTGTTCCATTTGAATATAACTGAAAATGCAAATACATTATAATTTCCAAAACAGTAGAGCTGGTACAGTTTTGAAAAGGGAGGAGATATGTGAGAACAAGAAGTAAGGTCATTTCCTGGAGAATCAGAGGGACTAATGGTAAAAGCCTAGGATTAGGGGTCAAGTTCACATACTCAGACCTAATGCATGTTTATTTTATGAGTGGAACCTGGAGTCTTCCATAATTATAACACACAATTACACATTTGAAAAATTATAAGCACAGGTAAGACATTTAATTTTTGAGCTTTAATGGACATTAAACATGATATAAACTAAGGATTTAGGTATAAAATACCTATTTTGGGGGTTGCATTTTAAGATTCTGAAAGGAAGTTCAAGGTGCCATTTATATTTCCTTTCATTGTTCTGCTTATCTGTTTCTACATTACCACCATCTCATATTGATTCTTTGTGTACCTGTCTACCCCGATGCTCTGTAGATGTGGTTTTACCTCATGTCAATCTTTCGTTGTTTTGTTTATCACATCCTAATTGCAGGCTATTAAGAGATGGTTATGTTATTTATTTAAATGTCAAAAAATTATTCATGTAAAAGGAAGTAAATGAAATGTCTATGGTCCTACACAAACTTCTACTTAGTACAAGGACTTAAATACTTCTGAAAAGCAGACTTTGTATTTTAAATGTCCCTCATATAAAGACATTTTATCCAGTTCAAAAATTTGATTCAACCAACAATGACTGATTTCATATCTGTACATGGTACTGGGCATTTTGGAAGATGCAAAGATGAACCAGACTCTTTCCCAGTCCTCTAAGAGCTCTCAGTTGGCTTTCCATTGTCTTACTGATTAATTAAAAGGCAGATTTATCTGTCATTGGTAGTTCATCTTGTCTAAGTGATTGCTCCTTAATAGCTTATTAGTTTAGCTTAATAATTTCACTTAGTGAAAGTCAAATGAACGGCTTGATACCATGAGGTCAGCTGCAGCAAGAAGGGGTATTTTGGGATGAAATGGCTAATGGTGTGTGGAGAAGAAATTCAGAACTACCCTGGGGTGGCAGTGGGGAGCACATCTAATCCATGTCAGTGTCAGCACCATCTTAGTGCTTGGTAGTGGTCATGGGCCATAGGCAGGAACCCTCTGGAAACAGTATCTAACCCCCAAAGAGAGAAAAGGACACATTTTTGAATGAGTGGCTTTTTATTTGCACCTCAAATCACACCCTGTTGGAAATCCCCTCAACCAAGACAAATCTTCATTAAAATTCATAGAGAACATCACCCCCTTGACCTCCAGGGCAAGTCTGAGAAGTTGACAAGGCAGACATAGAGTCTATTCTAGAGACTGTAGAAGTCAATGACCACACTTGCCTGAGAAGACATGTAATGTGAGAACAGATCTTCATAGTTCTAGTCTCCCGTTCTTTGCATGACTTCATGATGGAAGCAAGAGAAGTGGTGGAAATGATGAAGGTAGGAGAGATGTCATCGGTACCAATTAGAGAGAGCATGGTTAAGGTGTTTTTTTTCCTAAACAGGGCCACTTCTCATCTGGCAAACTTGTTGTTAGGGAACAAGTGTAAAAAAAGACGAGAAGTGAAAAAAAAGAGGAGAAAGGTGAAAAGAAGACACCAAGGATGGGAAGAGTGGGAAATGAATCCTATCAGTGTGTGGCTGTGGAGAAGGAGGGAGGACTTTGAATCACCTGTAATTATACCTGCCTGCTCCCGTGTATTGTGGTTTTAAGTCTTACCTGATAATTAGACGCCATCTGGAGACAACAGAAGGGCAGGGAAGAGTTGCCTAAAGAAGTAAGAGAATTTGCTGGACATTATCTTATACAACCTAGGAGGCAAGTTTTGTGTCCTTCTAGAAACCAAACAACTGCCAGCCAACTCCCTGTTGGCTTCTCTCCTAAGGCCAACAGCTTGGGTTTTCACAGTCACTGGATTCCCTAGGCAACAGAAGTGTAAACTTGAGAAGAGGCAGGGCCGGGATAGGGATTGACAATGAGCTGAGCCAATGAGGCTGTAAGTTTGCAGCAGTGATTCCTAGACATCCAATTGGCAGGAAGAGGGTGGACCAGGAGGTGTGAGGACAGAAGGTAAGAGGGAGGAGGCAAAGGGGGATGGGAGGGGACTGGTCCTCCCAGATGCAAAAGGGAGCGTCCATAGTTTCAGTTCAAAGCAACTGTTGGCAACAGGTTACCATTCAAGGTAAATCAAAGTTTTAATCTATTATACTGATTTGATCACTTTTGTTTCATTTTAGCTAAAGAAGAAAGAAGACAGTAGATGTTACCTTCTAAAAAGAAAATCAAAAAGTTGATGAGCCTTCTTGGCTGTCTGTCTAGGGAGGAAATAACTTGGTACTGGGAGAAGCCTTTGTCATCTTTGCATAGAGGTACTCAGATAAAAATGTACAAAAATAAATTTCTTTCAGTAAAGGGGAAGGAAATAACCATCACTGAGCAGTCACTATGTACGGGGTACTTAAGTGTGAAGTGTCTGGGTGAATTACTATAAGTAGCCTGTAAGACCATTGATAAAAGTGAGCTTCAAGAAGGTTAAATGTCTCCAAGTCAAAAAACAATGAAAAAATCGAGCTTTGGTTCAGACTTTGGTTTACCTAACATTCTAAGTTGTGCTATTTCTGGGGAACCCTGCCTGCTGAACTGACCACTTAGAATTAGATAAGAATCAGAATTCTTATTAAACTGACACAGCATGTTAAAAATTATATTAGAGAGTTGCTTGGATTGATCATGAAGTTGAGAAGGACCTTAGGAAACTGCAATACCATTTATCACGGTGTCCACCTCACTTACCTCCAGTCTGGGGCATAGTTAAACCATACTAAGAAAATGGAATTCTTTCTTATTTTATAAAGTTCTTATTTTTTCCTCAAAATCTTACAACTACAGAAATCTTTTAAATTTGTAACTGTGCATTTTAAATAGTGAGGTTTAAATTGTGAACGTTCATTTGTATTTATATTCAAATAGTAATTATCTAATAACAATAGCAATTATTCATTCCAGTAAGTAGCAGTCTGCTAGTATTCTGTTAAGTGCTGAAGGAGACACAAAGCATACAGCCTGTGTCTTTAAGGACCCTTTAGTCTAGTAGGAGAGGCAGTCCTGAAAGCAAAGAGTTATGTCATAGTGCAATGTGGATGTATGTGAGCTCTGCACAGATTATACAAAGGAAGATGCAAGCTGTTTTACTCTGGAGAGAGAGGTTATAGGAGGCTTAACCATAGTGATTCTACAGGGAAGAGTAGGACTTCCCTAAACCGACAAGGGAGGGAGGGTGTTCCTGAAAATTAGACTCCCTGTACAAAGGCACAGAGATACAGAACAACATGGTGTGTTTGGGGAATGTGAGTGCGTCTAGATGCAGAATAGATTTTGGAGGGGTGGAGATTAGTTGAAACGGCTGGAGAGATAGGCAGGGCCAATGTATACATCAAATGCTAAGACATTTGCTCTTTACCTGTATACAACCAGGAGCCACCAAGGGGTCTTAGAGCATGAAGTTTGGATTTCCATCTTATAAAGATCACTCTGCTAGTCACCTGGAGGCTAGATTGGAGGCAGGGAACCAGCTAAGGGGTAATTTCAGTAATGGAAATGGGAGAGGACCAGGTCCTGGATTAAGGTGGTATCCATGGCAAAGGAGGCAGGGGAAGGAACAGATTCAGGAGGCATCAAGATGGTAAAAATTTACAGGAATTGGCTGGTAATTCAAGGCAGAGGGTGAAAAGGAGTCTAGGATAATGTTCAGTTAATGACTTGGGAAAATGGTGCTGCCATTTCCTGAGGCAAGGAATAAGGAGGAAAAGATGATGAATCTGGTTCCGGAACATTAAACCTGAAGTGTCTGCAGGTCATTAAAGTGTACGTTTTGTGTGGAAATTTGAAATATGGCTCTGAAGCTTAGGAGACTGGATGAGTTGGAATAAACATTTGGGATGAGTTGTGATAAACGGTGGATAAGGCTGAGATTGCTACGGGATTTATGAGAGTGAGAAGAGGATAAATAACTGAATCCTAGGAAACAGTAACATTTCAAAAGGCAGGCAGAAGACAAGGGAGAGACCAAATAGGTCAGATCTGAGAGGAAGGGAGATAGGAAGTTAGATTCATAGACATTGAGGGAAAAGAGTTTCAAGAAGGAGGAATGAATTATCATAAGAGTCAACTGCTGGGCAAAGTGAAATAGGGGTTAAGAGTGACTGTTGAAGTTGGCAATCAGGTTGGCAATGATGTCCTGAGAGTATGTTCTTTGGAGTGACAGAGTGGAGACCAGACTGCAGTGGACTGAAGTATGAATGGGACATGAGAAAGTAAAAAACTGAGACTCTTTCAAGTAGTTTGGCTTTGAAGGGTGATAGCTAGAAGGAGTCTAGGGTTGAGGAACCACTGCAGATTCATGAACTAAAGGGAGGAGCTGGTTATAGATATAGATGTGGGAGGAGAAATATAGGGATGGGGGAGTGAGAGGTACAAACTATTAGGTGTAAGATAGGATACAAGGATGTATTGTACAACGCAGGGCATATAGTCAGTATTTTATAACTGTAAATGGAGTGTAATCTTTACAGTTGTGTAAAAAATTAAAGGTTTTTAAACATAATAATTATAAAATAAAATCCACTGCAAGTACAGAAATAAATAAAGGGGGGAATTGGTGGAGAGGAGGAAAGGCATACCTGATGGCTGAGGGTCCAGGAGAGGTTGGGATCTATGCTGTAGGTGAGGTGATTATCCTTCAATGGGAGGAAATTCAGCACTCCCTCAGGGAGAGGGAGGACAAAGTCGAGTCTCAGAGACAAACACCTTTGTAGACTTGGAGGAGAGTGGTATGAGTGATTCATATCTGGTGGATCCATTTTTACTAAGAATTTCAAGATAAGGTGTGGAGGAGAGTAGCAAAGGTTTGAATTAGCCTCTGGAAAGATTGGAAGAAGAAGCTAATCAATGTCATGTAAGAGTAGAGCTGCATGTTTCTGAAGGCACCTGTTCACCCTGGCATGTGGGTTTGTTCAGACGCACTTTATAGCCTGCCTTTAAGGAGAGGACATGTAGACAAATTGAGCCAAGTTAGGCATTCCTAAGGCAGTGTGGGAGATTGACAAGGGAGGGCTGAGAAAGAAGGCGCAGGTTAGAAATGGTCAGAATGCTGTATTAAGGTGTCTACAATGGAGAGGGAAGGAAATGGGTCCGGAAAGGAAAACAAGGTAGGAAATGGCTGCGGAGAAAATGCAGGGTCAGGAGTCTAGAGGTCTTGTAAGGTCACATGTATCTATGGCTGGAAGAATGAAACTGAAAGGTGGAAAGAAAGTAGGTGTTGAATTTTGAACTTCGAGAAGAGACTAGCATTGACTGGTGACAGAATGTAGGAGAGGATCTTCGGAAGCCATATGAAAAGAGTGAGCAGATGAAGTTGGTAGAAGTCAAGGACCTCCAGGAACCTCATGGCTGCATGTTGGGTGGGCTGTCTAGATAAGCTCTGAGGTTTCCCAGATTGATGGGGCTACTTGGGTTAGAGAGGAAGTCTGTGAGGCAGGACGCAGAGTTTCAGTGATTTAGGAAGTGACAGAGCCAAAGAGGGACAAAGGGAGGATGTCAAGCTGGGCTGTGCTTCAAAGATGGATGTGAGGATGGTCATGATGTAGAGGTGGAGGGATGCATCCTTAGTACTTAGCATTTGGGGTGAGAAGTATCTTCCTATGAGAAGATTGCTGGATTAGAGGTCCTTATACAAATTCAGGTACCAGTCACACTCTTGGCAGGAAATGGACGGCTCAGTCAGAAAAGTTTAATGAAGGACAATTTACAAAAATGTGGATGGGGCTCAGGGACTTAGATAAGTGATGAGGAAATGCCCCAGGGCTGCCACAGTGAGGAGGGTGAATCGTCCTTGGACCTGGGGTGGCAGGAGGAGGAACAGTTATCTGATCTCAACAAGAGCTGCCTTTGGTGGAAGATTGCAGTCACTGACAACTGTGGCTTGGCAGAGAGAAGACCACGCTTTCTCCTCTTGCCCTCTGATCTCCTGCTGGTGCCTCCCATGGTTGGAATCCAGCTGGAAGCCTGAAAACAAAGAAATCAGGTTTATGCAGTTCATAGAGGTCAACCTCCTGTAGCACAGATGTGGCTGGAGAACGGGTCAGGGGAGGGGCTGGGCAAACAGAATATTGAGCTCAGCAGTGAAGATAATTCAGAGACTGAGGAGAATTAGGAAATTTATAGAGGAATAAGGGATTGAGGAAAGACTGTGTGTCTCTGCATGGCAGGAGCTCTTGGTCTTGAGGGCCATGCCTTGCCTGGTAACTTGTGGTGGTGATGGGTGCACAGGTGCAAGGAGGGGGGCGTTTAGTTCCTGGTTTCAGCTATTGCTTTCATCTCTTTAATTGATAAATTCAATAGACTTTACCCTACTGAATTTTCCTTGTAAAATTTTGGTTTTTATTCTGGTCTCAGACAGTATTGTATATTAAAAAAAAAATCAAGGCTCATAGAAGCAGTTTTCTATATTTTAGAAACAAACAAGCTGGCATTTGGGAGAAGATAGTATTACAGGATGATTACCGTGTTAGAGGAAGGACCATAGCTGCCTTGTCCTGACACCCTAATGTCCATGAACATTTTCAACGTTCATGATATTCTTTGGAGCAGATTTTCTTATACATCTCTAGCCATAATTCCATTGTCATCCGGGATCTTGTTTTCCCTCCAGTGTCCCTACATCTTTTCAAAACCTGAAGTCAAATAGAAACAAGGTTTTCCAGATACTTCAATGTAGAACATCATTTGAGTAAGCAGGGCTGTCCTTGGTTGAGAGGTGGATTAAAGATGCCCTCACTTTCTTTGGAAACTCTTCTTTTTGTGTATCACCTCTATCATTGACTTTGACCTCAAAAAGAGCTCTTCACATAGAAGAAAGCCATAGGCAAACGCTCTCCAGTAACTTACAATGTCAGTTGTTCTTACTAAGTGTGCTTTGGCTGCAATATTGCTAATAAGCTTGTCTCAGTTTTTATATATGAATGACTTGTGGTGACTACATGGTTCCTTGTGTAAAAAAATGAATATTTCTTGAAATGTTGTGGGTGATTTACAAAAGCCCCTTGGAGAAGTGGCAGGCACAGAAGATGCCACTCAGAACTTTGGTTCTGCTCCTTACGTCTGAACTGGGACAACCCCTCAATCTCTTTGTACCTCGGTTTCCTTATTTTGTGAAATAGGAAGAGTTCCCTTTAATGCATGTAAAAGCACTTTGTAAGCTATCAGAATTATTATCAAAAGTTACCTTGCACCAGACACATTTTCTGTTCTAAACAAACTGATAGTGGATAATTTGTAAAACACAGGCTACATCTTTAGCGGAGAGCCTGACAGAGCCCGTGCCCGATAACTGTCCCCTCTTGCAGTTGATGATATCTTTGGGTGGTCCCAGGGGGCTGCACGCTGTTTCTGTACAGGACCAGATACTAAATAGTTCAGGCTTCGTGGACCAGAAGGACTCTGTTGCAACTATTCAGCTTGGCAGTTGCAGGGTGAAAGCAGCCACAGGTAACACGTAAGCAAACATGTGTGGCTGTTTTCTACTAAAACTTTATTTCTAAAACTAAGTGAAGGGGCATATTCAGCCTATGGGCTGTGGTTTGATGTCCCCAGGTCTGGTTCATTTTAGATTATGTTTGCCTAAACTCCGGGTGTCCTTGATAACTGGCTGTGTTAAGGTGATCTTATTCATTTTGGAAGAACAGAGGTTGAGGAGTGAGAAATCGCCAAGGTGCTAACGTCTGCTCCTAGGACTTGGTTTAGTCTTCTCCCCCAGGGTGGTCTGGCGGCTCCAAATGCCTCCAAAACTCTCAGGCTCCAGATGATGTTGTGGAATAAGCTGATCTAGAAGTGCTCACACAGTTACTTTCTGGAAGGACTCTATTTTTTTCTGCCAGGCTGTTCCTCTTTGTAAACGAAACCTGGAGGATGGCAAAGTCTCCAGCCTAAAATTAGGTTTCCCAGCTGTCTTAGATCATCTGGGCTGCTGTAACAAAGTACTGCAGACTGGGTAGCTTATGACCCACAGACAGTTATTTCTCACAGTCTTGGAGGCTGGAAAGTCCAAGATCAGGCCCCCAGCGTGGTCAGGTCAGGGCCCTCTTCCTGGTACAATGATGGCTTCTTGCTGTGTCCTCGCGTGGTGGAAAGGGTGAGGGGTCTCTCTGGAGCTTCTCTTGTAAGGCACTAATCCCATGTATGAGGGCTCTGCCTTCGTAACCTAAGCACCTCCGAAAGGCCCCAACTCCTAAAACTACCATCTTTGGGACTTAGGATTTCATTGTACAAATTTTGGGGAACACAAACATTGAGACCATAGAACCAGCCTCCTTTGCAGGAGTGGCCAGTGAGATTTAAGTGAAAGGAGTTGGGTGGAGTCTTCTGGGAACCATTTTACAAAAGGCTGACTTAGCTGGGAAGTGCATTCTTCTTGCCCTCACACCTTTCTCTTTTCTGCTGCCTGGAGTGTAGATGTAATGGCTAGAGCTGCTGTAGTTATTTTGTAACTTTAGGCAACTTTGAGGGGAAAAAAAAAACCATGGTAAGGTAAAAAAAAAATAGTATTTTCTTGAGATGTTGATGACTACCTGAACTGTCTCCAGACTTCTTTTATATGAAAGTATACCTCTACCACTTTTAGAGAAAATTATTCTGTTTCTGTTATGAGTAGCTGGACACAATCCCTACACTGATGTTGGCATTCTGACATTGAATTTTTATCCATTAACACTTCTTGGTTTTCTGGAAGTATCAATTAAGACCATGCAGGTTGCAAATAATTAACTGGGTTTTTAAGTGTTTCTAAATAAACATTAAATAGACAAATGATTCCAAAAGGAACATTTTAAGTGACTGTAAAATAATTATTAAGTAGGTGATTTTGATGACTAATGTTGCAAGATGGCAAATGGTAGTCAGAGCTGAGGCTTTACTCCCATCTAAAAGTGGACGAAGATGTACACTTGGGGTTTGTCTTTGTAGTGGGTTCGAAATCACTGAGGTCAAGACCTCATGGCACCTGAAAAATGGGATATTTGGAAGTTACATGGCTGGTTCTAAGAGTGTAATCATAGAAACTAGGGAGTTTGGAAGAAAAGTTTATTTATTTATTTATTTGCATTTTGTACACAAATCCAGCCAAAGCTTTGCTTACCTTTGTGTAGTTTAGTTATTTTCTTACTCTGCTTCTTTAAGATCTGGCAGGCTGCCCGACTCAGAATAGATTGCAAGTAATTTCCTGGTAAAACCCCCAGAGACTCAAGGCAGAGCAGAGGGGAAGAGCGAGATGGAGAAAGAGACAGCAAGGAGAGTGCTGTTAAGACAGCTTCTACCTCCAGGTATTCCCAGGGGATGCTCATTCTGACAAGGACCCCTTAACCCTGGCGCCTCTGTGTTTATCTAACCTGGGCTTGTATCACACTGTGTTGGTTACATGGGTCCTTGAATATCATGCTAGGCAGTTTTCCCCACGTGCTTTCATAGCCCAAAATGCAGCAGGAGCTGCTAAATGTTGATGAAATTCTCCTGAGAGAAGAATTTTACTTCACCTTTTCTCCCAGTTCTCAGGGGAAGCTGAGACTCTCCTCACACTGGATTGCTAGTTATTTTACCCAGGTAAAGGTAGAGATCTAGGGTCAACCCAAACACTGCAGGAATAAGCTTTTGCCAGTTATACCAGTTAGGAATACTTTCGGCTGCAAGTAACAGAGGACCTGACCAACGATGTATTAAGCCAATAAGGGCTTATGTTTCTCACATGACAGGAGTGTGGAGTCAGGTAGTTGGTTATATCTGTTCAGTAGTTCAGTGATGTTAGGGCTGTAAGTTGATATCTCTGTGATTCCCTTGGCCCTTTCCTCACAATTGCAGAAAGCCTGTCACAGCTCCTGGCGCCACATTCTTGTTTAAGGCAGGAAGAGGCAAAAGAGATGGGAGAGCTCTCCCAGAGCCCTGAACACTTTTGGTTAAGTCTCTTTGGCCGGAGAGACATGGCCACCCAACTGAAAGTGGAATATAGCAGAGAAAAAAGATTGGAATCAGCCAGTTGGCAATTCTGGAAAATCAACTGTAATTCAAATTCAACAAAGCTAAAACTACCCTGAGGAATGTGAACTCCTGGAAGGGACCTTGGTTGTCTCACTCATTGCTGTTGTGTGGCACACAATAGATGTTCAATAAATATTAAATATATGTTGAATTCAAGACCAGAACTAGGGTGAGGCAAGGTAGGTCCCTGGGGCAAAATATTTAAGGAGACACTCTCAGCCTTGAGCAAGTACAAGGTTGATGTCTGTACAATCCTGAGATTTGAGGGTCACCTTAAACATTGTGCCCCAGCCATGTACCTTACCTAGCCCTAATCTCAATCCTGGTTGGATGATTATAAAATGAAATTTCAAGAAGATGTGTGAATTAAACACTTTATAATGATAATATTTATGAAATATTATTCTTAAATTGTGCCATATCATAAACATTAAATAAGGAATTAATTCACATTCCAAAGGTTGGAAGAAAGAATAAAAGACTATGATTTATCAGACATGGGCTCTAGGGAAACCTGCATATAGACAACAGCTGAAGCATGAGTTTTAAACATCTTGAGAAAATGTATTTCTGTGCAGAGAAAATTTGGTAAGATGCCAGACTTCAATGACATCTTATCTCCACAGTGTACTTACGTCATTAAAGGAGAGATTAAATACTGTCATATTTTAAATCTTATGCAGAGGTTGGCAATCCAAACAAAAAGCAGATTTTTCATATATTCATACATTGCAAAAATAATTTTAAAAATAATTTGTGGGGAAGAAAACCACCTCACACATCACTTAAAACAAGCAAACAATCAAGTAAACACTACAGCTCTAAAAGGAAAGGACTAAGTGAAATTGTTCATCTCTACCAGAGGGAATTTACACTGAGCCTTACAAGCAAGGACCCCGAGGTGAGACAGAGGGGTCCTGTTTAGGACCCATGAGTGCCCTGCTTTGCTCTGCACTGCTGTCCCCTGTCCTCCTCTGCCATGAAATCCTTTCAGCTCTCCAAGGGATCTCTTCCTTGAAGCCCTGTCTCTTCTTCATCTCATTTCGTAGTCCTTCTCTGAATTCCCAAAGCAATTTCTCAGCCCCTTGCCGTAGCTCTTGAACATGGCGGCTTTGACAGAAGTGGAGATCAGTCTTGACTCTGCCACTGTCTCACGGTACATTTTCAGGCAAGGGACTTCTATTCAATAAGACCCTCCATGTGAGTTGGCGTGCTGATGTGTGCAAAGCATGGAGCGAGGGCTTGGTCCCTGGCATGGTTATAATGGTCATTCCTGTCCTCTGTTCATGCCTGCTTCTTACCCTGTGCTATGCTATAACCTTTTCTCTAGCCTTTCCCCTCAAGGTCTTGCTACTGCCACTCGAGGGTGACTTGGTGTCTCTTACAGCTGAGGTTTTCAGGCTTTGGTGTGCGTTAGTTAAGACCATCTGGAAACGTGAAAGTGCAGATCCCCAGCACTCACACCTAGAGATGCTAATTTGCTGTGTTTGGGGTGGAGGGTGGGCATCTTTATTTTTCAATGCTGGTCTCAGCACCCCTGCTGGTCCCAGGTCTTTCTCTACAGCAGGGCTTCACCTGAGCATGACTGACATTTTGGACTGGAGAATTCTTCAATGTCAAGGGCTCTCCTCACATGTTTAGTAGCATCTCTGGCCTCTACTCACTAGATGCCTGTAGCGTCCCTCACCCCTGTTGTGACAACCAAAAATGTTTCCAAACATTGTCAAATGTCCCCTAGCAGGCAAGATCATACCTATTTGGAACCACAGCTCTATAATATCACCTGAAGAATTAGCACAGTCCCTCGCATAGCCAGAGGTGCTAAGGGTCTCTTTAGTTGAATACAGTTCAGCTGGGTTCAGTGAGGGAACTCTCACGATGTCAACAACATGGACACACACGTGTCATTATACTTTTCCTGGGGTTTCCCAGTCTCCACTGCAGAAACCACGTCTCTCTTCAAACCGTCTAAATCTTTCATTTCAGTCTCAGGCTACTCTGAGCACTGGGATCTAATATTTATTCCAGAGAGGCACTTTCTAAGGGGAAACGTCCTGAGGAGCCACTTTTTTTGTTTGTCTGTTTGTTTTTTGCCATCTACCACATAGTAATAACCAGTTTATTGAATGGATTGGAGTCAGTAGAGATGGTTTAATTTTCTCAATCATTGCCTTCAAACATGCTCTGTTGTAACTAAGATCCACCTCTGTGTTGCTGGTTGTTGGTTGTACACTCGACCCACCATGAGAGGGGGAGAGGGGATGGGAGGGAAAGAGGGAGAGAGGGGGAGAGAGAGAGGAGGGAAGGAGAGAAGGAGGGAGGATGTAATTCAGCGTATTACCACTAGAGGTCACCAAAGAAAACCCAAAAAAGTGCTGCCTGGGGCTTGAGAGTTTCTCTCTTCCCCAAAGATTCCGCTAAAAATTTTCTCTGAATTCAAGCAAGAGAAGTTCCATGAACCTCGCCGAGAATCATGAACAGACAGACCTCCATGCACGTTCAGCTTTCCATAACCCATTCCACACGATTCTCGAAAACCAGGCAGAGAGCTTTGGCAGCGGCAGGCAGCTGCGCGCCAGGACAGTGGGATGAAGGAGCCTTAACCCGGTCCAAAGCAAGGAGGCCTGGTGCCCATTGCCGCAAAGTCTCCTTTGACTTTGCTGCCGGCGGCTCCACTCGGCATGTGCCCCCAAATCTCCAGGTCTCTGCCTCACGGGGGTGGGTATGGGGAGCGGTAAGCAAGAGCTCTGTGTGGACCCCTGGGACCTCTCTCCCTTCGCTGCCCGGGCAGTTACTCTGCATCTCGGATCTCTTTATCTTCTCTGTCCCCACCGCCAATACCTTCTTCGAGGCAGCATGACCTCTCACCTCGTTGTCACGAGCGTGGTTTCACCTCCCACTGGTCAGCCTGTCCCACCCTCCTGTTCATTTTCCACACTTTATCCAGAGGGGTCTTTTACAGTACAAATTGTCGCCCTCTTACTTAAAACCCTTTGTGGTCTCCTGCTGCTTTCAGTACAGAATCCAGACTCGCTACCATGATGTCTCAGCATCTTGAGGATCTGATGCCTGCTGACCTACCTGCCCAGTTTCACGTTTCTCCGAATTTCCACTTTCCAAATTTCCTCCCAGCCTCCACGGCTCTATCTTACCCCCGCCCCTACATACACCCCTATTCTTCAGTCAGACTAAAATACTTGCGTTTCTCTCGTTATACTCCTTTCTCTCTCACTTTGGCCTTAGCAGTTGGGAAATCGTGCTCTCCCTTCTCCTATCCCCGCGACCCTCACCTGGACGACCTCCACCTCCTTTAGGATTAAAGGTTAGACATCAGCTCCTCCTCAGACAAACCTTGAGGAAGCTGCTTAGCCGCCTCTCCTGAGCTGCCGCGGCTCAGCTGTGGGATTGCTGTAAGCGTTGTCTGTCTTTCTCCCTCTTCCCCCGACTCCTAGCACAGCGCCCCGCACTGATTAGACGTCTGTTGAAGGAATGGACCGAACTGGTGCCTGACCCAGGGACCTGCGCAGACGCGGTGCCAACACGAGGTGGCGCTGCAGCCACGTGCATCGGAGGGCAGCCGCCTTCCTGCTTTGCGCAGGCCCGCCTGGATGAGCTCTGATGTCACCACGCGGGCTCCTCCGTGCTCAGAGAGGGTCTTCTGGAATCAGGGACGGTTGTTCAGTGCTGTGATACCTGTGACATATGTTTGGGAACAGGCTCTTTCCCTGGTGCCCTCGTGCAAACTTCAGAAACTCTGACTATGGCCTTTCTTCACCAAAACCCTACCCCATCCTTCCTTCTTCCAAAGCCCCCAGTTCTTAGCAAATTTTATGTTTCCTGCCTTGCTTAACTAGGGGACTTAAGTACTCAAGTTTACGATTCTAAGCTATTCATTCAAGGGCTTGCTTCTTGGAGTAATCTGCTCCAACTGGTGCCTTGAAAATATCACATGATAACTATTAGCTATTTGTTGATGAACTGGGTCATTAAATGATTAAAAAGGGTAGTTAACATGGGCATTTCAAGTACCATGATAGGCTGGGTGGCAGGAGAGAATGTAATTTTTTCCTGGATATATCAGATTAGACTCCAGAGGTAACTGCTGCATGGTCACTGGGTAGGGTCGGCTGCAGAGATGGGTCAGGTGGGGTGTTTTCCAGGACTCCACCCTGCTCTCCTCTGCGTGGGTGCCATCACATTGTGCTTTGAGATGCTTCTGTAGTATTTCACAAAGGTGGTGGAGTACAAAGAGCCCTGCTTGGTCTGAAGCCCTGAGTTTCACTGTTGGCCAGGATCTGGGGGCAAGTTCCTTGACCAACACAAGCCCTGGTTTTCAAGTCGCCAGAGGCAGGGGTGGCACTCGATGACCTTTCAGGGTCCTACAGTCCTAATGGTGTGTGAATTTCTGTGAGCCACACTGACCGTGGGACCTGGACAAATCGCCTGATTCTTGTGCTTGTCAATTTCTTTACCTGTGAACTATGGATCATAGGAGTAATTAGCTCATAGCGTTTTTAAGAATTGAGATGAAATTCACATATGATAAGATCAGCCATTAAAAAGTGTACCGTTCAGTCATTCTGTTGTGCAACCACCAGCTATACGGTGCCATCGCTCCAAAAGGAAAGCCTGTCCCCATTGAACAGTCACTCCCCATTGCCCCCTCCTCCTAGGCCTCGGCAGCAACCCATCTGTGCTCTGTCTCTGAATTTGCCTCTTCTGGAGAGCTCATATACAGTAAGTCCCCTACATATGAACCTTCAAGTTGCGAACTTTCAAAGATGTGAACGTGCGTGCCAGCCCCTGTATGCCGCCCGTTGTTTGTACTACTGTACTTTTCAAGGTACTGTACTGTAAGATTAAAAAAGTTTTATTTTTAGTGTTTGTTTTTTATGTATGGATTATTTGTGTGAAGAGTATTGTAAACCTATTACGGTGCAGTACTATATAGCCAATAGTACTAACTAGTATACAGTGCAGTACTAACTATAGTACCGCTAGTTGGGTACCTAGGCTAGCTTTGTTGGACTTATGAACAAATTGGACTTACGAAGCGCTCTTGGAACAGAACTTGTTCGGATGTAGGGGACTTAGTGGAATCATACAATATGTGACGTTTTATGTCTGGCTTCTTTCACTGAGCATCACGTTTTTGAGGTTCATCCACTATCAGTACTTCCTTCCTTTTCGTGGCTGAATAATATTTCTCTGTAGGGACGCACGGCATTCTGTTCATCCATTTGTCCACGGGTGGACATTTGTGTTGTTTCCACCCTTTGGCTCTTGTGAATGGTGCTGCTGTGAACAGAGTCCCTATTTTCAATTCAGCTCAGAGGGTTTTTGTGAGGATTGGATGTGTGCTTACCACACAGTGGGAGCAGACAAATGTTAGCGATTGAAGTTGTTAACATTATCCTGAAGGCTTTCAAAGAGGGCTTCTTTCTCTGGCCCTGTCTCTCGGATCCGGGAGGCAGACCTCACTTTCTTCCACCCTCTCCACTCCCTTTCTGCTGCTGTGGCTGGTGTGGGAAATCAGGGCAGGTAGAGGAGGGTGGGAAAGGCAGGGGAGAGGCAGCGGAAACAAGGATGTGGAGGAGAGTGGCTGGGACAACGAGTGAGCAAGTGGCGCTGAGAAAGGGGAGGGGCAGGAAAGACACAAGGTCCCCGGTGTATTTAGAGGATGAGCAGGGCACGTGAGGGCTGCGTCCCTAGTTGCTGCTCTTACAGTGGGAGGGGAGGGCCGGGGCTGGTTGCCGAAGAGGGCCAGGACCAGGGATGCCTCAGGCCAGGACCACGAGGGCGGGAGTGGAAGATGGCCGGACAGCGAACCGGTGGCCTCGCGCGTGAATCCTGAGCACAGGATTCTGGGTGCAGCTGAGGGATTCTGTGGGGTGGAGTCAGGGCTGGAAGCTGGGGACAAGCTCTGGGAATTGTCACCTTGAGATCAGGTGACAAAGCAGTAACAGGCGAACTCAGGTTTTAAGGAAGTTAGTGCTGCCGGAAAGGCAACCCATCTCTGGAATTCCGGGAACCTCTGCTTTCAGGGCTGGAGGAAGCAAAGAACGGTTCACGTAACTTCAGGCGGAGCAATTTTTTCCCGATGTGGAGCAAAGCGCTGGGGCCTAGACAGGCAAAGCCCTCTTCTCGGCCTGGCGTCCGAGAGCCCTGAGAAGAGCCGCTCCCCTTTTCATCCCTGTGAAAGGCAAGGAGGAGGGAACTGCCGGGTGGCTGTGCTTCCCCGAACCATCTGCTCTGGCCTCGGCTTTCAGTCTGAGATTCCCTCTCTCTAAATAACGAGAACTTTGTGGGGAGACCTTATGGATTGTACTGGAGGCAGCAGCCTTCGAGCGTGTGAGGGTTGCCATCGCTGATGGATGAAGAGCCAGCACGTGGGGGGCTGGGGGGAGAGGGGAGCCTCGGAGTCAGTGGCAGAAGCCTTCTAACACCAGTTCTTTCTGCACCCCGAATGCTGCTCTTTTGCACATCCGTCAAGCTCTCTTGCTCCTCTCATTCACAGCTCACCCTAAAAAAGAAATTTCTAGAATCCCCCATTTACTGGGTCAGTGGGCTCATAAGAAGATTAGTGTTCCTGGAGCAGGGCTGGAATTTAAAGGTCATTTAATCCAATCCTTTCATTTAACAGAGGAGGAATCGGAAGCCCTGAGATTTGTTCCGACCTCACCGGGAGTGCGTTGCCGTCAGGCCTAGATCCCGGGTCTCTAGGCTCCCAGCGTGTGGCTTTTCCACCGTTGTGCGTGTTCTCAGAGCCCCAGCCCGGCTGCAGGGTCAGTACAGTTCGTTGCGTTGCTCAAGAGACCTCGCAGGGGGTGCTGCTTCCCTGCATCTATCCTCTCACTTATTTCTGAATATTTAAAACACAAAAGCCAAACTGTAGAAAAATGATATACCTATTCTTCACGAGAGAGAGTCTACTTACCTTTTTTCTGTGCTGAGAACCTAGTTAGGTGTTAATGGGCACTAACCAATTAATACAAGAAAACATACTAATTACTGGTAGGAACCATCAAGGCCCAATACTGAGAATCTCAGTGAAGACAGAAGCAACAAAAATTAATCTTTAGACCAAAAAAGGAGAATATTAAACCTGGAGTCAAAGGGAATATGGAAAATTCTAAATAAAAGAATGAAGCATATAAGATTGGCTCAAAAAGAGTTTGGTGAAATGAGACTTATTTTTTATGGCGGGAGGAGTGCTTCTGAAAGATGAAAGTGTATCGGGGATGGCTGTATGTTTAAAACTATTGTCCAGGCCAG
Organism: Monodon monoceros; assembly: GCF_005190385.1. Taxonomy (NCBI): domain Eukaryota; kingdom Metazoa; phylum Chordata; class Mammalia; order Artiodactyla; family Monodontidae; genus Monodon; species Monodon monoceros. The sequence goes on along the minus strand of NW_021703768.1, from coordinate 29,937,586 downwards.
AGATCAGAGGTTCTCAGGACTAGACAAGCAAGGAATAAATATGACAGGACATAGTTGGTGTAGCTGAAAGTTGGAAATTCTGGGAGGTTTGAGAAGGTTCTCGTGAAGTGGATGAGAGAGCGTGCTGTGAATCTCCTTCTCAGCGAGACTGTGGTCACCCTGCCCTGTCAGAGGCAGGCGAGGAGGCCTGAGCCCCGCTGACTCGAATGGATTCCCTCTCAGATGGCGGGGACGGCACGCCACGACTGAGAGATGGCGATCCAGGCCAAGCAGAAACTCACCACGGCCACTGACCCCATCGAAAGGCTCCGCCTGCAGTGCCTAGCCAGGGGCTCCGCGGGCATCAAAGAACTTGGCAGGTAGGACCTGGCCTGTGGGTGGTGGGAAGATGGAGGAGGAAAGCAGGGTGCAGCCAGATGAGGCGAATTCTGGCTGTGTGGCCTCGGGCACTCACTCACTTCCTCCTGGGTTCTCAGCTCCTTGTTTGTAAAATGCAGAGTTTGGAAGCACTCATCTCTGAGGTCCCCTGTGACAATTTTTGGTTCTTAAGTGCAGCTACTGGGACAACTCGAGGTGAAGGTAGAAGCGTGTCTAGGTATTAGAGACACCTAGCAGGGCAATGAGAGAAACACTCCCTAAAACTGTGGCAATAGGGGCCAAATAATCCCAGGAGATTGGAAATAGTTCTCTATGTTATACACTAGGACCTTGTTGTTTATCCATTCTACATGTAATAGTTTGCACCTACTAACCCCAAACTCCCAGCAGGGTTCAGGAGAGGCTGAGAAATGCCTTCTGCATGCCCAGAAAAGGAAATGGATATGCTATAGAAGTGTTCACTGAGCTTAGGGTCAGAGGTTTGGTGTGAATAAATATGGAAAGTTCTCTAATCTTAAAGAAATTAGGGGCCGAATTAGAAGAAGGAGGAAGGAATACTGATTTAGATGCAGTTGCAGGTTTTGGAGTTCCACTTGCAGCAGTGGTGTCTCCATCACTTCCAGGGGCTTCGGAATTGCCTGTCAGATAATCAACAGCTCACTGCCCATGGGATTCCCCCAGCTCCATAGGAGAACAGCTTCTGTTCCCGGCTCTCTGAGAGTGGGAGTAGACCTCAGGACTGAGAAACCCGAGTGGAAAGAGATTGTAAGCCTCCCGAGGGCAGGTCCTGAGCATTATCTCTTTCCAACAGACTAAATCCAGTGCCTGCCATGTGCCAGGCATCGTGACATCTTGGGGGATTCATGGGTGAACAAGGCTTCCGCTGGACTCATGGAGGACTTGGACTCAGGACACTGAGAGCCACAAAAATGGGAATCCTCCTGGTGTGAGAGTTATATGTTAGGGAAATGCAGGATGCCATGCCAGGGGCCTCCAACCTCCCTTCTGGAGGCTGCGGCAGGCTTCACTTCTACTGAGCTCTGGAATGTCACTTTCCACAGTCCCCCAAATCTCAGACCAAGCTGAGCTCTGTCAGAAGCCCAGGCTGTAGCCAGGCTGTCACAGTCCAACTGGAAGACCAGTCCACTTCCCTTTAATATTGTATCACTCCACCCTCTACCTCTTTCATCCTGGGGCCACATTCTTGTCCTCGGTGCAAACCCTTCATGACCACCACCCACGGTCCACTTCCTGGCCCATTCAACTGAATGCCTCCTGCCATCTATGCCATCTCCACCCCACACCCTTACCAGCCCTCCCACCGTGAACCAGTTTATCGTGAACAGACACCGTCTCATCCTTGGCCGTTTGCTGGAACGTGCCCTCTGCCACCTCGCCTTTACTGGCCTTGCGCTTTCCTAAATTTCTCCTCAACTCAAGGGTTGGCTGCCCCTTCCCCCTTTTTTTCTTATTATTAGACTGGGATTTTGTTTCTTTGAGGACCACAGAAGTAGAGTGCCATTTTCATCATGTCACATCACGGATGCATGCGTACTATCAACATGGCTTATCCCTACTGAAGTTGACCTTGGTCACCTGGCTGAGGCAGTGCCTGTCTGGCTTCTCCCGTGTAGAGTTACTCTCCCCGCTGCCTTTCCATGTTGCACTCTTTAAAGGGAAGTCTCTATGCAGAGTCCTACTTAGGGTGTGGGGAGTAGGCTTTGCTCCTTCAGGACAGGGAATGAACATAATTTATTTGAAATTCTTCTGCAGGAGAAACGTCTCTCCTCTCACATGTATTTATTCAATCATTTACTTAAACCAATATTAACTCATGGATATTCATTTTATACTTTGGTTTATAATTGAACACTACTTATTGCTCAAATTGTTCCAGTTTTGGCCTTGGGAGCTCTTCAGTTGGCTTCTGTGTCCCTTTGATGTATCCCCATCAGTGTAGAGTTTTTTCCCCCTTACTTTCTGGTATAAGGTGCTCCAGTCTCATCTTGCATACTTCCTGCCCCAATTCTAGAATCAGAGATTTCTCCAAGAAAGTCAGATACTTTTACTGGAGAATTGTATTAGAAACCAAGATCTAGGCTCTAGATGTGCTGGTTCTTACTGGGTTGTTACTTCCAGGTCCTCTTAGCTAGAACAAGGAAATATATGTGTTTATACTAACCCATGTATGTATGTATATGTATATATGTATGTAATCATGTATACATTATATATTAATCATCTATGTTTATAACATGAGTTCATACTGATGTCTCCAACTCAATCCTCTACCACATGGATCAGATCCTTCTAGCTTACTGCCCTAGCTTAGCTATAAATCCCCATTCCAACAGTGAGAAGCCAGGCTCCCACCATCCACCAGCCATTCATTTAATTGTTCAGTGCTATGGTACCCGTATAGCAATATGATAATTGTTAACTCATATCTCCACAGGAAATACCTTTGTCAACTAGAGTACAGAGGTTAAGTGCAGTTCTTTTCGTCTTTAGTCTTACAAACTCTACTCGCTTCCAGAGTTACTTAAGTCGGCATCTTCATCTCCCCATCCCCCTTCAGTGAGATTGCCTCAAACTTTTAAACAACAGTTAGATTCTCTTGTCACGGTCTGCATTCCTTCCTGGGATCCCCTGAACTCCTAACTAATTTTAATGTACACATTAAAGTGCACTCTTTGTACTGTGAGGTTCTATGGGCTTTAGCAAATGCATGTCCTGTATCTCCCTTTATAGTATCATACAGAGTAGTTTCACTGCCCTCAAAATCCCCTGTGCTTCACCTAATCTTTCTCCCCTTCCCTTCGTCTTTTTACCACCTTTATAAGTTTTGCCTTTTTCAGAATGTCATATAATTAGAATCATACAGTATATTTTTAAAGGTTTGTTTTCTTTTCTGAGAGACTGGGAAGAGGCTCACCAAATTTGGGAGGAGGGTACAGAGAAGAGTCTAAGACTTGTCTTTTACTTCAGAAAAACCTTGAGAGTGGTTTTCTTCTGAAATCTTTATTCTTACACCTTGTTCTCTGTGTTTTTTCTTCTTCTTTTGTATGTGTGTTTTATCTTCAGAGTGTTTCGAATTATGGATGACAATAACAACAGAACCCTTGATTTCAAAGAATTTGTGAAAGGGTTAAATGATTATGCTGTGGTCATGGAAAAGGAAGAGGCAGAAGAGCTTTTCCAGAGGTTTGATAAAGATGGAAATGGAACAATAGACTTTAATGAACTTCTTCTCGCATTAAGAGTAAGTGGTCCCATGAATCACCGTATCTACTGGGTTTGGCTTTCGAGTGGTTTGGGTTGGCTGTTGTGAGGCTTGGTTTTCAGAAGCTGTTAGCACACCATGGGGGAGGCTGGCAGGAGACCGAGTGCAGGCTCAGGGATCTTTTGGAGCAGTCATAATGCACAGCCTTTAGCAGCACACAAACAATTGCACGTCACTGAAAGGAATAAAATATTTCATCACAGATGACACAGGAAAAGCTCATCTGCTTGTGTATGTCTGTATATGTGTTTTTTTCCTACGTATCTAGCCTCCAATGTCCAGAGCCAGAAAAGAGGTAATTATGCAAGCTTTTAGAAAGTTAGACAAGACTGGAGATGGCGTGATAACAATTGAAGACCTTCGTGAGGTGTACAGTGCAAAACACCACCCGAAGTACCAAAACGGAGAATGGACAGAGGAGCAAGTGTTCCGGAAATTTCTGGATAACTTTGACTCACCCTATGACAAAGATGGAGTGGTGAGTGAAAGAGCTTAATCTAGTGAAATTTCTTCTATCCGATCTGTAAGTGTAAATGGGAAACAGGCCCAAAACCTTAAAAATACTTATACCATATTTTTTATAAATAGAAGTAAAATGTTTCCTTGGTGACTATCTAGAAAGCTGAGAACAAAAGTAGTAAAAATGTGTGTGTGTGTGTGTGTGTGTGTGTGTGCGCACATATATTGGTAGGGGAACCACATACAGCTAAATACCCATCACCTGAAGACTGTGGTATTTTGGTTAAATGTTCTATTTCATGGTTGCCGTATGTACCATACACAGCTAGCCTAATTCCAGGGAATTTGATGATAATAACATACATTTAACTTCAAAATGAGACCATAATTCAATGTTAGAGAACATGATTCACAGAGCATTTCAGGATGCTGCATGCCTTTTTCATACACCCTTACGAGCATCATTTGTCATCACACTTTGCTACATGGAAATGCCATTTCAGGGAAGTGTTCAGTAAAGGGAATGCCAGATAACAGAATTCACTTTGATTTAATCTTTGGTGGGCTTTGAGATGAACTCACATTTCTAAACTCCAGTGAACTTAAGGACAAAAGCAACCACGCATCTCCAATAACTGGTGTCTTCAAGTTACAAATGTGTCACTTGGTAGGGTAAGGAATTATTCCTCCATAACTGTGTCTAGGCTCAGATGGAAATGTCCTCTGTCTTTTATCAACAGCCAGAAATGGGATTTTTTTTTTTTTTTGCGGTACGCGGGCCTCTCACTGTTGTGGCCTCTCCCGTTGCGGAGCACAGGCTCCGGACGCGCAGGCTCAGCGGCCATGGCTCACGGGCCCAGCCGCTCCGCGGCATGTGGGATCTTCCCGGACCGGGGCACGAACCCGTGTCCCCTGCATCGGCAGGCGGACTCTCAACCACTGCGCCACCAGGGAAGCCCAGGAATGGGATTTTTAACCCAAGATCAGTTCTGCCCTGAGGTGTCCTGAAGGTTATGGTTATGGGGAAGGGAGTTCTCTGCGTGGCTGAGGCAGATCCCTGGGGAGGGTTACTCCTGACCCCTTGGCCACACAGGAAGGACTTAGTGGGACAGTGAGCTGGAAGCAGAGATGGTAGAAAGAAACAAGCCTTCTCATCCTGAAGGGAATTTCCCCCAATTTTTTTTTTCCATGAAACTTTGTGGTGAGTCCTATGAGTGAGGGGAGAAGAGGGTAGGAAGGAGATCTTTCTGTCCTTTCTGCTGACATTTTCCTGCCAGGGACAGAGAAATACCCTTCATTTTAGCCTGAAGTGATTGCAGAGGTGGATAAAAAAGGAGCCTAGATTCTGTTGGGCAGCCAAACGCGTAGGGACAGAAACAGCAGAACCGTATGTTTTCTTCCCATATGGCTGCCCTTTGATCTCTGAGATGGCAGTGGAAAAAGAGTCAACTGCCATTTCCCCAAATTAGCCCAACTCTACATGGGATCCCAGGGTGTATTTACCTCTTTTCTGCAGGTGGTTCCTCCTCGTTGCTGGGGAAACCTCAGCTGCCCTTTTCTCTAACCCAAGTCAAAGTAGCCAGTTGTTGTGATTCAGTTGATTTAAAGCTCTCACCCCATTTCTTTTGACATTTACCTTCGCAAGCCACATTAGGTTCTCAAATACTTGTAAGGGTTACTGGGGTTTTTAGCAGTTACAGCATTTGATGTCACCTGAATTTCACAGACCCTGGATAAATCCCCAGCTCTGTGCATGCTCACCATCTGGGGAATGGATTCATAATGCAGGTTGCTGGCTACCCTGAAGAACTGCAGAGTCTGATTTTTTTTGGCTGGGCGTGGGAGGAACGGTTGAAGCTCAAGGATTTACAGTTTTAATAAGTATCCCAAATGACTCTTATTCACATTTGTATTTGAGATCCTTGCCTCTAAAAGATCCAGAAGTGCCTGATTTATTATGCACAGGAACCTCACTTAGCATAATTATGAATCTAAGGGATATTTATTGAGTGCTTACTGTCTCCCAGCCATTGTGCCAAGGACTTTACAGGGATATTCCATTTAATAGACATAATGAAAATGTTTCTGAAAAGTGATATGCGATTCACACTTTTCCACGTTGAATCATTTTAAGTGCACAAGGAACTGTCAGTATAAAGGAACTCCAGATGGAGCTTAAGGTTGGATAACCGGGGAATGCAAAGGAGGACAGAAATAAAGAAATGCAAGAAAAGAGACATTAATGGTATTCTAATTTTTACCAAAGCTATGTACATATATTATTTAATTCTACTTCCAGACACTGATAAGCGCAGCTCAATTAGTAGCTCCATTCAACGCCTATCTTCCTACTACTTTTTGCTATTTTGGGGGGACAGACAGGTGGAAGAGGTCAGTACAGGGAGGGAACTGTGGATCCTGAGACTTTTTTCTCTGTTCACTTATAATTTCAGCAAAAAAAGTAAGTGGGTCGTTCAGCTTATGTGATTCTTGGAAGAGATAGCTGTGTTCCCAAAGACTCGGTGGGAGAGGAGTTTGCTGTTATGGACTAGAAAGGGGTTTTGAATTGTTTACGGATTTCACTTTTTGTGATGATGTTTTCAATCTCTCACGACACTGAAATTTGAGGGCTAACTAGAAAAACAATAAATTTCCAAAACAGCCATCATTATTGTGTCTGCATTCTCCCACATAAGCAAGTCTATACTTGGGGCTACATTCACTGGTTATAGAGATCAAACCAGAGGACAATTATTTCCCTCAATCAACCAATTGTGTTAGCCAATATGGTTGAATTAGAGTGTACGTTTCACCTCCACCTCTTAAAGAATAAATTGGTAACAGTTTTTTCTTTTTTCTGGAAGGAAAGTAAAGTAAAATCCTAGCACAGATAAAAATATTAGTTGAAACAGGCATGGGAGAAGAGAGAACCCAAGGGGGCATGGAGCAGGGGGTATCTTTTTAACTTCCTCTGTGCCTAGAATGAGTAATATGTATCTTAAAAAAGCATGAAGCCAAGGAGTGTTTAACAAGAAATCTGTTTCCTTACCCATAAGACCGAGCTCCATTTTTTGAAAGGTAAAACATTTCTTGTCTTGACACAAGGACACGAGGTGATGTTTCTGACGTGTCACAGAAAGACGGTATTCACTGTGGTTAAAGAAAAGTTGTTTCTTATTCTGAGTTTCAGCCTTGCTTACGTGAACAGATGGGCTTCTGCTCTTAAAGGAAGACAAGACCTGTATCTCACTTTCCATTTAGGTTGGTTTGGAAATTTTCAAGACTTTCTTCCCCTCTCCCCCTCGGCCACCCCCTCACTCCATCGTCAACCTCACTTTTTCTCTTGTTCTAGATCTGTTCCTCAGCTGTGTCCCTAAAAAGCCTCCTTGACTGAAATTTCCCTCCCATTTACAGGTCCTGGAGATGGGCCTCCACTGAAATGGTGAGAAGCAAAGTTTTGTTTTCGTTTCTTACTTTTCCACTGTAGGTGACCCCCGAGGAGTTTATGAACTACTATGCTGGGGTGAGCGCTTCCACTGACACCGATGTGTATTTCATCATCATGATGAGAACTGCCTGGAAGCTCTAAATGTATGACCTGGGCACCAGGGATTTGAGTGCTGCCATGTGGCTCCAAATGATTAAACATCAGCTCAAAACCAGGATCATAGCTGAGTTCACGTTCACCCCAGGGTTTCTTCCGTGCTCACGTACAATGCATTTTCTAGGGCAGAAATGAAGAAACTAAGTATTTAACTGTGACTTCTCTGAGGCTGCTTCTTTAGCTCTAAAATAGGAATTAGTTAAAATAAGTTCTGAAAATCTCCTAGAGCCAGGCTGATATATTCAGGTATCTAATAAACATTAGATTTCTTCCTTGGCCATTAATAAAAGTTTAAGTATTATCCCACCCATGCACCCAGAGTGTTTGTCCATATCCTATTAGATGGTCCATTTCTAGGTGGAAGAATTCACCTATTTTTATGAATGACTGTAAATCTTCGTGTGTCTCAGTCCCAGTTTGGGGACCAGAAGGAGACCTCACGTTAGCCTCTATTTCTATAACTGAATGTTGAGTTTCTCTGCCTGTGGTTTCGGGAAGCCTCTGTTTGGTGAATAGATTTAAAATGACTTTTTTGGGTCATTTTAAAGGCTGGTGTGAGACTGGAGACCATTTCCTTGAGCAGTAGAGCCAGGACTGTTTCTGTGGTTAAATTCTGAGGCTGGGCTGTGCTCTCAGAATTTATGTGGGACATCTCAGCTGTGAGTGGGCAGATCATATCAGTGGTCTGCTGGAGTATTCATCTCTCCCCTCCCTGCTGTTGGCCCATCACGCTGAAGTCCCCACCAGCACAAGGAGGTGGGGCATGGCATAGACTAGGATCACAGGCATACTCCAAAGCAGCTTTTCCATCCTGACACTTCGTGTCTCAATGCCTTCTCCTCCAGGTCTAAGCTTTGGCCTCATATTGTTGATGTGTGAGCAACTCCCCAGGAAAGGCTTCTAAGCGAAGGTAGCCCCTGCTGCTGGAAAGTAGATACTGAAACTGCAGCTCTCTCTTTGTGTGTCCTGTTTCTGGGCCAGAGATAAAAACATGGTGACTAACCCTCTGGCTATGGTGCCGGAGGGAATGACCTTGTTACTCAGGGACAGTCCTTTTTGTCACTCTGTCCCTGGCTGCACTCATTCCCTGGTTCGGGGACATAGGTTGGGGTAATTGTTCCCTTTATGATCTTATGTATTTAAGTGGCTCTGGATTTAGTGTCGGAACACACTTGCCATTTTTTGTATCAATTCATTTGTTTACTTTTTACTTCACAGATTTGGAAGTTGGGATCAGGATATACATTGGTTTAAGAATTGTGAAAACAGATGTTTCCAGATGATAATGGTAGCAATCATCAAAGAGGACGCCTTGCTTTGTTTGTTGTTGAGAAGCTAAACTCTCAGTTCCCCTGGTGACAGGCTAGAAAAGAGACCTTTTTCTTGAGGATGAGAGCATCCCCATATCATGGGAAACTAGCTTTTGTTTTGCAAATTAATGGCACAAGTCTGGTTTTCCATTGGATTTATTATGTAGGCTTATGTAGATGGTGCGTGTCCAAAAGATGCCAAGTATTATGAAGAAATATGTAGGAATGATGTAGAAAGCCAGAAGAAACTATGAAGAAATGGACAGGGAAAATATCCATGTCTTCTGCATCCTATACCTTGCAGATTGTGACTAAGGAGAGGCCCCCGGTTATCTGCGCATGGTGAGTTTCAAGCCTGCTGCTCTAGATAATTTGTGTCTTTGATTCTGGGAATGACTCATGCCTCTGCTTAACTGGGGCCATAGAATTAGCATGTGATTCTGAAGAAGGACTAGGTTGCAGCTATCAGCTTCATCTTCCCCAGTAGTACTTAGCTTCCTGTCTAATTGGGGCACAGGACACTGCTATCAGATTTCTGATAATCCATGCCTCACATGGATTATTGGGTCACATTAAGTCACCTCCCTTCTAGCAGGTTAGGTTCTGGACTGCAGCGAGGATTCCACCACGGCCCCCCCACCCTCCGGAAACCAGATCTAATAACCTGATGGTCAAGGATCACTCCACTCCTGTTCTCAGTCTTAACCTGTGATTTCTGGCCTAATTGACAGTCACTCATTATTTAAATCTATTCCTTCTGGTAGCAGTGGGAGGAACAGAGAAGGGTCATTAAAAAAATTATTTGCTAAAATTTTTTCTGTGTATATATATATTTTTTAACATGTACATTTAAAACATCACTCCCTTTGTAATTAAAAAAAAATAGATAAACTGACCACTTAGGTCAGGGATAAAATAGATAAACTGACCACTTAGGTCAAGAGGATAAAACACAAAAAGTGTCTCCAAAAGAACCCTTGGGAGCGCTTCAACTGTTAGGCCTCGGCCGCAGATAGAAAATTACACAAATAAGCCAAAGAGCAGAGGATGAAATTGGCAGTTTTTCATGAAACAGGAACAATGAGAATTCTGAGAATCAGGATTGGTCAGAACAAGCTACCAGTATTGGTACTGAATCTGGGTTTCTAACTCCCCGCAAGGCAAACCCAGGGAAGAATGGAGGAGCCCTGACTCAGTCGCTGTCAAGAGCTGGAGCACATCCTGCCTGAATTCCAGTTAGAGGGCAAACGAGAAACCCAAGATGCATGAGTTGAATTGTAGACTGAGGCAGAATTCTTCCAGCCAGTCTGTGGCGCTGATTTTCAGTCATTTAAACCTTGATAGGATTTCTTTCCAGACCCAGATGGCCCTCTGGAGGACAATGTATGGTTCTTTGTGGTTTGGTGGCAAGCATGGAGTCACGTTTCATACCGTAATAGCAGCTTTTAAGGCAGAGCTGGGCCTCCTCCAAGTAGGCTGCATACATCATGGTTTTAGGGTGAAAAGACATCCTGTCAAAAAATACTTATTGAGCCACTGCCATGTGCCATGTTCTTTTCTAGGCTGTGGGGATAAGCAATGTGCTAGAATAAATGCAAACAAAACTACTGGCTTTGGGGCCAATCTAACTGTCCACAGTCTTTAAGAGATCAAAGAGGAAGGGAAGCGTGGGCACTGAAGTTCCCCTCTCTGAGTCTCATCTGGCTTCTGAATCAGGGAGGTTGGGACCCTTCACATGGTGGTGTGTGGAAGAACTATGTAGTGGATCTGATGGGTGTAGACAGTCAAGGAAAATACCCTTCTATTCTTGGAGGTAGGTCACTGGCCCTTCACTTCTCTTGGCCGGTATGGAACGCCTCACTGAATCACAGGAGTACAAGCAGGTCATGATCCAACCCTCGTCAGGCTCCCTACAGATGCAATTTATTCTACTGATGTTTAATCAAGTGGAGGCTAAATTAACCAGATGTATTCTAGGATGGTGTGTGGGTGCCTTTCTACCCTTCTCTCATGAAATTCTACTAACACGCTCTGAGCAGTGTACCTTTTTGGATTTACACGTATCTCTTTGGGGCATAGAATAAAAAACAACTTCACAACTTCCAGTTTTTCAGATTAGTCAGCAAACTTGCTTTCCTGGAAATTATATAGGCTGTTCTTTTAAATGAAGGGCTTGTTGAAAGACGCAACAAAGTTTTAAATTTTAGAAATTCTTATGATTGAAGGGAAAACAAAGGTGCCGAGGGTCTGATAGATTGTTATATAATGTTATTTTCATGTAATTGATCCTTTGAAAGCCGTATTTCTAAGCATAGTTTTACTCCTCCAAGTTGCTTGTATGAAAATGACATAAACCTTGATAGAGATAGCTAGTTATTTGTTGTAATAATAAAAAAAAAACTACTAAATGAATCCCCTAAAATTAAGTGTTCTAAAACAGATGATGGGCAAAATCTGTTGAAAGAAACATAAACAAGTGATTGCTGGGGGTTTTGAGAACAGCACTGTGTGAGAAGGGATCTTTTTGCCATCTCAGTTGGTGTGGTGAGGGGTTGTGGTGAAACAGCTCTTCCTCTCTGAGAATAGCACGAGTTTTTTGTTTCATTCTCACACCTGCTTCTCCAGAGCCAGTATTTCCCCTCATAAAATGGAGTGGAAGGTGCTCCTCAGGAGAGAACCCCCTTGAAAATACGAGCAACCAACCAGTAGCTGAGGTTGGACCTCGCCACCACCAGAAATGTAGACAGCATCAGGGAGGGAACATCTCAAAATGTAATGGTCTATTTTCTTTTGTTCTGGGTTCTTCTCCCTCTTCTTCATAAATGGAATATATTTTTATTGCTCTGGAGTATCATAAATGTCCTAATAGCCACTGAATGCTGTGGATGCATTTTCTGTTTCACCAAAGGTCCTGTGAGTACCATGGGTTTCCGGCTCCCCCTTTGCTCCCAACAGTGGACCTGTAGCAAGCAGCTCAGATGCAGGAAGGGTCACACCCAGCTTTACGTCACGCTGGCTGCACAACCATCATTCATCTCCAATTTCATCCTGCTCTAGACCTCATAATAAATTTACAAAGGACCCGGCGACTCAGAGCTCAAGCACTTGAAATTTTTTTTTTTTTTTTTTTTTTGCGGTACGCAGGCTTCTCACTGTTGTGGCCTCTCCCGTTGCGGAGCACAGGCTCCAGACGCGCAGGCTCAGCGGCCATGGCTCACGGGCCCAGCCGCTCCGCGGCATGTGGGATCTTCCCGGACCGGGGCACGAACCCGTATCCCCTGCATCGGCAGGCGAACTCTCAACCACTGCGCCACCAGGGAAGCCCCAAGCACTTGAAATTTGAAGCAAGCCTTGAGCCTGTAGTTTGTAATCCTGTCATTGAAGACTTGGGTACCTATTTCTTTACTCGTCTTAACGCTTGGCGTTCACGGATTGGTACTGATCCTGGGAACATCTTGATCTTAAACTTGAAAGGTTTGAGTTGCTGGTCTCCTAGGAACGCTCAGACCACATGCAGAACTGGAGACAATCAGTGCTCCAAGGGAGGCTTAGAACAGGATGCGGACCTGCAGTTGAGAGAAAATGATGGATGCCGAGTGGCCTGCTCCTTCCACAGTGCTTGCACCTTGATGGGATAAAGTGGGGCACGAATGCAGGGTATTAGCAAACGTCAGGCATTACCTCAGAAAACCCAGATCATTCCTTTAGTTTCCAAGGAAACTGGGAAACTAAATACCATTCTACAAATTTCATACTTAGTCGTGCCTAAAATCTCATTTAGCAATATCATTCAACACCCATTTACTTCAGGTTATCTTTGAAGCTGCAAAGTGAATATAGTAAATCACCATTAATTTAGACTCCAATAATTGAGCTCATTTAGGTAGGGTTTGTGTGACAATTTCCTTTTGTTTCATCTATACTAAAAAAAAACGGGGCTGCGAAGCAAATCGCTAACGTAAAGAAGGTTATAAAGGCTGTGCCTACTTAGGCTCGTGTATGTTTGGCGGCTACTTGGAGATATCTGTTTGCATACAAGTATAATTATTATGCTAGGCATAAAACGTTCCCACATATAAAACAATATCAGGCCAACAGTTGACAAGACTTTATTTGCATAACTGGAAAACAGGCTATTTTCTAGATAATGAGCTGTTCCTATATGTAAATCCTGTCTTGATAGGATTTTCAAATAGAAATTGAATAGAAATTATGCTCAAAAACAATGTTTTATCAAGCAGATTTCACTAGATATCTATGACGTAAAAGTTTAAATATTTTGTTGCAAAAGCTGTGCATGGTAAGCTAGGTATGCCCTGAAAGCAATAACTTGTCTTCAATGGTAATAGTTAGTACATCATTTCTAGGAACCAGAGATTGAGAAGTCTTTGAGCTGCAAGGTTAGACATGGTTTAATTGATGATACCAGCCTTGTCATTTTGTCCCATTATCAGGCTGTGCCTTGCCATTAACATGATTCTGATCTAGTAGGATTTCTGCAATTTTAAGGCTTGAAACATTAACTACTCTTATAATAAAATAGTTCATCTATCTTTTCTATTTCCATTTTAAAGTGTTTCCAAAATATATTTCTTCTTATTAACTAACATGTTACACACCCTGCTTCTTTAAAAGTTTACTTCCCTGATGGTGCTTTCAAATCATTTAAAAATTTACCTGTGTGATGTTCCAGTTACAGGTGATGAAATTTCTTTGAAAATGACGAGGCTCTGTTCAGATTGTACTCTCTTGTGCTTTTAAAAGAACAAAACGTAATTACCCATAGAAACCATTATTTTGACAGCCAAGAATGAGAGTTTGAAAATTTGATGTTAATGCTCCTTTTTCTACAGGGTTGGACTACTGCCTAACGGGCCAAGCAAGTTCCCAGAATGCTCGGCCTCTGAGTGATGACTCCAAGAGTACGGGGAATATTATTACTCTCTGGGCTACATCAAGGAGCAGGGCAGGTTAAGAGGGACGGGAGAGAGATGGAACCTAGAGGTTGATTGTGCTCTTTGTGTCTCTGCTCTTAACTCTATTGTCTGTTATTGGAAGTACAGGGACAAGCATGAAACACTAACACATATCCTGGCCAAATTGGGCGGTTGCGTGAGTTTGCCTTTAGCACCTCTCCTATGGCTACTCCCCTGCTCTGTGCTATGGAACCCCAGGCATCATGTACTCCTGGGTGCCCAAGGATCCCGGGAGGTTCCCCCCTCTCTAGTTTTATCCCTCCCTCTGTGTTTGTTTGGTCTAGACTCCCCTTCACTAAAGGGCTTTTTATCTATTCATTTATGCTGTAAACTTCTCTAAAGTATTAATAATAACCACAAGTATCATGATACAAAGTATGCTCTAGAGCAGCATTGTCACATAGAACTTCCTGTGATGATGGCAGTGTCCTATATTGTGTTCTCCAAGATGTCAGCCACTAGCCACAGGGGGTAGTGTGAATGAGGAACTGAACTTTTTATTATGTTTAATTTTAATTCAGTTAAATTAAAAAAGCCACGTGTGACTAGTGGCTACTGTATTGGATAGCACAACTCTAGAGATTTTTATCTTATTGCAAGAAATGATGGCTGTGGGAAAACTGTAGCTGGCCAGTGGGCAGACAGGTCTTTGGCGGCCCTTGCAAATGCCCCATCTCAGAGTCAGAGGGAAAAGTCAAGCCAGGCTCCCCCGCTGACTCGCCTGACCCTGCCTGATGTCCAGTGGCAAAACAAACTCAATAGAAAAGATTTCAGGGAGAACGTAAACCGCTAAACAATGACACACATGTTTTGACACCATTTCCTTCTTTTCCCCTTGCCCTTTATCCCCCTCAGGTTTCAAAAGAAGACTTTTTGAACTATTATGCTGGTGTTAGCGCTTCCATTAACGCCGATGCCTATTTCATTTTAATGATGAGAGAATCCTGGAGATTATGACTTTTGTCTGTTAATTCTTTTGCAAACCAGGGACTCTCAGAGAATGGAATGAGTTTGAAAGAAGTCCGATGCTGTAGATTTTGATGAACTAAAGTTTCTGGAAGATCTGGAATTTCAAAAGCAATAGATCTTCAATCATCTTATTTTATTACCTGGAACATGTTCATTTCCTTAAATGCCTGAGAATATATTTTCAAATCAGAAAGAAAGGAAGGAAAGAAGGAAGAAAGAAAATCATAAAGTGAGACTGGGAGGTGTTCCTTAGGTGAAATAATGCACTTGCTATAGTTGTGCCTCTTGCAGGTGTAAATGTAGCTGTTTCTCCACACCTTCACTTTATCTGCTGTCTTTGGAGTCTGTAGCAGGAGGTGATAATAAAAGAATTGGAGGGACATCCATCTGTGTAAAATTTCCTGAGCTTACTTATTTTAGTTTCTCTTGGTGAATACTTCACAAGTAAAATTTATTTTATTCTGAAATTCAATGACTTTTGGGGGGCCTGTTTTTATATTTTGATCTGGGGATTAAAACCCAGGAAATTACCACACTTGCGTGAACAGGGGACTTAAGTTTCTCCTGTGACGAAAGGAAGGTGAGCTGAGCTAGCCCACCTGGCTGAAGGCTGGGCTTCCTTGGAGTGACTCACTTCCTGGATCAGCCTATTAGGGTGAGAGAGATGCACAAGGAAAGAGAAGTGCCTGTTAGAAGCCCTGGAGACTTTCTGGGGCTTTGGGGTAAACTGGCGAGGGGGACTTTGATTTTGGAATTCATCTTTTGAACCCACACTTCCAGGCTGCTCCCCAAGGCTCATGATGTCACATTTCCTGACCCATTCTCTTCCTCTAGTGACTGTCTCTCGGGGAACAAAAATGGCTGGACATAACCAAAGGCCCTTCATCCTGGAAAAGAAGAAGTGAGGGTGGGAGTAGAGATGGAAGGCTAAAAGCTGGGATTCTCCAACTTTGATGAGCACACACATCCCATGGGGATCTTGTTAATATGCTAATTTGGATTCAGAAATCTGGGGCAAGGACTGAACTTCAGCCTTTCTAACAAGCTTCCCTGTGATGTTGATGCCTCTGGTCTCTGGGTAACATTTCAAGTAGTGAGGGGTAAAGAGATACCAGCGTGGATATTTCCAGTGCACTTGACTTATTATTTGCCCACCTTTGGTTGAACATACTAATTTATGATTTTTGACTGCTGGGCCATCCTCTCTTTGTCTTTAAAGTCGCGAAAGTCTGAAGGAAGTACCGTAGAAAATGTGTGCTTCCCGGGCACATGAAGGAGAGAAGCAGTACTTGTGTGATGGTATTTCAATTGGAGAATTTCTCACTGTCCAGGACCGAGTCCTGCAGCCTTCCAGCCTCAAAGACCTGAGGGTGGCAGCCCACTGAGGGTAGGTTTTATCTCTTGAGACCTCCATTGAACAAGCTCATAGCAACTGATACTAAAACTGGAATCCAAACCATTCGTCTACTATGGAGAATGCAATTCTCAAGTTTGCTGAGACCAGATCAGAGGACCTCGTCTAGGTTTGAGGATGAGAGAATGACAGCTTAGCACTTAGTTCAAGGTTGCTTTTAGCAGTTTATTCTCAGATATGACTAAGCAGTGCAAGAGGATATACCTGTGGTATGTTAGGGTAACACTAACTGCTGTAGCAAATAAACCTGCACATTTACAAACGCTCAAACACAAAATATATTTATTTTTCATTCATGAAACAGTATTCTGTATCTGCTATTCATGGTCGGTGACCAGCTTTTCTCTGTGCAGTGAGTTCAGGTTGCAGGACTAATCTGTGTTGTGGCTCTGCTGTTCTCTAGGGCTTCATCATCAATGACATCCGCATGGCTAAAGGGTAAAGAGGTATAGAGAAGGCTGAAGAGCTTTCTGAAAAGCTCTGGTCTGGAAATGACACACATCAATCCTGCTTGCACTCCATTTGATGATAAATAGTCACACGATTACATCTAAATGCAAAGGAGTCTGGGAAGTGCAGTCCCGGGCAGGAAATATTCCCGCCAGTGAAAATCTATCTAATGACAGGAGAGTACAAATTTTGGTGGACAACTAGCTTTTTAAAAAAAAAAAAAAATTCATTTATTTATTTATTTTTGGCTGTGTTGGGTCTTCGTTGCTGCGCGCGGGCTTTCTCTAGTTGTGGCGAGCGGGGGTTACTCTTCATTGCAGTGCACGGGCTTCTCATTGCAGTGGCTTCTCTTGTTGTGGAGCACGGGCTGTAGGTGCACGGGCTTCAGTAGTTGTGGCTCGCAGGCTGTAGAGCACAGGCTCAGTAGTTGTGGTGCACGGGCTTAGTTTCTCTGAGGCATGTGGGATCTTCCCAGACCAGGGCTTGAACCCGTGTCCCCTGAATTGGCAGGCAGATTCTTAACCACTGCGCTACCAGGGAAGTCCCAACTTGCTTTTTGAATAACTTTTGAAATAGCAGTCCCATTGCCTTCCATTTTCTTAAAGAAGCATACTTCAAACCAACATGGAGTGAGGTATTTGCCAGGTTAGAGGTAGAACTGAGGTCTCTCTAGCTTTAGCCACATTGGCAGCAAAGAAAACAACTTCTACAGCCATATAAGGTAACTATTTTCTAATCAGCAAGTCCTGTCATTTGGGTCTCATAGTTCTATTCCAGGCCTTGATATTCATGCTGCCATAATACTGAGGCAACTCATCCTTTATCTGCCCCTATGACACAAGACCTAGGAATTTTCCATCTATATCTATGCAGGGGATTTCTGTGGGGAGGTGTAGCTATGTCCTATTGCACATACTGGAACCAAGTTATTCATGTTGGTAAATGAGAAATGTTTTGCCCTAGAGACAGATCTCCTTTTGGAAACTTAATTATTATTATGAAGTTATTTGGTCATTGGAATCAGAAGAAAGGGCATGTAGATTAAAATATTTATTGAAATTAGTCTGACAGTTTATAACATTCATTTTGCTGTGAGACCATAATCTTTTCCCAACCGTTCCTGGAGGGGACAATCAAAGATGCCCTCTCTGACCTGTCTCGTTTTCAATGCGTCATGGCTGACTAACAGCCCATAAGGAGGGACACACACTTCACTTTAGACGCGTTAATTAGGCGTGTCCAGTGAAATCACTCAGGATCTGGTCTGCCTTGCCTGCTTGCAGTTGATGTTTGTCTCTTTAGGGTACTTTTATATACCTCTGTTCTAATTCATTGTGTATAAAATATCACAGCCATTTTATTGTTGCTCTGAGGGCTATCGCATTTCCCTGTTATTTGGAGTGCACCTTATTGTAGCCCCAGGGAACTGACAACAGAAATCAGGTGCATTCTTGTTTCATCTTAGAGGGAAAAATTAAATAGAAGAGAATTATCTTATCTGGAGATAGTTCATCAGAATAACCAAACAACATGGTTCAATACGTCATGGGGAGAAGGTGACACAGGGTGAGGACCTAGATATTTTCAGGATGGGGGCTGGTCACCAGAAAAACTAACCACATAATTAGAGAGTGGAAAGTTTGGGCCATCCCAGCTTCTGAGGAGGGGAGAGGTTCTGGAGATTGAGTTCAGTCCTGTGGACAGTGTTTTGATCAAGCATGCCTAACCAATGAGACCCAATAAAAACTTTTGAACACTGAGGCTCAGTAGCACTTCCTGGTTGGTGAGCAAATTGATATGCAGGAAGGGTGACACACTTTGATTCCAGGAGAAGAGCAAGGCATAGCCTGCCTTCTCTGTCAAACTTCACCTACGTATCTTCGTCTGGCTGGTGCTCCTGATTTGTATCGTTAATAATACAACTGTAATTGTAGGTAGAGTGCTTTCCTGAGTTCTGTGAGTCATTCTAGGGAATTTACAAACGTGTGGGTGTTGTAGGAACCTGCATTTCTAAGCAAATGGCTATAAATTCAAGACTGTAATATGGAAACCCTGCCTGAGGTTCTGGCTGGCCTGGCCTGCTCTGTAGAATTCAGACTCAAGATGCAACACCAACTCTTACCAGATGCTAGCTCGCCAGCTTGCCCTAAGGTGTTGGAAGTGCCAGTCCTCACAATCATGTAAACCAATTACCAATTTCCTTTTCTTGGCTGCGGGGTATGTGGGATCCAGTTCCCTGACCAGGGATAGAACCCGCACCCCCTGCATTGAAAGCATGGAGTCTTAACCACTGGACCGCCAGGGAAGTCCCTGAACCAATTTCTTAAAATAAGTCCTTTTTCTCTGCACACACACACACACACACACACACACACACACACACACACACACACACTTGGTTCTGTTTCTCTGGAGAACCCTGACTAATGCAGAAGTATAAGTAGCCTGGGGAGCCCAGAAATAAGCAGAAAATGTCTGAAAGAAGAGCATTCTTGTTGGGGGTTGTGCCCATTAATTTCTGGGGCCTGCCTTAACTCTGGGTAGTTAGTGTCAGAGTGGATTGCACTACACCTAGTTGGGGTTGCAACAGCAACAAGCTAAGTCATTATTTGCTAAACTGGCTCATATTTCAAAGTTCAATTCAAAAGTTAAAAGGTTTTACAGAGATTTCCTCAATCTTCTAGCAAGATTGACTTGCTCTTTCATTTTCTATGCTGCTTTTGTTGAGGATATATGTATCTTTATATCATAGTCTACTAGTCAGATGTATAAGAAATATTATTTTCTCTAGTAGACATTCATTCAAACTTGGAGCACTGCTCCATTCAAGCTGTCTGGCAGAAAATGTAGCTTAAGTCTTTCTTGGGATTCCCACTGAAGGCTGTGCTATGGTTCTTAAATTTGGCAAGCAGGGGAAGGGGAAGGGTGTAACTTCAGATCACACATGTTATCCCTGAGATGTCTGCTGCCTCTCTTACACCCACTGAATCTCGGCAGCTTTTCTACCATACTTGGGAAATGACAAATTTGAGAGCTGCCAATGGGGTAAATGAGGAGCTCACTTTTGAGAAAGCTATGGATATTTAAGGAAGAAATACAACAGGCATTTGGACATTCATTCATTCAGCCAATAAATATTTACTTAGAAAATATTTACTTAGCAAATATTACTACTCTAGGTACTGGAGATTTAGCCTTGAACAAAAGAAATATGATTTATTTACTCATGAGAGTTCAGTATAGAAGACACAATTCTAAAGTTCAAGGTGTAGGTCCGGACAGATAGGAAAATCTGGAAGGTGAAGAGCCAATGAACGTAATGAAAAACAGCAAAGGTACAGGAGAGACTGGATGACAGAAGGAGCAAGATTCTGGAGAAGGAGGAAGGACTGTGGTAAAGGACATTAACGGTTGACATTGTCCTCTACTGAGGGAGGGGAAGCTCATCCTTTGCCTAGGGGAAGAGTTGGTAGAGGTTTATGGGGGTTTGGGAGTGTGTGGATGGTGATAGTAAATAGAGAGGAAACATGAGTTTTGACTCAGTTTTCTCAAAGTGAAGGTAAAATCACTTGCTGGGAATGAGAAGAACTGAGATTCAATGAGGATTTGGAGTAGGAGGTGGAGGTTTGGCTAGTGATGGAGTGCATTGGGAGAGGATGCTGCCAAGTATGAATAAAGAAAAGCACAAATTTGTAAGGACCCCATTTGGCAACATTGTGAAATTTTCACCAGGACCACCCAGCAGATAGGGAGAGATGCGAATTGTAGGGACGTGTCATATCATCTTGTTCCATAACATCTATCACTGCCATTTGCATACAAGAGGTGCTCAATTAATGGGTGGAATTAAAAAATTATTTAAAAGATGGGAAGATGGGGAATCTTGAAATTCACTGTTGTACCACCCATATCACAAGGAAGAAATCGGACAATGACTCTAGAACAGCAAATTCTCATTTTTTATCAAAGTAGGCAGTATCAAGATTATTCTAGAAAAAAAAAGAAAATTTTAATTCCAAGTAATAATTATACTGAGAAACATTTTGGTCTTTTAATTATTTTATTACAATAATAAAACATACACACTTTCTCCCAAAAGAAAAAGAAGACAAATGTAGTAAATGGAAAGTCTTCTGCTTTCATGTACTCATTTACCATTTCATTCTTCTCCCCCTTAATAACCACTGAAAACTCTTTGGAGCATTGCCTTCCAGACTGTTTTATAAGCATATTCTTAATTCTGGTATTCTGTCTATCTTTATATATAATTTTGAAAAGGTTCTTTTTTAGTAGACTCTTTTGTTTGCTTCTCTAACATCCTTTATTTCCTTCTTTCTTTGTCACCCCTGTTTTGGCCAGGTGTCCATCTCATCCTCAGGTCCAGAGATGGTGAGCCATTTCCAAGTCAACCAGTACATGGCATTCTCTTAGTGACTGTTATTGATCCAAGGATGTGCACATTACTTCAGTTGTGTCAATCATACTGAAGGGAAAAAGTAAATTTCATGTTTAAGAGAGAATTTTTTCCCCACTTAATTTATGTAAGAAATGGTTACATTTTTTTGCTATTAGACTAAAGGATCTATAAATATTGAAATCCTTCCATGGCCCAACCACTTTTCTTTCCCAAAATGTTCTCAGGAAATTTATAGATTAAAGGCATTTCATTAAGTAATGGAGAGAAGGTGACAGTGAGCCTGCTGCTGTATCGACGAAATAGGAAGGGCTTCCTTAGGTACAGGCAACATTTGCGTCCTCCTGTAAATGTGGTGTCATAACTCTCCTCATATCTGACTGGCGTAATTTGCATTAACTGCTGATTCTTTACTCCTTTCCTCATCCATACTCTTTACCTTATGATTTGGAGTTCCCATACAAGAAGGAGTATATTTCTTTACTCCTTGATTCTGAATTTGGCCATGTGACTTCTTTGGCCAATAGGGTAATGTGACCGGTGTGCCAGTTCTGAATGTAAGCCTCAGAAGGTCTTTGTGTTTCTGCTTGTCCCCTAGTACCTCTACTGTGAAATAAGAAGAAGTATGGGTAGACTATTAGTCTCAGGAAAAAGAGAGGGAACTCATGGAACGGTGGTATTCCCAGAGGGACTCAGCCTAAATCAGCTGACTTCCATCTAGGTGCAGATGACTATGTCATCCCCGTCGATACCAGTAGAACTACCCAGAAGAACCTAACTTAGATCAGTCAACTCCCACATAATGGGCAATTTGTGAGAATAAATGATGTTGTTTGAAGCCACTGAGCTTTAACATGGTTTGTTACCGAGCATTAGTGTAGCGATAGCTAAGACACACTGCTGAATCTGGTATTTTCTCCTCATGGGAATGATCGGGAAGAGAGGTGGAGACCTCTGCAGAGTTTCTTCCTAGAAAAATGGCATAGACATTTTTCCCTATTATGGTATATGAAGCTCTGCCCTATTTCTTTTAATGGTTTTGCTAATTTTCCATAGTATGGATATAGCATATTTTATTTAGAATATTAATTTTTTTTCTCTATTACAAGCAATGTTTCATCGATATTTCTTGTACGTATATTTTTGACTCCTTCTGTGATTTCTTCTGTAGCGAATTCTTAAAAGTGAAATTTCAGGGTATTCACCTTTGAATTTTTGCTCTTTTTTCCAAATTGCCCTCTTAAAATTTGTACTAATTTGTATTCCTACCTACAGTATATGAGAAAGCCTCTTTTCCCATGCCCTTGGCAAGCACTGAAGTTTAGCAAGCTTGTAAATTTTCCCAGTTTAATAGGCAAAAAAATCTATCTCATTCACTTTATTTGCATGTTTTGATTCTGAATGAGATTGAGCACATTTTCGTATTTTTATAGTCAATTTCATTTCTTTTGTGAACCCTCTGTTAGTATGCTTTGTCTATTTCCCTCTTGGATTGTTCATATTTTGCTTATTGACATAAAAGATTCTTTGGATGTTAAGATATTAGCACTTTGCCTGTCATACTGTTACTATATTTTTCCAGTGTTTTTTTTTTTTTTTTTTTTTTTTTAGCGGTACGCGGGCCTCTCACTCTTGTGGCCTCTCCCGTTGCGGAGCACAGGTTCCAGACGCGCAGGCTCAGCGGCCATGGCTCATGGGCCCAGCCGCTCCGCGGCATGTGGGATCTTCCCGGACCTGGGCACGAACCCATATCCCCTGCATCGGCAGGTGGGCTCTCAACCACTGCGCCACCAGGGAAGCCCTTACAGTTTGTTTTTATCTTTTCTTTTTGTTGTGGATTTTAAAAATGCAATAAAAATTTATCAATATTCTAAATTTTTTTGTAGTCAAATGTATCAATCTTTATGGCTTTTGGGTTTTATGTCTTATGTAGAAATGCATTCCACATCCAAAATGTATAAAATGATTCACCTATGTCTTCTGGCATATTTGTTTTCCTTTTTTACATTATTTACATCTTTGATCTATGTGGGATTTACTTTGGTGTAAGAAGTTGGTCAGCACATTCCTTTTTATCCACAAATGGCTGGTGTGTTGTTCCAATCTCTCTCTTCCTCTCTTTTAAATAATCCACCTTTACTACATTAATTAGAAATAATGAATTTTTTTGTAAGTACATGGATCTGGACACAGGTTCTCTATTATTGGGCTGGCCAAAAAATTCTTTCTGGTTTTTCTGTAACGTCTTACAGAAAAACCCGAAAGAACATTTTGGCCAACCAAATATATTCCATTGATTGTTCTGTCACAAAATAAAAGAAAAAGAAGAAAATATAACTAAGGATATCTGTAATTTTGTCACTTATAAATGTATAATGATAGTAATTTATATTGCCATTAAAAATGTGAATAGGGCTTCCCTGGTGGCGCAGTTGTTGAGAGTCCGCCTGCCGATGCAGGGGACATGGGTTCGTGCCCCGGTCCGGGAGGATCCCACATGCCGCGGAGTAGCTGGGCCTGTGAGCCATGGCTGCTGAGCCTGTGCGTCCGGAGCCTGTGCTCCGCAACGGGAGAGGCCTCAACAGTGAGAGGCTCGTGTACCGCAAAAAAAAAAAAAAAAAAAAAAAAGAGTAAAATTTAAAAATCCTTTGTGTAGTTAGTTTCTTCTCATTTTTTTCCTCTCCAGAGTCATTCAAGCTCTTCTTGAACATGTATTTTCCCACATAGTATCTGGAATAACAGCATATGTATATATGCACATGATGTGGAAGGCTACACATCAATTAATAAATGTCATTATTTCGGAGGAGTGGGATTGGCGAGCAAAGTCTTTTACTTGTTACACTGTATATGTCTATGTTTCTTGAATTTTGGGGAAGAGGCATGTATTATTTTAGTAATAAACATCAATCAAGATTTAAAGAAATGACTCAACATATGAAAATATTGTAATCAAAGACCTGAATGAAGTCTTTGTGCCTTTTAGTGTATTTTTAAAATTTGATCCGCTTGTGTTTTCAAGATGTGCCATCATTTCATCTGCCAGTAATGATCATTTGGTTTCCTCCCGTTTAATATTTATGCTTCTTACTTTTCTCCTTGTATGCTTGCATTTCCTAGATTTCTAGGCCAATGTTAAATGTGATGGCAATGGAATTTCTTTTGTGTTATCTGTAAATTTAATGGAGTATAACCTTTAATACTTCATCATTGAGCATGATTCTGGTTTATGTCCTATTCTTATTTTACTAAAGCTTTTTATTTAAAAAAAATCCTAAGCACCACTCAAATCTACGTTGGCAACTTCATACTACGATTCATAAAAGTTTATTAATGTGCAAAAAAGGGAGTTTACAGTGACGCGTATTCATCAGTATCCTGCTGAAGCATTTATTGAAACTCTAATTAAACTATCTCATAGGATATAACAGCAGTATTTCATTGTTATCAGTGAATAGCAGTGTCTTTAGCTTCATAGTAAAATGTTTTCTGATTATTTTGCATTTTCTCTAATGACTCGTGCAGTTTGCACTTTGCAGTGACTAATTTGTTATAAAAAAGGAAAAAGTCCTTCTCAGTCTCTGCAAGTTCTTTTCTACTCCTTGATGAGAGATCTTTACCCAGAGTAGAAAGGAATTCGCCCTCATGATTTATGGTTGAGGGATCCACCAGATTAACTCAAGTGTTAAGCACTGAAACTTTATTTTTCAAATCTCAGGGACTTTGTGTGTTGTTTGCTTCACAGCTGGTTTTCACTAGTGTCCTGAGCAGTGTTAACGTATCCCTCGGACCCACCAGGTTTTACGTGACACACTTTGTTTGTCTGAACAGCTGCCTCATTTCAAGCTGTACACAAATTCCATACAAATGCCACAAGCTATTAAAATTCAGAAGCTGGGTTAGCCTTCAAATGTGGATCTAAAATATACTAAATAAATGAACAAACAGAATTAAATGCAGGTACTCATCAAAGAAAGGAAGCTTTGGAAAATTCTTCCCCACACCACCTCGCCCTATTGTTTCTCCACTTCTGTGGTTATGGTGGTTAAGAGTGCAGCTGTGGAGGTAACTGTGGATGGAGGAGGCAACTGACACCTTGCACGTGGCTGCCCGGATGAGCTATTCTCTCAGGGATGCTGTGCCTGCCTCTGCCTGAACCTGGCATTCTTCTATCTCGAATGGCAATGAGGAATTATCTTGACTAATAAAATGTCATTCACTAATATATTGATTCATTCATTCTATGTTTTGAAATCATTTAATTACTTATTTATTTATACCATGTTTATTGGAGTATAATTGCTTTCCTTCTAGATTTTACGTGCTGTGTTTAGCAGCAGACGTAAACCCCAATAAGTCATAATCCTCTCCGCCAGAGCGCTCAGAAGCCCCCAGGGACATCAGACCAATTAGACAATTCCAAATCAGTGTGGTGACAATAGGGGTAAGTACACACGTGAAAGTTATTATGCCACACCCCTGATTAAAACCCTGTTAAGCACCCTCTTCCACCACAGACTAAATCAAAATTTCGTAGGCTGGCATGTCAAATGCCACTGGCCCCACCAATTCTGCCAAGTGCCATCTCAGCCAAGGATGCTAAGCTGAGTAGATGCCCATAGACAGCTTCCATGGAAGCACCTGCTGAATGAACCTGCACACTCCATTGTCTCTCTGAGATACATTGACACCTACATCGGGATTTGGCGGCTGGCAGGTTTATCTCTAGTGCCCAGCAAGTAAGGTATAAACTCACCCAGGTCGGTTGTGTGTGTTCCCAAACTCATTTAGTCCAGTCGGACTTGTTACTGTAATTACATGATGCAAGCTGGCAAAATGTGAGTGTGCAAAGAAAGACTGCTGCTGATCTAGGAGCACTACTGAAATGGTTTGAAGAGACTTGATAAAGGCATATTGAGAGAATATTGCTAGCAAACAGGGTGGGAAAAGTGATGGTAAGAGACTGGAGTGGGGATATAAAGCTAGGCATCTACATTTAGATATCTTCTAAAGTGTTTGAAAGTTCTTTTCCATCTTAAAGAAAGCAAAACTAGAAGGAGTAGATGAAGTGTTCCTGGTGTGTATTACTTAAGAAAGACAACATGGAACTACAATCAATGACCCCAGAGAAACAGCCTTGGCCTTGTAATAAAAGAGGGATGAATGGGCATCCACTCATATGTTTTAAATTCAAATAAGATGTTCAAGGTAGACACATATTGTTTTTTGATCAAAGTGTCCTGTGTCTGACTCTCAGCAGTAACCACCAACACCCTACTGTTCGCAACTGAGACAGATAAGAAGACATTACCTACTGTATTTGTAACTCCCCAGATGGTCCAGGCTCTCTCTAAGCTCCATCACTTTGAACATGCTGTTTCCTCTGCCGGGAAATGCCCTCTCTCTACTCCAGGCTCTGTTAGCTGGCACTCTCCTATTTACTCTGCACTTCCTTCACGCCACCTCTTCTTCGTGCTTCTTCCCTAACACATCCTTGGCTGTCCTTGTTTCCTCACCCAGCAGTAGAAGGTCCTTCCTACATTTGAGGAGCTCCCGGCTCTGTGAAGCAGAGCCTGCCTCTCACTGCAGAATAGGCAAATACCAGCTATTCTCTGCCCCGACTCCCACTGCTGGCGCCCAGACACAGGACGAGGCATAGCTGCTTTCAGCCACAGGCTCCTGCTCTGCCTTTAAACCAGAGCTGGTGATGTGCAGCTCTGGGACCCTGCTGTCGAGTCTGCTCTGGAGCGGGTGGTGGCAGTGAAGGGCTGTTTCCTATTGCTGGAGATGCCAGTGGTTGAGATGCGGGATGGCTCTGTGGCCTCCGTGTGTTTGGTTTTTTGGCCCTCCCAGGTATTCTGGGAGCCCCCTGATAGCCTTTCATAAATTCCTTTCCTGCTCAAATTAGCTAAAGCTGTTTCCTATTTGCCTAAAGCTAAGATTCATGGCTGATATTTTGACTCATCACCCCCATATGACATTGTCGACTGTTCCAATGTGTCTTTGTCCCCGTGTGATTGCAAGCTGGTGACATCCCACCTCATCTCCATCACCCCAGTGCCCAGCCTAGTGCAAAGTAATGCAGAGCAGATCCTCAACGAATTGCTAATTCGTTAATTTGCAAATGAATTACTTAATCGATGAAAAAAGTTTCCTCTGAAAATCTCAGTCCATAAAGTAACAGCAGATGACATCGGGATGTTTCCAGTGGCTGAGGAGAAGCATGGCCCATTTTGGTTATCCTTTTATTCGTATTTCTCATAGAAGACAAGTGCAGTCACAGAGAGTTCCATAGTGTTTAATTAAATATATGACTGTAACACACATCGGATACTTATAATACACTTAGCAGCACTGCAAAATGTTTGTAATGCATGTGGAAGTACACAGTCAAATCAGAGACTTTCGGTGTAGTGAACAATGGATATTTTAAAGAATAACCCTGAAGAGAAACAACGGGACTGGCAGAAATGCCATCTGATCTCCATCATTCCAGCTGTCTGATCACATATGCTCACTGCCTTCCTGACCAAGTCTAAGTCTTGTAGCCTCTCTACAAATGCTCTGAAAACACAAGCATGCACATCTGAAACAGCCCACACTTGGCTTTTCTGAAGCAAATTCCCCTGGAAATGAGAATGAAGGGAGAGGCAAAGGCTGGTAGAAAGTCAGTCGAATAAGCCAGGGTGCCCTAGATTCAGACATGGTTGTTTAATTGACCAAATTACTTAACAGTTTTCTTTTCATTTCACGCCATATAGAACTAGCAGTTTACATCTCTGATTTATGCCCTGTCTCTGACCAGGAGTTTTTCTTCCTTAATGAAATCCCAAAGTGGGCTGGTCAGAACAAATTTGTAATCTTACATTATACAGTATATAATCAAGCGTTAGCAGCAGTTATGATTATAAGAGTATGATACATAGATTTTACATACCTCCGGTAACAGACAGACATTCACACACTGAATTCAAATGAGAATCTATGCTAACAGGATTTTAAAGCTGGAGGGACCTTGATCTTCCTTGAGACCTATCCCCTCCTTTCTTTGAGAGATTGTTTATTTATATGAGGGATACAAACTTACAGCTTCCAATCCTGACTTAACATGTAAGGTTGAGTAACTTACCTGTCCTGTCTGTGTCCCCATTTTCACACAAGGCAAAGATAATAATGGTAAGTACTTCATAGGACCTCTGTGAATAAGATGCAAGAGAGCTAGGCTGGGCGTGAGGTTTCCTGTGATGACCTCTTCCTGGAGACTTGGCTCACGTTTCTACAGAAGGTAAATAACCCACCTCTGCCTGGTGGAAGATGTCTTCTGCTCACACGCCAGGCAGATTCTGCTTTTCTTCCACAAAGATGTGTACCACTCTTGTGGCATTTTCCCTGCCTGTCTTCCAGCAGGGAGCTTTGAACATGCCTCCATGACCGCATTTTGTGTTATAATGATTTGTTTGCAAGCTACCTTTCATTAGATTTTTCACTTTGTGAGGGCAGGGTCCCAACCTTGTTTGTCTTAGACCTCCCAGCCTACCACTGTGGTTGGCACAGAGCAAGCTTTCCATAAATACTTGTCAAGGAAACGGAATGGGTAATGCTTACAGAGGTGCTTTGAAAAATCACAGAAGTGCTGAGCAAATCTAAGGGATTATGGGACTATAGTCATTGCTAGTGATTCAGAGAAAAGCAGTGGAAGGTACAACACTGAACTAGTCTGATTATCATTAGGTCTCTAAGCCAACAGATAAGGTCTATTAGTCCACTATTTAAAACTCACTTCACAGACATCACAAAATAAAACCAAAAAGAAAATTTTAAAAATTAAAAGCACTTAATCTCCTGCCAAACAAACTAAAAACACCACAAAGAAAAAAGGCAAAGCATAAATGACAACAATGAGGACAAACTCCCAAACAACAATATCAATCCTGGACAGATGTCCTTCTTGATCTGTGTACACCCGGAGTGGCGATGGGGATGGTATGGGGGCCTGTGTAGAGGCATCAGCTGCACTGCCCTGAGCTGAGACTGCTTCGCTGCCTTGATTTGGCTTGAGACAGCCTTTAAAAATTTATCTGGACCAAGAAATGCAAGAGGACCCATGTCAGATGTTCTCTATATCTTCGGGAAAATGGCCACAGTCAGCTCGCTCACTGCATGGGCTTGTAATTCCTTCTCCCTGAAGTTTTGTGGCAACATTCATGGTGATAGAAATCAGGATGGTGGATGGATTTGGGTTGGGAAGTCTCTACACATATAGAAACATTATTTCCTGGCTCACGGCTCGAACGCACCAGTGTCCTGAGTCAGTAACAGGTTCTTCCAGCATCAATGGATGCCCCTGGGTGGGAGGAGCAAGTGGATCATGCTCTTGATAACTAAAAATAGAAATTCCAGGCTTCTAGTTGATTCTCTCTTGAGCACTTTTTCAGAAAAATGGAATAAAATGGTCTTTGTGGCTTCGTCTTACCTTCTCCACTTTTTGTAGACATGGCTGGCCATGGTGCCTCATATGTCATGAGGCCATTCCTCCCGCCCCCTGTCTTCCTTGTAGCCTTTTCAGTTCGGGTGACCATAGGTCCCCATTTGCCTGGGACTGTCCCGGTTTACGCTTGTTGTCCTGGAGTGATTATTTATAACTTCCCCTTTCACTTGCAAAAGTGACCCAGTTTGGACAATACACTATACAGTCACCCTGTTCTAAGTGAGGTTTGGCGCTCGAGAGTGGGACAGTCCCTAGTTAAGAGGAAGGCACATGACTTGGAGGAGATGCAGTTAGACTCCTGGGCAGCAAATCTTGATTCTATCCCTTGCTGAGTGGGGAGCATGGATAAGCTAATTTAAGCTACAGTTTCACCATCTGTAACATAGAGGATGATACTAATCGCACCCACCTCCCAGGATTATTGTGAGGACGCAGTGCGAAGATGTGTAGAGCATGTAGAATAGCACTGTGTACATAGTGATTCCTGATAATGGTATCTCTTATTCTAATTCTCCTCTCCTTCTTTCTTCCGTTGCTCCCTTTTGCCCTCCCCACCCTTCCATCTTTTCCTCCACCCTTTCTTTCACGCTTTTCTGCTCTTTTTCCTTTCTGAAATAAATGAATCATTGCATTGCCTGAAGCAGAATGCCCCTGCCCCCTGTCTCTTGCCACTGAAGCAGGGAGGTGTGGTCGAAACACTGTTTCAGAATCCTGTGGACCATGTCGAGGGGCTGCTTTCATTTTGTCTTCTTTGTGCTGTGAGCGAGAGTGGGACTCGGTTATCTTTGTTCATCATGATGGTTCTGGCCATCGATTTCTTGCAATTCACTGGTTTTGGTAGAAGCTGGACATGGTGACATAGGCTTCTTCTTGACTTGATCCCAAGGAAGTGAGGATGGACTGCCCCTGGGCAGCAGGGTTCAATGTCAGGGTTCCGGGTTGGAATGGAAACAGAGGGGGCAGGGTGCTGTTTGTAGTTCCAGGGCCAAGCAGCAGGTCTTGGTACAGGAGAGGCCCATTCTTGCCACCTTCCTTGCAATCTGGGGATCTGGAGAAGGGGAGCCCAGGGGCATCACACACACTGATGTTCCCAGCCAGGCACCTGAATGACGACTCTCCTCTGAAAGATTTTGGGCTGATGCCTACATGCTCGGAGGGCCAGTTGGGGCCCTGCATACCCCCTCCGAGCCTCTGCTTCCCAGACTCCTCTAGCTGTGGAGGAAGAGGATCTTGCAGAAAGCCTTCTGCTTCGTCTCTAGCTTGAATGCCATCCACCTTATGAATCTGGCAGTCCAGGAAACTTTCAGGATTGAAACTCACATTCAAATTCTGCACCAAAAAAAAAAAAAAAAAAAAAGAGAGAGAGAGGCATTAAGACTGCACCAGAGAGACACATCAGCAAATGTTCTGTTCAGGAAAAGAGCTCAAGAACTTTCCAACAGGGGTTTACCAGGGTATGTCAGAGAATTACCCACATGTTCTGGTTGACTCTTTGCCTCTGGAGGTGCTGTGATACTTCAGGGTCTGAAGTATCCCTGGGGAAGTCTGGGAAATTCTGAGACTTGTATTTCATTTTAGTTTCCCACCTCCAGGAACCTGCAGCTGGAATCTTATGAGGGACCCTAGTTATGTGATACACGAAAGACCGACACCTGAGGTTCAGCCATTCCTCATCCTGCAACATCATTCTTGGCTGCTGGGATGCCTCTGACATCGTGATGGAAGCACCAGACGCACTCACTTTTTTTGGTTTCTTGCACAGTTGTTCCAGAGTCTTCTTATGATCAGGGAGACTGGGCCATATGATAGGCTTGATTCTGAAATAAAAGGACATTGAAGATGTAATGAATGGTGGAGGGAGCAGGCACAGTAGACCTTCCCACTTACTCTGAGCCAGGAGCCAGAAAAGCAGATTTCTAGCCTTGGCTCTGCCACAACTAGGTGGGTGATCTTGGACAAGTGACTTGCTTTCTCTGGGCCTCAGAATCCCACCAGTCCATGGAGGGGTTGGACCAGAGACCACTGTCACTGACCTACTCTGTGAACCAGACAACAATGATACACCCCTGGCCAAGAGCCCTGGAGAAAAGGAACAATAAGTCTTGGCAATGATGTAGCTATGAAACTAAAATCTGATCTGTTCATCTACTCCCCAAAATAGGCTTTGTCATCTTTCTTTTCTCATCATTGGCAGCAACTCCTCTGCTCTGATTTTGGTGGAAGTGAGACATACTTTCAAAGTTACACAGGGAAATTGCTTTAGGGTGGTACTTTAGAAACTGGAGTATCTTGCGGGGCGGCGGGTATGTGACCCTGTGTTGAGGGCATCTTCCTAAAACATTAATAACTCTACTGAAGTGTGTCTAAATGATGAAACAAGCGTGGCCCTATCATGGGGTAGAATGCAAAAGTCTCATGAATTTGTGTGCTGAAAGCTAAGACCTCAGAAACATTCTGCATTTCCCATGGGTCCCTCCAGCTGCCCAGGCATTCTGGGAGGATGGCTCTTACCCACTGAGGACACTTGGGAGGAAAGGTTTGAGGGGAAGGATTTGCCCTATGTTCAGTTTATATATTTTTACCTCTTGTGAAATTAACTATGGAAATTCATCAGTGCCTGAGTATGAAGAGGGATATAGGGCCCTGCGATTCCTGAAATGCCTATTCCCCTTTGCAGTTTTCTCATCATTAAACAGGACTAGAGCTCTGACTGTCTGGAATCCCACATAAACACTCTCTTGATTAGTTAAAGAAATTCACCTTTTTTCCCACAACACACAGGCCAGAACGACCATCAGAGCCACAGAGAAGAAACTCAGAATGATGATAATTAGTAAAACAGGATCCATCTCCCCTGGAAGGCAAGGATAGATCTTGGTTAGCAATCATGAAGCGTGCCGTGGGGGAGACTTTCAGGATGCTTTGAGTTTATTTAGTAACTTGGGCCCATTTATTATTTCGTGAAAGTTGCTTTTCAGTAAACAGGATGATGTACTAGCTTTTATGGGGGAATTTGGGCTTCAGTAAGTGACAGTGTTGCTGAAACAGCTTCTGTTCACTGGTGCTGAATAGAAACGTGGAGACAGAGTTTTGGGTGAAATAGAAAAGAGTAGCTTTTATTGCTTTGCCAAGCAAATGGGGCCACAGCGGGCTCATGCCCTCAAGACTACGTGACCCACCCTGGAGGGGGTAGTGAGGAGTCTTATAGCGTTCAAGGAGCAGGGCGTGGCCAGCTTGTGGACCTTCTTCTGATTGGTTGGTGGGGAGGAAATGGGGAGTCAGCATCATTAACCTTCTGGTTCAAAACAGTCTAGGGTCTACGTTCTTGTGGTCAGCAGTTTTCATCTGGTAGGGGTGTGCTTCCTGTTAAAAACAACTTAGGAATGTGTGTCAGGCCTTTATCTGTATCTCTCAGGGAACCACGAATTCGGTGGCAGATGTGGCGGATTTATAATCTATAAATTGTTACCAGTTCCCCAGCCCAATAGCTATTCTTTGTTTCTACACCTTCACATTTCTCAATCATTAACTCTTGAGTCAGCCTTCCACTTCAAAAGACAAGGACACAGGAGCTTGTACACGGTTTCAGCACCGACTTAGGTGACCAGGTCCAGAACATCTGTCACTTGGAATTTAAAAGTGACCTAACATTAAAGACAGCAGCACCCCCTGCCTAACTTCCACCACCGAGAGAGAAGCTGAGCAGAGGAACGACGAGAGATGCTCTACCCTGCAGTCTCAGCAATTCCTAGGGTAAGGACGGGAGGCTGGTGCAGCAGAGCTGTTCCGTGCATCCCCCAAAGGGAAGGTATATGTGCGGTGCTCTGGGTCCCCAGTGGTCTGCCTGAGCTATGCCCCTTGGTTCTTCTGGCTGTTCTCAGTTCCTAGACCCCCAGGATATCTTCATTATTCTAGAAAAGGAGACATGGGGAAGCCACACCAGCCTACCCATCTGCCACTCTCTATGGTATTCCCTAGAGGGACTTGGCGGGACTGGCCATTGGGATCACAGTCTGAATTGGTAAACTAGAGGTAGTGGGTGGGAATTTTGTTCAAAACTAGTGGCTCCCAGGAGTGCCCAGGACAGTAAAGTCCAGACAGCCTACATCAGCTGATCAGTGACTAAGAGCCCTACTCCCACCCCTTCTTCGTTCTTCACAAAAGGGGCAAAGATGGCAGGTCATTTTTCAAAGAAAGTGTAAGAATGCCCTCTGGGGAGTCCTAACTTGTGGGTTTGTTTCATCTCTCTGGCTCTCACTGTCTCTCACAGACTTTGACATGCAAAGCACTACGGGGGGGGAACAGACTCCAGTCACTTCTCACCTGGGCCATTGGTCTCTGGAGTTCTGAAGTGGAAACTTGGACTCCATTCACTCCAGAAGCCTTCAAAATAGTTGGTGTTAGGGATGGACCGAACTTTAATCTCATACATTGCATTGGGTTGTAGCTTTCTCTGTAGGAGCATCAGCTTTGTACTGGATAAATTCATGTGCTGAAGAGCAAAAAAAGGCCACTACATTTTTAAGGTGGAAAAAGAGGCGGTGCTCACATCTCCCAAATCATTTCAAGTTGAGTGTCTTTAGTCATGTGGGCACTCTCTGGAGGTTCTCTCATATTTGTTAGAAAAAGGAGCTCTGACGTGGAGGGGTTGGAAGCAGAATTGGGGCAGAGTGTGTGAGCTCACAAACAATGCTGCAAGTGGTCAAGGAGGGCAGTGATAAAATGGGTCTTTTTCTTTATTCATGTGAGTTGGGCTCTCCCAGTCAGGGAGGGTATAAATCACTCCCAGGCTCCCGCCTTCCTTTCCACACTCTAATCTCTTCTTTTTCTTTCCCTCCCATTTCACATCCCATGGAGAGATGAAAGGGAATGGTAAGGTTAGTGAGCAAGAATCATTTTCCTCTGGAAAGATATAATTCTACATCGTGAATAGCAATATAGAGACAGAGTCTCTCCAATAATGTGTGTCATCCTTAGGAGGAAAAAGTACTCTATCAATTTGATGGGTAAAAAGTAATACCTATGGTTATGTACATTTAGATTTATTTGATTATTAGTTTTTTATACTTATTGAAATTATATATTTTGTGAGACATTTCCAACTTTCTTGCTAATTTTTCTATTGTCATATTTGTCCTTTTCTTAATGATTCATAAGACCTTTTTATATTTTAAGAATATTAACCATCTGTCAGTTGTATGTGTGGTAATTTAAGCCTAATTTCCTTTTTTTTTTTTTGCGGTACGTGGGCCTCTCACTGTTGTGGCCTCTCCCGTTGCGGAGCGCAGGCTCCGGACGCGCAGGCTCAGCGGCCATGGCTCATGGGCCCAGCCACTCCGCGGCATGTGGGATCTTCCCGGACCGGGGCACGAGCCCGTGTCCCCTGCATCGGCAGACAGACTCTCAACCACTGCGCCACCAGGGAAGCCCTATTAAGATATTTTTATATACATCTTCATAAATTTTATAACGTATAAATGTAGTTGACCTACATACCATCCAATCATTTTCACTTTTTTCCTGACGGTAGGCTACCTCATGCATTAATTCTTTCACATACTTCTTTTGTAAGTGCGATGTATTAAATGTCACCTCAAAGTCATTTGCTCCTTTGCGATAGACGACTCTTATGTCAAAAGGAGCCTCAGGTTTAACTGAAAAGGAAATAGAAATGAAGTCATTCTATAGGGTAGTCAAGGAAATAATTATAATTTTTAAAGTTCATCTACTCTGAAAATCACATTCCTTTTCTGGGTCAGTAAAAACCATTTCTTCTTCTTCCCGGTTCAAAGCCTGACTACATTTCCCAGCCTCCCTTGCAGTTGGGTGTGTTCTTGTGAAGGATGTGGGTGGAAGTGATGTGCACCGCCTCCCATCCTGGCCCAGAAACCCCACATGTGTGACCCCATGCTCGGTCCCCTTCTGCCACTTGGAGCCATATGTTGAAGAGAGTGGAGCCCCAGGATGGAGGAGCCCTGAATGTTGCTTGAAGGAGCACCACCCACAGGTTAGAAACACCCATTTTGGCTCTTACATGAGCAAGAAATAAACTTATGGTGGTGGAGATACATGCTTTAGGGCGTATTGGTTACAGTAGCTAGTGCTAATTTTACCCAGAAAACATATTCTCTTCTCCTTTTGAGTACTAGAGGACTTGTTACTAACTAGCCCTGAAGCAGGAGAATTTGAACTTTGAGTCTTCATTATTCTGCTAAAACTGGGGGCCTTACACCTCATCTCAGTTACATGGAAACTGGGGATCTGCATCCTGGCCCTGGCTCGTAACTTCTGGTGTAACTGCAGGTTGCCTGCTCCTTCAGTCTTGTTTGCTTTAGCTCTAAACTCCTCTCTGGCTTCTTCCTCCTGTCTACCTGCCTAGGATCAGAGGCACCATATATGAAATACTGTGGGAGGGAGAGAGGTGTTATTTCAGGCAGAACAAACCTGGAGAAAGGTACTGAAATCTTACGAGCACATGTGTGTCAGGACACCTCCCACCCTTGACTTGGGGTTTCCCTGTCTTGGCCTCTTTGCTGCTCTTTCACTAAAGCCTGGGAACTTAGTTGTCTAGGGATGGGGCAGCCACTTGTTTGCATGGCTGATCTCAGACGGAGATTGGGAGATGCATAGGTTAAAATCTAACCTAAACCTATTGTTAATGAGGGAGTGTTCATCACAACTTCACACAGTAGACTGAGCTGGATTCCAGGCTATATGATCTGGGCTTTAAGACTGACTTGCTGACCCAGTAAAATGAGCTCATGTGGTGAAGTTTGGCCCCCTTGTCATAATCACTTGCTCGTAGTGGTGGCTGCCTAAATGTCTCCTGCCTTGATTCCCCCAGAGGTACTGAAAAAGAGGAAGTGCTTCTTTCTTTACCCTTGGATGTCTTCTGCAAGGGGAAGTTTACCCTTTTTTTACCCTTAGATGCACTATAAACAGGGAAGATACCCCAAAGGGAAGCAGGAGGAAAGGTAGTGGGTGTAGAGAAACAGACCAACAGAGAAGACTGTCAGTCCTTTGACACCAGCCAAGCCAGTTTCTACCTGCCATTCAAGGAAATGATTAAGATTCACATTCTCAACAAAACCTTTGACACTGAATCCCTTGCTGCATCCCCATCTCCCAAGGCCTCTCAATAATGGAAGAATTCAGGGAAGAACAGACTAATGTTGATTACATACTTACTAAGTGCCAAGCTCTTAACTTAGGCCATCTTGCATCGACACTCACTCATTGCCAGTATACTGATGAGGAAACTGAGTCTGAGGGGTTAATTAGCTAAGTTCAGCCCCCATAGGGTGAGTTAATAAGATGTAAATCCAATTCTGTCTGATCCTGAGTCTCACTCTCCTTCATTTATTTATTTTTTAAAAAAAGTATTTATTTATACAGTAGGTCCTTGTTGGTTATCTATTTTAAATATAGCAGTGTGTACATGTCAATCCCACACTCCCAATCTATCCCTCTCCCCTCCCTTTCCCCCCGGTAACCATAAGTTCATCCTCTAAGTTTATCCTGTGAGTCTGTTTCTGGTTTGTAAATAAGTTCATTTGTATGGAGAACAGTATGGAGGCTCCTTAAAAAACTAAACACAGAGCTACCATATGATCCAGCAATCCCACTCCTGGGCATATATCTCGAGAAAAACCTGCTTCAAAAGAATACATGCACCCCAATGTTCATTGTAGCACTGTTTACAGTAGCCAAAACGTGGAAGTAACCTGACTGTCAGTTGACAGAGGAGTGGATAAAGAAGATGTGCTATATATATACACAATGGAATATTACTCAGCTATTAATAAGAGTGAAATAATGCCATTTGCAGCAACAGGTGTGGACTTGGAGATGATCATACTAAGTGAAGTAAGCCAGACAGAGAAAGACAGATATCATATGATATCACTTATATGCAGAATCTAAAAAGTGATACAAATGAATTCTCTCTCCTTCATTGAGCTTTTATTTCTGTGCTCAGCTCTCTCCCACTGAGCTTTTATTTCTGTGCTCAGGCTCTCCCCACACAGGTCTTCTTCTAAACCCAATGGTACATTTGAGCAAATTAGAAAAAGGTGCTCATTCCTCAAGCAACATCTTAAAAAGTTAATTTATTCTTGGCACAACTTGAACTATTATACGAATTTACCCTGACAAGAAAAGGGGGGAGACAGAAGCTGCCCCTCCAGACTTACTGGGGACCCACACCTAAAGAAGGAGTTGTGAGTGAGGGGACTGGTGGCTGCAGGGGACCTTTGGCTCTGGGGCTTAATCAGCAGCATCTAATGTCAATTTAGTTAAATGACAGTTCTATTAATGAACTGTAGCATCAGGAACCAGAAGACGATGCTACTGGGAGACATGTCTCCACCACCGCTCATGCTGCTTGCCCAGGCGTGCTTTCCAAAGCCCCGAGGTGGTCACAGCACCCATTTGTAGACCTATGCTACCAGCAGAGTGCACACCCTTGTCTCTCCTCTGGTCCCTCAGAGGAGGCGGCCGGTCAGGTTTTCCATCTGCTGGGTGGTACAGAATGTGGACTTCGAAGAGCACTGGGCATATGAGATCTGGAGAGTCTGATGGGGCAGACTGCCACCAAGAGCCTGTGGGCGTGCCCTGAGTGTCCACATGCTCATGCACTAAGATGCATGTGGGCCCTCTGTGCTGGGGTGGGTTTTTGTAAGAAGGGGCTCTCCCCTGGGGCTTCAGGACTCTGTCACAGGACTGAGTCTCTGCCCTCTCTGCCTGCTCTCCGAGAGGAAATACATATTTGCAATGTAAATGATGAACTTCTAGATATAGTGCCCTGCGCACAAACTGAACATCCATCCATAGCAGCCTAGTCTCCAAATGACCAAAACTCAGCTTGCTTGTGTCCCAATACTCAGAGATATCCTGTCGTGCCACTGCCCTAAGCACTCACACTGGTTGTGACTAATGTCTCTTTTCTACTCTACCTCTGCTTTTTCTACAAGGTGACTGTTCAAACATGGAACTTCTGCTTTTGCCCTTTACTATATTAGTGGTACAAAACTGAGACTAGATTCCAAGTTTCTCTTTGTCATCTCTAATGAGTATTGCTCTCTTACCTTTAATTTTCTTTTAAGAGGGTGAAGGAAGGAGGTTGAGAAGAGGGAGAGACAGAGCCATAGTATTTAAAACCAGAAAGAGAATGCACCTCTTCAATCACTTTGAACAGTTTTCTCCCTACATATATGGTTTCATTTGTAAATCTCCATAGGTAGAATGAATACAAGAAGTTAGGATTCCATAGCACTGATATACCATAACTGGCTTAGACATTCCCCTCTACCAGGGTATCTCTGAGGTTTTGAAAAAGAACCTTTTTTACCTCAGTGTGATAAATCTGTAAGTAATGGGGAAACTTTTTGTGTCTATATTCCCAGTCTTTCTGATCATTTTATTTGCTTGGTAACCGAATGGTGAATTGGTAATTAATACTGACTTATAACCTGATAATCGAATGGATTTACTGAAATCCATGATTCATATTATTATGTATATTATATAGAACCAAGGGAAACATATATATAAATTTAGCAATTCAAATTGTACTTTTTTGGGAATATAATAATTATCACTTTTTCTGGCCAAGTGTAATATGTATATTCTACATACATATTACACTTAATATGTATATTCTAGGCCAAATCAGATATGACTATGCATCACTCCTCAATAGTGAGTCTCCTAGGAAGGTGTGATGGTAATTTCATGTGTCAACTTGGCTAGGCTATGGTCCCCAGTTGTTTGGCTAAATACTAATCTAAAGGTATTTTTTTTTCTTTAAAGACATGACTAACATTTAAATCAGGAGACTTTGAGTAAAATAATTACTCTCTAAAATGTGGTAGGCCTCATTCAATCAGATGAAGGCTTTAAAAGCAAACACTGAGGTTCCCTGAAGAAGAAGCAATTTTGTCTTAAGAATGCAACATAGAAATGCTGTTTGAGTTTCCAGACTGCCTGGTCTGCCCTCTGGACTCAAAACCACTATATCCACTCTTACCTGAATTTCTAGCCTTCTGGCTTGCCCTACAGATTTCAGACTTGCCAGCCCCTAAAATCATGACAGTCAATTCCTTAAAATGAATCTCTTTTTCTCTATCTATCTATCTATCTCTCATCTATGTATCTATGTATATCCATCTATCCTATTGGCTCTGTTTCCTCTGGATAAGTCTAATACAGAAGGCATATTTACTTTTAAAAATAACTTAATAATTTTGCTAAATACACTCACAGGTAGGTATGTGGGGAGAAGATTACAAGGAATTCAGGAAAAGGTAAGGTGAGGAAGGAAAAGACGTGTGTGGGTGAAGTACAGGAGGCCCAGCTCCAGTTAGACACTTCACACAGATGAACTCTCCCTGCAATCTGTGTCAATCACCCTTTTTCATAGCTCAGTTTGAAGACCCTCAGAGTTCTCTGACAGTAAGAATAAATAGCATAAGCTTCAAACTTTCATTTCTCTTAAGAAATTATATGCATTAGAGAATTTGATATTTTCTATTGTAAATAGTTTTCATGATTTGTCTACTTTAACATACAGAAAGTTCAGACACAGATATCTGTCTTCCGATATCTGAAAAATGGTGACATACCCCCATATACAACTTCTTACCTATTTTGACTATGTTCATTTTTTTGCAAGTCATGCTTTTTCTTCCAAGCTTCACACATATTTTACTGTCTCCAATCAGTAAGAATTTCTTTGTCTTGATGAGATACACCCCTTGCAGTTTATTAAAACTCAGGCAATCTACCTCCAAAAGGGCCCCACTGTAGAAACAAAAAAGGAATTTGTCTTAATTCAAGTAGGAGTTTCTGTGTAGAAGGAATAGCGTCACATCCACTTTTCATTTGTGTGGCTTTAAATTTGTCCATAGGGTAGATGCATATTTGAGAGAGAGAGAATTAAAATAAAATAGCTTTTTGCTGCCATTATAATCAGCATTGATTTACTCAGGCATTAGATGCAATTGAACCTGAAATAGTTAAAGCATGTTCATGAAAATAATGGAAAATTCTTATCTTGTAATAACTGATTGTTAGAAGATAAGTACTTTCTTTAGATGGGAAGGTAATTTCTTTTTTTGATATCCTGCAGGAATAAATTGAAAAAATAAAGCCTGTAAAGAAATATTGACCAAAAAAGGATTAAAGGAAATAATAAAATAGTCCAAAGGATTATATACATAAAACCATATACACTTAATGGGTAATTTGGGAATTTTCATAGGTAATTTTGGCTGAGTTCCACTTTTAACTCATCAACAGACTTTAAAATCAACACTTCTCCCCATGTTCCTTAGATTAAATGTTCTAGGAATTGAATTCTGTCACTTCTGTGACCTCCTATTCCCAATGAAAATCAGGCTTTCAGGAAACGGAAGAAAAGAGAATGTTGCCTACTATGCGACCACATCAAAAGCTCCAAATTGTACTCTTTTTAAAAATTCCTATTTTCAAAAGAAAGTATGTTTTAGTTCCAGTAGTGGCAGAGTAGCTTATATCACACTAACCATCAACATATAACTACTAAAAACTTTGAGCAAGATATTTTTGAAAATACTATTTAAAAGCATTGGAGAAGAACCAAAAGCAGGCAGACACTAGGAGAATTTAATTCTTTAGAAAAGGGTGGATTAGATCCTTGTTTTTAGGTTGTATTTTTTTTTCGGTACTCGGGCTTCTCACTGTTGTGGCCTCTCCCGTTGCGGAGTACAGGATCCGGACGCGC
The DNA here is from genome assembly GCF_005190385.1 of Monodon monoceros. Classification (NCBI taxonomy): domain Eukaryota; kingdom Metazoa; phylum Chordata; class Mammalia; order Artiodactyla; family Monodontidae; genus Monodon; species Monodon monoceros. The sequence continues at coordinate 29,896,080 of NW_021703768.1, read as the reverse complement.
AGGCTCAGCGGCCATGGCTCACGGGCCCAGACGCTCCGCGGCATGCGGGATCTTCCCGGACCGGGGCACGAACCCGCGTCACCTGCATTGACAGGCCGACTCTCAACCACTGTGCCACCAGAGAAGCCCTTGTTTTGTTTTATCTGAAGGCACGTCTCAGGTCACATTATGATGGGCATTTAGAATCTAACAGAAGGCCACAGTTTTACTGTCTTGAGAAGTTAGAGGACAGAGTTTCGGTTGGCCTGAGTGGCTGGGTATTTTTAAGGGAGAAAAGCCTAGAAATGAGGAAACTTTAGACGTAGAAGACACAAAGTCGGCATATAAACTCTGATTAAATTATTATATGTCCCCTTAATTGTGCAGATGTGGAGGAAAATCCAAGGAAACCATGGCAATAGCTAGATGGCTCTAGAAGGAACTAAGAAGATATTTTTGGTGCTGCCTCAAAAGAAGAGTTTGGAGATTAATCCAGCCGAGTTAACTGAGTAACAGAGTTAAAATGAACACTTGCCAGAGGAAGTTATCAGAATCCAATCAATCAATCAATCAACAAAGCACCCTATTTTCGATAGTGTCCTTCCTACATTCAAAAGCTGCTACAAAAGAGCAGAAATAGAAAAATGTGACAAATGGTGAAGATAAAAAGCAGTCAACGGAAACTGACACCAAGAGGACCTGGATGTTGGAACTAGCAGAAAAGAACTTTTCAACAGCTTTTGTAAATATGTTAAACAAAATATGGTCATAATTATTGAATGAATGCAGAATCTTAGTGGAGAAGTGGAAACTATAAAAGAGAACAAAATGAAAATACTATAACTGACAAGTACAAATTTAAAGTTTTAAAAAATGTACTGAATGTATGGGATGGATGTAATAGCAGATAGAAGGCAGAAGAAAAGGTTGGTGAAGCTGAAGATAGATCAATAGAAATTATTTAATCTAAAACAACAGAAAGTCTTATTGACCTGTGGGACAATATCAAGGGGATAAATAAATATGCAATTAGAGTTCCAGAACAAAAAGAAAGAATTTGGCTAAAAAATATTTAAAGAAATAATGTTCTCAAATTTCCCAAATGTAGCAAAAAATATCAACTTTTAGGTTTAAAAACTCAGCCAATCCAAGCAGGATAAATACAAAGGAAACCACACCTAGGTACATCATAGTCAAATGGCTGAAAAGCAAAGGCAAATAAGAAATCTTGAAAGCATCCAGAGAAAAGTATCACTTCTCATCAGAAATTATGTGAATGAGAAGACACTGGAATAATATATTTAAAACACTGGAAGGGGAGAAATATGTCCACTTTGAATCCTTACACTACAAAATATTCTTCAATAATGAAGGCAAAATAAGGATATTTCCAGCTATATAAAAATTGAGATAATTTGTTTTAGGAAGTACTTTAGACCAAAGGGAGATAATAATAGGTGGAATTTCAGATCTACAGGAAGCAATTAGGTTTACCAGAATAAATAAAGAAGCCAATACATATTTTCTTCTCTTAAATTCTTTAAAGATAAAGATTGTTTAAAGCAAATACTGTAGCGTTATTGTGGCATTTACAGTATATGTAGGGACTTCCCTGGTGGTGCAGTGGTTAAGAATCCGCCTGCCAATGCAGGGGACAAAGATTGGGCTCTAGTCTGGGAAGATCCCACATGCTGTGGAGCAACTAAGCTTGTGAGCCACAACTACTGAGCCTGTGCTCTAGAGCCCATGAGCCACAACTACTGAGCCCACGTAACACAACTACTGAAGCCCACGCCCCTAGAGCCCATGCTCCGCAACAAGAGAGGCCACTGCAATGAGAAGCCTGCACACCACAATGAAGAGTAGCCCCCGCTCTCCACAACTAGAGAAAGCCCATGCACAGCCATGAAGACCCCATGCAGCCAAAAAAAAACCACCCAAAACCCAATATATGTAGATATAAAATATATGACAGTAGTACAAAGGGTAGAATGTGATAAGTACAACGATATTGTTGCAAGTTTCTTATATTTTACATGAAATAGTACATTAACTCTAAGAAAGCTCTAAGAAATGGTTGAATATTGCAACAGTTAGAGTAATCTAAAAAGAGATAGTGCCCAAAAGTGAAAATAAGGAAGAAATTGAATGTTGCAATAGTTCTCTTTCTTTCAAAGAAGTTCAATTTATTATTAATAAGCTTTCCTACAAAGAAAACTTTATGCCCAGATAAAGCTAGTGAATTCTATCATATATATACAAAATAGTGCCACTCCTACACAAATTCTTTCAGAAAATAGAGGAGAAATGAACGCCTCCCAACTTATTTTATGAAGTTAGCTCAAATCTGGTACAGAAAGCTGGCAAAAATATTACAGAAAAGAAATTTACAAATGAATGTTCCTCAAGAAAATGTCAATACATTGAATATTAACACATAATGATAAAGTGGGATGCATGCAGGAAATCAAGGTAGGTTCAACAATCAAAGATCAATCAATACAATTCACCACATGAACAGAATAAAAGGCATAAATAATCTGATCAACTCAAGTGATTAGAAAAAGCATATGACAAAATTCAACATCCATTTATGATAAAACTCTCAGCAGACACATCCTCAACCTGATAAAAGGCATTTACAAAAGGTCTGTAGTTAATAACATACCTAATGGTGAACTAGTGAACAGTTTTCTCCTAAGGTAAGGACAAGGCAGGAATATCTATTTTTCACAGTTTTTATTCAACAGTGCACTGGAGGTTCTAGCCGGTGCATAAGGCAAGAGAAACAAATAAAAATCACCAGTTTGAAAAGAAAGAAAATAAGACTTTCTTTACTTGCAGACATGTTTGTTCATATGGAAAACTATAAAGGCTCTCCAACACAATCACAAGAATACAAAAGTCGGTATACAAAAGGTCGGTATACAAAAGTCGGTATACAAAAGTCAATTATATTTCTATAGACTAGTGTCCAAAAATAGGAAAATAAATTTTAAAAGTAATAGCTCCACTTATGATAGCAATAAAAACATAAAACGCTTAGAAATAAAATTAATAAAAGATGTTTAAGGCCTTTGCAATGGAAATTACAAAACATTCCTGAGAGGTATTAAAGGAGATCTAAATAAATAGAGAGATGCATTCATGGATTAGCAAACTCAGTGCTGAAAAATGGAAATTTCCCCCAAATTGGTGTATGTAATTTTAATCAAAATCTCAGCAGGATTTAAAATAAGTCGACAAGCTGATTCCAAAATTTATGGGGAGGGCTTCCCTGGTGGCGCAGTGGTTGAGAGTCTGCCTGCCGATGCAGGGGACACGGGTTCGTGCCCCGGTCCGGGAAGATCCCACATGCCGTGGAGCGGCTGGGCCCGTGAGCCATGGCCGCTGAGCCTGCGCGTCCGGAGCCTGTGCTCCGCAACGGGAGAGGCCACAACAGTGAGAGGCCCACGTACCACAAAAAAAAAAAAAATTATGTGGAAACCCAAAGAACTCAGAATAGTCAAAACAACTTTGAAAAAAGTAGAACAAATAAGGAGGACACAGAGCACTTGATTTCAAACTTACTATAAAGTTATGATAATCAAGACAGTTTGGCATTGGCACAATGACAGAAATATTAATCAATGGAAAATATAGAGTGTTCAGAAATAGACTCATACACATAAGGTTACTTGATTTTAAAACATGCACTCAATCAATTCAATGGAAATAAATCTTTTCAGCAAATTGTCCTGAAACAACTGAGCAAATGTGTGGAAAATATGAACCTCAATCTCACAAAAATTAATTGGGTATGGAGTATAGCTCTAAATTTAAAGATTAAAACTGTAAACTGTTTAGAAGAAAACATAAGAAGATATCCTCCTAGATTTGAGTGTAGTCAGACAGTCATCACACAAAAAACACTAAACATAAAAGAGAAAAATGAAATACGTTGGACTTCATCAAAACGAAAACCTCCTGCTTATTAAAATATGTCATTAATAAAATGAAATGGCAAGCTACAGACTAGCAGAAAATAATTGTAGTACATATATCTAACATCAGAATTGTATCCAGAACATATAAAGAATTCACATCCATCAATAATAAAAGGACAAATAATTCAATGAAAAAAGACAAAAGACTTTAACAGATACTTGGCAAAAGAAGACATACAAATGGCCAACTGTACCTGAAAAGCTGGCCAACGTTATTTGTTATTTGAGAAGTGTAAATAAAATCATGAGATACACTTTCAAAGCCAAATATTGGAAATGATGTGTAGCTCTCATACATTGCTGGTAGTAGAATGGTATAACCACTTCGGAAAACTTGTTGGGTAGTTTCTTATAAAGTTAAATACACACCTACCCTGTGATACAGTAATTCACTCTGGGGTTTTTACCTCAGAGAAATGAAAATATGTACCAACAAACTGATTTGTATAAGAATGTTAATAGTAACTAAAAAGAATAGCCTCAAACTTGAAAAAACTCAAACATCCATCAAGAAAGGATTAAAAATTTGTGATATATTTGAACAGTGGAATTAATATGCAGCAACTGAAAAGATGAGCTATGAGATAAGCATCAACATAGATAAATCTCTAAAACATTTTGTTGTGTGAAAGAAGTCAGACAGAAAAGAGTGAGCAGTGTGTTATTTCATTTATGAGAATAATCAGAAACTGGCAAAACCAAAGGGTGATAGATTTCAGAACTGTGATTGCTCACAGGAGATGAGGAAAGACTGGAAGGGGACCTGAGGCATCCTTCTAGGGTGAAAGAAAGGTTCTGTATCTCAACTGAGGTGATGGCAACATGTCAAATATGTTTCTCAAAACTCATTTAATGGACTTCCCTGGTGGCGCAGTTGTTGAGAATCCACCTGCCAATGCAGGGGACATGGGTTTGATCCCTGGTCTGGGAAGATCCCACATGCTGCGGAGCAACTAAGACCGTGTGCCACAACTACTGAGCCTGCACTCTAGAGCCCGCGAGCCACAACTACTGAAGCCCTCATGCCTAGAGCCTGTGCTTCGCAACGAGAAGCCACCGCAATGAGAAGCCCGTGCACCGCAACGAAGAGTAGCTCCCGCTCGCCGCAACTAGAGAAAGCCCGCGCACAGCAATGAAGACCCAACGCAGTCAAAAAAAAAAAAAAAAGAAAATTTATAAAAAAAAAAGTTGACTAAAGAGTTGAAGTATTTACAAAAAAAAACAAACTCACTTAATATCTATACATTTTACCATAGGTAAACTTTACCCCCAAATGAATGGTAATCCAAAAAGAAAGTGAAATTAAATTAATAAACCACATAAACAATAAGGAAGTAAAGCAGAATATGTATTGTTACTGTAAAAATAAACAGTGCAGAGTAAAAGTAAAATTACTCATTTCTTTCCTTCAACCCTCTATTTAATTCACATCTCCTGTGATAACCATGATTACCAGTTTGTTTTTCCTACATGGTCTTTAAATCCAGCCAGATAGCCCAAAAAAGAGGCATAGTTGGGTCAAATTGCAAGTGAGGATTGTGGAAGAAAAAAGTTTGCTTTCCATGAAGAGAATTCTTCTCATTAATCAGATTTTAAAAAAAATTATAGGGAGTATAGTCTAAAAAGGTCACTTACTTCCAACAACCAAGAATGTGTGTTGGTTTTCTGTGGTGAGTTGGATGTGTGTGCACTCTTCTGTGCATGTGCCCATGTGAGCCCTTTCCAGGATCATTCCTGAAGTCTGAGCAGAAGGAACATGTCTGTGTGGCTTGAGGCGAGGTGGGCATGGAGTTAAAATCTGAGGAGAATGCCTCAGCTTTACGTGAAGAACCTCTCACCTTTGGGCTGCTGTGGTCTTTGTGGTTAATCTCTTGTAGTCATGAAAACGTAAGACTGATGAATAAATTTTAAGTTTAATAATTGGCTAAAAATATTTATTGTTTGTGGGACATTCCTTAAAAATTTCCCTCCCAATATAGTTCTTTGTTAACTGTTATTTAGGGTATGCAGTTCTGGCTTTGAGAGTGTGTGTGTGTGTGTGTGTGTGTGTGTGTGTGTGTGTGTGTGTGTATGTGTGTGTGTTGGAGTTTCTAGAGTATGCCCCTTGTTGGGCTACATGGGTTTTCCCATTTGGAGAAGAGTAAAAATAAAAAGCAAAATTTTAAGGTAAGCTAGACGGATACTAAGGAACAGACTTGAGAAGAGTGTCAGATGGAAAGTTCTGAAGATGGCAACACTCTCATGGTTTGATGAGTAAGGATGCAAGAGGAGAACTGGGTCAGGATCCCACTTCTGAACTTTAGGTAAATGTGCTATGGAGGAATTAGAAGGAAATGGCTTTTGGTTCAATCATTGAGTTTAGGATATATTTGTAAGTAAAGCATGTGTGGAATATTCCATTGCAGATCCTTAACATGTAGCAAGGTCCCGGTACTCTTGGACATTTAAGAAGAATCTAAAATGGAATTCTTAGTGCATTCCTGCTCTTCAGGGAGTGCAAGTAATGAGCAAGAAAAATAAAGCATCACCATATTGCTGTCTTGTGAGCCTGGGCATCCTTTTATGGGGTCTGAGCTCTAGGAGCTGCCCTATGTGGAGGGGAAGCTGCACCAGAAGACTAAGAGACAACTGTGGTCTAGAACAGACAGCCTTGCTTTGTGCCACTAACCCTGGCTTTAGGAGATTGGAGGAAACTCTGTGTCCCCCCATGAGTGGCTCAATTCAATTCAATCCAATTCATTTCAATTCACTTAACTAAATTAAAACAGCTTACTTGGTTGCTAACTGTGTATTGCTAGGACTGGGAATGTTCTGGGATTTCACTGGCCAACACAATAGCCATAACCCCACATGTGGAGGTTGAACACTTGAAATATGGCTCATCCAAATTGAGATGTGCTCTAGATATGAAATACCAGATTCTGAAGATGTAGAATGCAAAAGAGTGTAAAATAGCTCATGAATATTTTTTTCACACAGATTATAGGTTGAAATGATAATATTTTGGCAATATTACATTAAATAAAATACTAAAATTAATTTTCACCTATTTCTTTTTTTTAAATGAGGCTACTAGGAAAGTTTAAATTACGTATATCGCTCACACATTTGTGGATTACATTGTATTTCTGTTGGATAGAGCTGTTCTAGGTATTTTGGTGGAGAGTTCACTACATGTACCCAAGTAGTACTATAGGCTAGCAAATCTGGCCCTGTAGGACCTTCCTAAGGGACATCAAACCTAAGCCGCTCACACAAATTCCTTTGTTCTGAAAACAGGGCGAGACTGCTTGGGACCACTGCACCTGATTCTTCACCCCAATGCCACCTTCCTAAGCCTCCTGCAATCGCCGGGAGTTTAGAGTGATAAATACATTTCTCTTGTTGGTGCAAACAGATATTTACATGGAAATACTAAAAACAGCCATAGATTTTATTCCTCATTTGGCCCTAAAAGACAGAATCTTCTCAAAAGTATTAAACACCTTTGAAAGTTAGTATGGATTACTGTAGAAAGGACTAAATTACAAACACTTGACAGATATTGCTAGTTAAGTCAGGAGCATGAAGTAGACTTGGCAGGATGCAGCCTGTGATGGTGGTAATTGATGAAAACAAAAAAATGACATATTTGAAGTGGTATCTGTAGGCGGTACCTGGGAGTGACTGTGGTGCCCCCAAGAATGTGGAAATAAAGGAAACATAATTACCTTCTGAGCTGAATACGAAAGTTATGCAGACACCTAAAAAGCAGGGTCCCACATTTACATGCCTGTGGTGTCCACGTGGGTAATAAAATTGAGAAAAGGGAGCCTAACTTCAGGACTGAGATTTAATTTCCCATCTATAGAAGCAATCAGAATTTTGTTCAGCTAATTTTTGCTGTCTAGGCCCAGCATTACTAAATCTGATTTTTAAAGAGATACCTAGATTTTTAAATGATGGCCACTAAATTTAGAAAAATTAACACTTTGAGATATGAATCAAATTAACTCTGGTCTTAAAATCAACAAACAAATTTCCTTTGTTTTGCTGTATTTACGGAACATTTGGATCACATTTTCAATGAAAATCTGACGACACTGAGAGAATTAAGTACCATTTACAGGCCATAAGCCAGACACTAAACCTTCTACCCCAGTGCAAGGTGATTGCTAGGATCAGAGCTTAAATGACTCCCCAGGTCACAGAGCTAGTGCCGCTACTGGGATTCCAACCTGCCTGCCTGTTTCCAGCGCCTCTGCTTTGTCACTCCAGGTACCTGGGAGCTGGTTAGGGTTCTGGTGAATGAAGAATTTCTAGATCCCCCAGTGAGAGTGGATTTATATTGATGTACAACCTACTGGCCCTCTCTTTCTCTCCTCCCCCCAAACACCTGAGCCGGGGATGAACATTTGGGTCACTATGATAGTTGCATCTGTCCACGTAAAGGTGTCAACTGGAGTGCTGGCAATCCAACTCTGTGACTTTGGCTAATCCAAGTCCATCCCTGAGAGATGGAACTGCACACTGAACACTAAGTAATGGGTTTCTGAGCCTGGGAGACTGGCGGCCAGATCAGGCAATGCTTGTTAGAAAACGTCCCTGGTGAGCCCTCTGGGAAACAACGCCTGCTTTCTATCGACAATCCTGCCTGTGTAATGACTTCAGCAGAACTCACAGTTTTCAATCATTTACAATTTCTTTCTTTATAAATTTATGTTCACAGAAAAACAAGCTCGAATAAAGCTAGTTTCATTGTGGAAAAGAAGCCCAACCAAAGCAGCAAGTACAGCACTCTATTTAAGTGGCTTTAACTTGAGCTACATCACTACTCTGAACCCAGGAGCTGCGCGAATCTCTCCCTCAAGGTGTGGATACCTTTGCGAAAATGGCTTTTCTCCAGAAGCACCTTAACCTACTAAGGGCTTCATACTTATACTTTCACTCTGAAAACGTGTCTTAAAACAATCGCTTTCCAACAGAAATATCTGAACCCAACTGAAAAACCCAAACGGAGGCTATGGACAGGTTAAAATATGACAGGAGAAATCAAGAGACTTGTTAAAGGGAGCGGGAAAGTTTGTTCAAGTGGCCAAGGAAGTGGTCAAATACCATTGTGAATGAAAGTGGACAGAAGGTCAGCCTCAGCCTCCCCAAGAAAAACCACTACAGTTCACCACCCGGCTGGCTGGAAAGCCCAAAGCAGACCTCTGTGTTGGAGAGGGTTTTGCCCACAAAAATGAGTGCATCTTTTGAATGAGTTGTTCAGCTGCCTTAGCGGAGTCTAGTTGCTGCACAGATTCTGAACATTGTAGGTTCCTCTTCTCTTGATATATTTTATTCCTGGAAAGCATGTTATAGAAGTGAACTGACAGAGGCAGACTGAGAACACACTATGGAATTCAAGTCCAAGGTCATATTTATCCAATGACCATAGCAGAAGACACTTCATGAACAGATGTAGGGAATTAATGTAAGACGTGGGATTCAGGGCTTGTCTAGACTATATATTGTGGAGGATTGGCTGAGTGTCTACGGAATTTAAGAAGCCCTCTTTTAGTACTGGTGGATCTTGACTTACTTTCCTTACTAGGCAACTAACTAAAATTAGGTCATCTGATATGAATTTGGAAATAGCCGCAAGTCAGAATTTCACGGTCGAGTATTTTTTTCAAGTCATTAGAGATAGTAACCCTTGGCAACAAGAGATGATTTGTGAAAGAGGGAGAAGATAAAGTTCTGAGTTCTTTACCAAACCTTCAAACCAGACACAGACTTTCTTTTTACCTTTTCTCAGAGGCTCCATGAAACCAAGAGCCACTTTATTTCTGTGGATTTTTGGAAAACTGGTATTGAGAGTACCATCTGAAGTCAAACTGTGTCAAGGGGATGGCAGCTAAGTCTAGATTCATAGAGTTTTGCCTTAATGCCTCTTTTTCACTCCTTATTACATACATCTAATTAAAGTATTAAATTATTTAAGCATCACATCTCCCTATGAGGTGGTATATCTTATCTAACAGGTGAAGAAACTAAGACATAGAAAAGTTATACAACTTACTCTAGATTAGAAAGCTAGTGAGTGCTCGTGTTGGGATTAGAAACCAGGCACCTGCCCTCAAGTGCAGCTTCAAGACACTACATTGTCTCATGTTGGGCAAAGAGCTTTTGGGGGATGAGTGTCCCAGAAGAACCAGAATTTAAATTCTGCCATGAAGTCAGGAGGGATGTGGGATCTCCTACATCCATACTGTCATTTGGCTGTAGCAGCGGGACCTGACAGATGAGCTCTTGAGAGTTGCTTTGCTTGATTCTCTTGGTGAAGGACAAGGAGTTCCAGGAAGATTTTGGAATTTATTCAATTATAATATTTGATAATTAGCTCCCACACTCTCACCTTTGCAGCTGGTGCTGTACAGTATACGAAAGAGAGACAGAGGATTTCTAAGCACCCACTGAAGGCACCATTCCTTACCATATTTCAAATTCCATATTGGTGCTGTTGATGTCCGGGTCGTCAAATGCACAGGTCAGCAAGTGCTGGGATCCATCCACTTCCAGCTGACTGTAGCACGAGAATGAGTAGTCATCCATTTCTGCATCGTCAAAGTCTCCTGGGAAAGAACAAACCTACAGCTGTTAATGAAGCCAATAAGTGCATCCTTTTGATATGCGGAGGGACTGATAAAATGGCAGCCTTCTGTGGTGGACATAAAAGAGTGATGGTTGTTTATCTAAAGAAGGAAAGCCCAAAGACAAAGACAAGAAATAGGATTTCAAACAAACAAAATCACAAAACCAAAACAAAACCTAATGAGCACAGATTTTTTTCTAATAGAAAAGAAGTCATCACAATTAGTAAATAGCTTCCTAAGATTTCTAAATATCTCTGCCATCGGGTGAGTGCATTGGGGTCTAGAACGAGACACTAAACACACGCTTTCTTTTATATAGATGGGAATTTCTTTTGTTTGTATACATTTCAAATGAGATACTTTATTATTTATGTGCTACCTAATCTAGTCTTGGGCTTTATTACTAACCTTCATTTATTCCCTCCCAAGAATTGTTTTTGAATGAAAGAAGGTGATAGTTAACTTGCATTCAGAAGTTCCCTTTTTTGAAATGGTAGCTTTCCCTTGCCTAAATAGGCATCCTAACTAAAAGTACCGTCATCTCCATTGAGTGAATATTTATAAAAGGCAACTGGTCTTAAGCTACTAACTGAGGCAAACATGATTAGGAAAAAGTACATGACAGGACTCAGATCTGGCGGGCCTTCCCATGAATCTTATAGATGCTATTTCTGTGCTTATACAACCTTCTTTTAGAGATACTGCACTTTCTAGGTATTAGCAAAATTCTGGAAGTATGTGGGGAACCAGAATTTTTTTGCCACCACTTTTGGAAAGTATTGTCTGTCAGAGATAGTATTTGATTTCTTAAGCTGGGTTGAGGCCCTTAAGATTATATAGATATTTTGTGTGTATATTTTACAATATTTAATAGAGAAAACTACGCCAGCAAATATACTCCAAGTGGGATCTGAGAAAATCCAGAGTAACAAAAGCCATTCTCAGGTTGAGTGTGAGCTATGATTGCTTCAGAATCCAATGATACTAGAAATTACTTTGGCCCATTGATACTAGAAAATAGATGCTCTAGGGCTTTAAATAGGATAGACAAAATACTAAAAATCAAACCCCGGTTTAGTGTCCTGTAGGCCATGGGATTACAAACAGCATCCACTTTACTTCAATAACCCATTAGTTCTATGGGAATGTTACTAAAGCTGGTTGTGAGCGGATCAACCAGTTGAGAGAAAGGTCGGTTCAGTCAAAGTGACAAATCTCAAAAAGCCACATCTAGATAAGAGCTGTGTGCACTGCTCTTTCTGACTATAGCTAGAACCCATCCGGCTCACAATTCTGCCACCAGCAAAGACTCCTTATGTAATTTCAGAAGAGTATGGCCCTCTTATTAATGACAATTTTAAATAATGAGGGGCAGCCCACCATTTAGGGCTCCCATTTCAAAACATATTCGTTCCTAATCTCATGGGGTGAGATCTAGTCCCCTAATTGCTGGCACATTTCTTGATGGAATGGTTCTGTGTGGCTTTAGCCTGCCCTTATATGGCAGTACTCATGCTCTCTTAATGTTTTCTCTTCTTTAGAACTTCCACCAATCTTGTACAACAGAACCTACATTACTATTTGGATTCAGACCTTTGTGGATCATCTTTGACTCAAAAATTCTTCAACATACAACGTAAGCCAGAGAGAGCAGAGTCTGGCAGATGCCAGGTATTAACAGAACAAAGCACTCCCACCATCCTTAACCATCCAACCTGGCAAAGTGAGCTTGCTGTATATTCTTATACATTTTATACAGCAGTGGCCGCTTACAATAGCCAAGACATGGGAGCAACCTAAATGTCCATTGACAGATGAATGGATAAAGAAGAGGTGGTATACATATACAATGGAATAGTACTCCACCATAAAAAAGAATGAAATAATGCCATTTGCAGCAATATGGATAGACCTAGAGGTTAAGTAAGTCAGACAGAGAAAGACAAATATCATACGATATTGCTTACATGTGGAATCTAAAAAATGATACAAATGAACGTATTTACAAAACAGAAATAAATTCACAGACATAGAAAACAAACTTATGGTTACCAAAGGGGATAGTGGGAGGCGGGGGGAGATAAATTAGGAGTTTGGGATTAACATATACACACTACTATAACAAGGACCTACTGTATAGCACAGGGAACTATACTCAATACCTGATAGTAATCTACAATGGAAAAGAACCTGAAAAAAAATATGTATGTATAACTGAATCACTTTGCTGTACACTTGAAACTAACGCAACATTGTAAGTTAACTATACTTCAATAAATGAGAAGAAAAGCAGTGGTTATACAATTAAAATGGCCATGTTTTGAGAAACAGCTCATTGCCTCTTTAGCAGGTGTTACTGAGCCAAGTTGCTTTGTATACAAGAAAAATTCTCCTCAATAACCTGCAAAATCGCATGGCATTTTACAAAGAGAATGTTATACCTGCTCTAAGCTTAGCTAAGCATCATATACACAGTGGTTAAGACCTCTGGCACCAGAGCTGAACAGATGTGGGTTAAAATCCTGGCTATTCTACTGTGTAGCTGTGGTCTTCCATCAGGTTATTTGACCTTTCTAAGCTTCAGAGTTCTGACATTTAAATTCATGTTATCATGAGGAATCACTGAATAAATGTATACAAAGACTTCTTAGAACACAGTAAGCACTCAATCAGGGTTAGCTACTTTATCACATTTTTTTGAGAAATAAGTAATGAAAGGGTAAAATAAGAATTCTAATTCTGAGAATATACATGAAACATTTGGGCCTCCTTTGAAAAAGAGTTCTCTGTCAAAGGTGTTATTATGACTATGGCTTTGAAATTACATAGAGCTTTTAACAGTGAGTTAACCTATTATTTTTTAAAAGCTCAGTATAAAAATTAGGTTTTTTGAACTATGTATTATAGACAAGGCGGTGTGGTTTAAAAGCTTCCTACTGAAAGGGCTTAGTTGAGTAAAAGTATAAATGGTTTGGATTTTTAAAAAGTCTCCCTTTCTTCTCTTGATCACTCTTGTGGTTATCAGAGAAATAACTTATCTTTCAACAAACCACAGTTGATTATTCTGAATTCCTGACACCCCAAACCGGGAAGTATTTTGATGTAGTCATGTGGATGGGTGGTTACAAATCTCCTAAAAGACCCTGAAATTTAAAAAGTTGAAGTGAAAACTCAGCTTTCAATTAAAATTGTTAATTTCTTTTCAAAATAATATGACCAGCAGGGAGAAATAGAAGGGATGTACTATACTCCAAAGAGTAAGATTTATGTGTTACGTGCCAAGCATCTATCTACAGACACAAGACAACATTTACCATGAAATAATCATCGTCTCCCACAAAGTGATTTATTTACAGTCACACTGTGAAAAATGTCAACCCTCTGAAAAGTCCCTTAAAGAACATATTCTAGGGATTTCCATCCTTAGAAATTACGTGACTTAAGATATCCAAGCTGATTCATTAGACTGATGTGTTTGATATCTTCATTAAGCAAACACTTTGTAAGTCTTAAAGTGAAAGCATTTAATTCTCAGGAGCAGTTTGGTGGTCCAGGTTTCCAGGTGGCTCCTCTGGACTACTTCACCTTTGTGTACGGTTCAGTTGTAATTACAAGGGATTTACAAAGTAGGGAGCATCTGCCTCTAGATACTAAGTATTTTAAGGATCCCAAAGATAATTATTATATGACGGTAAAATTGCTGACATGGAGATAGTTAAATATATTTCAATGAGAACTCGCTCAGATCTTAACCCTATTCAGTTATTCACTAAGAATACCACACGATTCTACCAAAACTAAAGTATTTTGAAGACATTTTCAAATATTTGTTAAATGTGTACTATGTTCTAGATGCTAGAGTAGGTGCTGAGGATATAGCAAAGGTAAGTGCAGACAAAGCTGTTGTTCTTGGATATTATTTTATCTTGAAAGTGAAGCTTTCAGAACCTTCTAAAAAGCTAAACAAAACAAAATGAGCTTCATTTCTTGACAAGGAAAAATTACCTTGAAGATTCTCCAACAAGCATAACCAGTGTGTCTCTGTGGGTGTTCTTTTTGTGAGAGCAGAGGCATTGACCAACATGTAAGATCCACACTGAGAGAGTCAAGTGCATCCCTTGACATCCCTAAGCCTGTACAAACCACTCACAGTGCTGTCCCCAGGCCCCCTGTCCCGGTGCTTAGAATGCACAAAACGACTGACTACATGGCAAGCCCTCAAACTCCCTTCTAACCCAGTGCCCCACTTTGGTCTGTTAGGGATCTGAGCAACCTGAAACAGATGCTAGAGATCATCTGAAATCCTAAAGAAAAGTTAGAAATGACTCACCATTCTCTGCATAGCCACTTTCTCCAGAAACGGCTTGAAGTAAATAGAAAACCATACCCAAAGCAATACCTAGAGGTGTCATTCTGAGAGAGAAAGAGAGGAGAGAGCAGGCGCGTGAGCCTACGTGTAGGGAGGAATGAATGAGAGAGAGAGAGAGAGAGCAACTTAAATCTACAGCTTTAGGACTTTATACTTGTTTAACCACAGGGGGGATGTATTGGGGGAAGTATAAACAGCAGAAAAGAAGGCAAGTGCCAGAAACAGGAAGTGTGGGTAAAAGGAGTGTTGCTATAAGCAGAAGTGGAGGGAAGGAAGGGATGGAGCCTTTGAGATGCTTGTCCCTGGCAGCCCCCAAACGTACTAGGCTTGTTTCAGACTAAGGTGGTAGATTCAAACCCAGGTTCAAACTAGCTTAGGCCCGCTTTAAAAGTATCATGAGACAAAAATCTAAACTGACAAACTTATCAGTTGCATGTCTGGGGTGAGTCTTGCTTTAAAGAAAGATTCTGCACTTAATGAAGTCATTTATTGCAGGTATACTTTAAATTGTCTACCTCTCGTCTCAGAACATACACGCTAGAGAGTTCCACAAGCACAGTAACTATTCTGTTTTGTTCTTTGTGTAACCCTGGTGGTTACTGATGCCTCACCCATCATAGTAGGCATTCAAGAATTATTTGTTTAATTTAGGAGTTGGCAAGCTATGGCCTAGGGGCCAAATTTGGCCTACCACTTGTTTTCGTAAGTAAAGTTCTGTTGTAACATGGCTGCTTTGGGGCTGCAAGAGCACGGTGAAGTCGCTGAGACAGAAACCATACAGCACACAAAGTGTAAAATCTTCACCATCTAGCCCTTTACAGGAAAAGACCCTTTGTTTAAATAGTCTTCCCCATGTATGTAAAATGGGATTCTATTTGTGAAAATCTGATTGCCGCACTGCTTTGCAGTAACATACGGTACATGCGGACCACCCTGGTACCTACTTATACGGAGCAGAAGCCTGAGACAATGACAGAGGTCACTCAGACTCTCCTTAAACTAGGTTGTCCATCAAAATTGTCCCCAACATGGCCTCATGGTTAAAGCAGTGATATTTGTTATGCCTGGCTGACTTTTTAGTAATTGTTGGATGTTCCCCCTTAAACCATCATTCACGTTTGAAGGCACAGGTACATAGCGGTTCTGTCATCAACACACAGACAGGGCTCCTAAAAGGCATACTTCTTCTGCTCATGTCGTCTCACGGATAATCTAGCCTGGATTCCGGCCATGAAACACTACTGTCTTGACTCACCTTGACTCTTTTAGAAAGAAGCCACAAGTGTAGGATTATAAGGTGACAAGTACAGAGATGCTGAGTGGACAGTGACTTTTGAACTTCTGTTTAATTCACTGTTATTGGGTAAAATCGGTCCTATGGGCTTGTAAAAATGGCTATAGTAACCAAGATGAACAACATGTCCCCAAGTGTAAAACAGAGAGTCTTTGAAAGCCGCATAAGTAGCTTGTCATCGTTACAGTTACTGTGACAATCTCATAAGATGAGAAAAGAGGAGGTGGGGCATTTGTATCAGCCCCTGGAAGACCCTCTTCAGGGTTGAGGCAGATCCGTGACAGATACGGGATGCCCTGTTTATAGTCACACTCTGGACTACAAGCTCAAGGAACATTTCAGAGCAAGAAGCCAACTGAATGGGATATAATCTACCTCCTCCACCTGCTGCATCTTTCACACATCTTCCAAACCAAAGAAATGGTGACAGTTTTGTGCCTCAAATGATAATTTGTGTTCTCGTCTCTGATTTTGTTTTGAATGCTCAGTTAGAAAATCATAAGCCTGATTCACAAAAATTAGTGTGTTTTGTGTCTTGAGCTGAATATCCTTTCAAGAAAGCTCTAATTATAAATTTCCATGAACTAAATAAGTCTTCAAAGAGAAATCACAAATCATATCCATCCACCAACACAGACCTCATGAACTGCTCACAGGCTGTCACTCCACGGGTGAGTAACTGGGTCATGTCTCTTTAAATTCTCTTGTTTATCATTTAAGTGGACTATCATTTTGATTGTATCTCTTTCCTTTAGTTGTGAAGACATAAAAGAACAAAGCCAAGACACAATATTTTGGTACAGCATGTGCTAGTTTGCTCAGGGGATTTCCACGGGTGTACTTACTCTCTTTGGGTGGGGCAGGAGCTGCTGAAGGACCTCAGAGAGGAACCTAGATTAAGTGTGGGGCGCTCAAAGAAATGAGAAGCCTCCTTAGTCCTTCTAGACATTCTGGGGAAACAATGGTGCCTTCTCTACATTCTCTACCCAGATCTTTGGAAGCTTAGAAAAGCTGAGGAAGAACTGCCTTACTCCACCTACCCCCCAAAAGGAGACATTTACTATATTGCCTTGTCATTATTGGCTACGGGAGAAGGGAGAGTGGAGAGATGAGAACAGCAGATGTGGAAAGATGCTCAAGGCACCTGAACCTCCAACTGTGGAATCAGGATCTGAGCACAAAGCAGTCTTTGATGGGGCAACTTGATCAGAGCTTACATTTTCTCCTTCTCTTCTCTCATCATTTCTTCTCATCGCTACCTTTCTCTTCTTTCTGATGTTGTCTTCCTTTAGCTTCTGGAGTTCCTATGATATGGTGAATCGTAGCAAAGGCATTTTATTATTTCTCATATACAGAGAACAGAGTGACCTTGTAAGACTCCCAGGATCAGTTGATCCCATCTCTCCTTTCTGCCTTTTTTTGTGATTATTTGGACCATTTGTGAAGCTGACAAAGCACGCAAAGATTTTCTTTTATTTTCATACTGTAATAAGTTACGTGCCCTCTGTGTATAACTGGTTAGGGTCCTAAAGAGCTCAGAGAATTGACCTTCTAGCAAGATTTGAAATTCTGTAATGTTTGAGTTGGAGGAGTGCGTACATTCTTTGATTGTTTCTTGTTTGTTCACTTGGTAAAAGTCCCCCCAGGAAGTCCCATGTTTTCTGTTTTTCCCCAGTCAATAAGGACAAAGATATTGCTGAGCAAATTCAGGCTGAGAGCTTAACTTATTGATAATCTTCACTATCTCGACTCTTCTCTTAGGAAATTTTATTTCCATCCTTGACGGAAATTATAGAGTTAGTGGGATAGACACCAATGTGTTGCCTCTTTCAACACCCTTGGGAAACAAACTGTTTCAAAAGCAAAAGTATTTCCTGAGTCAGGTTTTAGCTGAAGCTTATAAAATAGCCCCAAGCATTTAGTAATTTTTCCTAAATGAGAAAGATGTAAAAGTCACTCACCTTGAGATTGAATATTAAAGGAGAATAAAGTGAAAACACAGCAACAATAGTAATAATAGGCAGTATGTTGCTATAGGAATATACTGGGCAAAATCTGATGCTGGAAAAAATACTCAAAAAGTCCCAAAATACATTCTTTGAAATCTGTAATCTGTTTTAACCTCCCCTCTGCCCACTGTCACTTTCCTTTTAAAATTAAAGATTAGATTTTACCCATAAGAGGGAAAGCAATCATTGGCCCTGCCTTCTGCCGGAAAAGAGAAACCCAGGTGAGCTCAGTGGTGTGACTGGGGACCCCCGAGCACTATGGGAAAAGAGAAATAAAAACACTCAAGGGTGTCAAGTGGGCGAAGAAGGCTGTGGGGAAATCTAACTTTGCCCTAGTCCTAAGTCATTTGTCTTTAGCATTTTATCAGTGTGTGCTGAGTCAGGCCCCAGGCTTTTAAGGGGGAGTCCCAGCATCGTGAAGTTTCATTTCCAGGAGCACAATATTTTCCTTGTTGTGGCTCTTCTTTCATTTCCCTTTCCTCCTTACCCCACGTCTTCAGCCTCATGACTTGCTGTTGCTTGTGTTTTTTCTGGGCAGAGTTTGACATGCCAGAGCTGTTTTGTCTTTACAAGATTTTAGTCTCTGTCTTTGGAGGCAACAAAAATGGAATATTTAAGTACCAACTGGTCACTCTTTGCTAAAGACATTTCTGCCAGAAAGTGAATAGTTTGATGCCAGGACATGCCCTCATTTTGATAAAAATGTGATCACGAGTGCCGATCCTTCGGGAAAGTGGCACACCTTCTGGCCATGGCTGCAGACCCTGGAGCTTCTGCAGGCATCTGGCAGGACATGGGTCTACCTACAGCACATGGTTTCTCTTTGAGCCCTTCCTGAGACGGTCCACGGCAGGGTCCTGCTTATAACTGTCAGACACAGTGCCCCACTGTGCTTTGGAGAAAAATCTGGATTGACACCATCCTAGACTGTGGCCCATGGCCCTGCACAGATTTCTTTGCCTTGGGGTGAGCTCCTACCCTCTCACAGAACACTTTCTGAAGGACTGCCATGCCGATTGCATCCAAACCCAGACAACTGGGAAAATTGGCACGAGCCCTCAATTCTACATCTTACACTTCCCCTGCCCTCTTAGATCCCAGCATCTCCAAGAACAGCATTGGCATCCTCTGATGACCCAAGTGGAATATGCAAAGTCCACATGAAAAGTGACCCTGACTGATACGGTTCATGGAATTGCCACAGAGAGACAGCATTGTTCCCATACGATTTGACCCTGGGCCAAATTTTTAAGATACAATTGTCACTTCCAGAAACTTTTCAAGAAAGTACTTCCTATTTTGGCTTACCCACATGTAAGCCTTTATGCTTGTTCCTTACCAATCTCAGGAGACTTTGGAATGGAATATAACATGTTTTCATGGTTTTTGTATGTATTACTTGGGCCATGCTGCTGAAACAAGGAGGCCCAGAAATACAGTGGCTCTAAGACAGATGCAAATTTCTTACTCTTTCATAGTAGATGATCCTTGGCAGCTGGAAGTTCCACGAGTTCTTTAGTTAGGAACCCAGCCTACTCTTTTATTTCCGGGATGTTGCTTGTGTCTACAGATTTGAGGTTAGTTTACCAGCACCGTGATCCCACTCCAGCCCTTGGGAAGTAGAGACAACAAGTAAGTGAAGAGAAATCAGTTTCCTTTTTAAGGACATGATCTGAGAGTTGCATATATCACTTCTCTTATCCTATTGGCCACAAAATAGTCACCATCTTTAGCTTCAAAGGAAAAAGGTAAATGTAGTCTGCAAAGGGGTAACTATGTCCCCAACTAAAACTAGAGGTTCTATTAGTAAAAGGAAGAAGGGAAGAATGAATGTTGGGGAGAACAAGTAGCCTCTGCAAGAGCTGTACACTCAGTAGTTTTGCAAAATTGTGCTCGAGGAAGAACACAGGTAGTAGTATCTCTCTCCACCTGTGGGAGGGGAGGGTAGGCATTCCATCTTGGGATTAAAGTATTTGAAGTGACCTATCAGGAGAGTGGCCCTAAATCTGGGCAGGGCAGAGCTGGCACCTGGCCACTGGGGAAGTAAGACTTTTAAGGCTTATATCAGGGCCATTTTCTCTGATCTCCAATCTCTGATCCCAAGAGGCTTTAAAGAGAATCAAAAGTCTAAAGCCAGGGTTCCAAATCTGTGTACTCCATCTGAGAATCTCCTGAAACTTTAAACAATATATAGGGGTAAAAGGTCCTTTTCCTTTGTTAGAATCTCAAAAGGGTCAGTGATTCAAAATTTTAAATTCCCACACATTGACCCAGAGGGGGATACCATGCCAAAGCGGCTGACTTGTCATCATAGGTCCTCTGGACTATGAGAGACCGGGCAGCTGTGTCTGAGACTCTTGATTTGGGTTTCTGTGTATTGAGATACTGCAGGATCTTAGCCAGTTCTCTCCCCTCAATCTTGGCAGGTGAGGGGAGGTATGTCCAACAGTGCAACTCACGCATTGAGCACGTGGGCTGGTCCTACTTTCCCTACTCAGGAGCAGATGGCAGAAGGCAGTCATTTCTTATTCCAGCCCTGAGACAGGAGGGAGGTTGGTCTTATTCCTAGGGAGGCTTCTCACCATTTTCTCCTTTGTAAACCCTGCTTGTGCCTTTTCCAAAGCAGCTCTCTTCCTCTTTACAAACGACGTAGTCTATTCCTTAACTCTGACCAAGTTGTGTGCTTTCTTAGCTAAACTCTCCTCCACTGCTGGAAGCAGAGAGGATGGGATTTCTTTCTGCTAAATGTGGAATAATAAAGGGGCAGGGGCAGGCAGGGAACTTTAGACTTTATACCAGTGCACATCTTGTACTTGTTTTTTCACTCAAAGGACTCAGTTTTTCCAGTTCCTTATGGGAATCTGAATTTTGCTTACCCTGATCATTTTACAGTGTCTTCCCCAAAGGAAAAAATCTATTTTAAGTAACATATCAGGTCATTCTGGGCAGTGTTTTATGCTCAAGTTTCCAGAGTGTCCTTCATAAAGGCCTTCATAAGGATGTGGGAGGGAAGAGGCAGAGGCTGAGCCAGCATGCTATGGGTCTAGCTCCAGCATGGTGGTGTTTTGGAAATATTAATCACTGTCCCTCCCTACCCCTGCCCATGGGTTTTACTTCCCTTTTCTTTCTTTTTTTTTTTTTCTCTTCTTATCCCCTGCTCCTCATGCAAGAGCCAGGCATTCTGAACTCTTGGGGAAGAAAGATGCCAGTTGAAAACACCAAAGAGAAGAATCTCTTCCAGGCTTTTGAATTTCAAAATCCTGAGCCTTAGAGGTAGTTAAAGAGAAACGTGGCATAAATAGGGCCACAGAAGAAAGGATTATCAACTCCTCTAGCCCCGAAAATACCATTCCGTCCATCCCTCAGACTAGAAAAGGATTCATATTGGGGGAGAAGTGAAGGGAGAGAAGGATGGGGAAAGAGGGCAGGTTCCCAGGCTATGAAGGAGCAATTGGAGGAAATCAGGTGGGAAGTGATGGAGCCCAGAGCTGCAAAGCATCCACCAATATCCAGGGCCTCCTTGCAAGGTGAACCAGAGCCCAATCTCTCCACTCTGGGGCCCCCTGCACACCACATAACTCAGAGCTCCACCATATGTCCTTCCCATGGGGCCAGTGAGGACTTCACTTCAACACAGCCATCAGTTTCCCCTCCGACTGCCCAATAATGACAATGCTCTAAGATGGTCTGGTTTCCCCCCCCCAAAAAGTTTCAGTTAATTGCAAAGTCCCAAGAAGAAGAAAAGTACAGCCTTGGATATTCAGAAGAGGCTGGAAATAGGGAAATGAAAATCCTGTTCTTTTATCCTCACCAAGGACATGGAGGAAACAGAGTGAGAGTACTCTGGGTCAGAATGGTAACCTTCCTTCTGCACAAAAACCTGTTTTATAGTGTAGTTATCTGTGTAGGATTTTGTTTGAAAAATAAAGGAGTTCTGCTGCTTCGAATTTTTCAATCTCTGAATTCTAGTGAATAGCGATGGTCTCAGAATCACACTTGAGTTCCAATTCTGTCCCTGCCAGTGCTCACCTGCACTTGCCTAATCTGCAAAATGGGGCAATAGTATTTAATTCTGAGGGTCACTCTGTGGCTGAAGTACATGGTTCATTGCCTGTCACACAGGTATTTAGTGCACGTAAGTTTTCTCCACCATCTGCTTTCATCAAGAGGGTGACAAATGTGGCAAATGATGTTGTAAAATGTTAAACCACATGTCTCCCCTCCCATTAACTTTTAACCCTTCCTCCAGAAGGTCTCCGACATCCCAAGTGAAAATTGTGATACTAGGAAACAGAGACTTTAAATTTCTGATTTTCCATTTCAAAAGCCACACTCCGTAAGACAGGAAAGATTTGGAACAATTGTTTGCCAGGTCAGACACTTCTCCCTTCCTTCCGTCATCTTGAGCCAATCCAGATCTCTCTCTCTCTCTCTCTCTCAACTAAATAAAGAGAATCTAACTGGAAAAGGGGAGGAAAACAGTGGAAAACAGAGACTTGAGTGCTGATGAACCCTTATGAGAAATGTAGACTAATAAAGGGGCAGGGGCAGGGGCAGGGGCAGGCAGGGAGCCCAGCATCCTAACACCTCCCCGCAGTGGGCTGTAAATCCAAGGAGGAGAAGGTCCCTGGACAGGCTTGGGGCATTCACGAGTAGAGGGAACCTATGTTCCACTTCTCACTTGCATGCTTGGAGGTGGCCAACCCCACGGATTTCCCTAAACCACTAGGGCACTGGAGAACAGAGTAGAGATGTCTGCCAAGGGTACCAATGCAGAAAGGCTTGAGCTAATCTCAGAGTCTCTGTGTGTCCCAAAACCCCAGGGAGAAGCCTGAGGTTTCTCTCAGCATTTCTGACAGCTGTGCAGATATGACACAGATGCTCTGGGGTGAAGGACTGTTGTCAACAGGTTTCACATGCATGGAGATGTTGGAGGTTGGGTAACACCTAAGATACCTCAGCAGATGGTATTGTAGAGAGATAATGTGCACGATGTCTGGGTAAAATGACATTCCAAAAGATGCCATAAAGGGGAAAAAGCGCTTTTGGAGAACCATGGGCTCAAGGGCTACTCGCCTGATGACATAACATCACAAAACCATCGCTCATGTCAAACCCCAGACAAAACTCAAAGTCAACCATAGAAGAAGAGCAAGGAAAGGAGGAAAAACCAAACAAATTAATGTAGCTGAACAGTAGAACTTCAAAACTGGGAGTGGGGCAGTGTGTTTAGGAGACTCTTTACATGGATCCCCTCTTACCAAAGAGAAGTAAAGTAAAGCAAGCCCAAGTTTCAACGCCTGCCTAAAGCATTGGCTTCAGAGGTCACAGGGCAATTTTATAGGTGGAGTTCTTCTAATTGCTGCAGGTAGATGAGTTTGGATGTTACCTAAAATTGGTTTGGTTCTGTGAGAGCTTCTGGAAAACAAGAGATTCCCGATGAGCTCTGTTGAGTCCTGGATGCCCTGCCCTTTCTACTGCAACTTATCTTTATCTCTGTCCACATGGAGATCGCACTATTTTTCCAACATCAAAGGATGCTTTGATGTTCAAGAGATGTGATCCTTTATTTTTGGAACTCAGTTTTGTTTTTACCTTGAGTCCCTAGTCTACCAACGGTGAAAAATTTGACCTTGCCAATTCAGAATAAAATTCATATGTTTAAATGATAGTTGGGTCCCATGCTTAACTATGGTTTGAGTATGTAAAGAAAAGTAAATCTTGTGGAACACACTAAAATAGATTCTTTTAAAGCATGGAGAAGATCCCTAGGTTTCTCCAAATTCCCAAGAGGTCTGTGACCTCAAAGATGTTAAGAACAAGTGCTTGTATGGCTTAAAGCGGGAGGTAGGAGGCTGGACACAAAAAGGTCAGGTCAAGGGGTCAGGCTCCACTGTTGCTCCTGACTCCCTCTAGAACAGGGGTCCCCAACTCCCGGCCCTCGGACTGGTACCAGTCCCCATCACTCCCCATCACTCACATTACCGCCTGAACCATACCACCCCACCATCCGTGGAGAAATTTTCTTCCACGAAACCCGTCCCTGGTGCCAAAAGGATTGGGGACCGCGCCGCTCTAGAATCTGCTTTTCTAGTGGTTCTCAATCCTGGCTGCGCATCAGATTCACCTGTGGCACGTGTAAGACTTAGCCTGCCCAGTCTTACCTTAGATTTGCTGCCTCAACGTCTGCTAGGGTGGGGCTGGGGAGTCCACTGGGGATTGTGGATGCAGGAGCGAAGGAGAACCACTGCCTTTCTCTTTCTCTGCCAGCTCCTTCCAACAGGCTGAGCTGGTTGCAGCTTTGACAACTGACCCTGAATGCTAGTGCTTCTGGCCCCTCCCTATCCTCAATGCTAATCTCTTTCTCACAGTTTAGTGGAACTGAAATTTTGAAAAGGGATCTTAAGAAATTTTTTTAAAAAAGAGTTTAGGGAGCATAGTTTTCTTTTCCCTGTTCAGATTTCCTAATGAAGTCTAATGAGCAATTGACTAACAGCCACTCAACTCAAGTTGCTTTCCCATGCCTCCATCAGTCCTGACTGGCAAACATTACCTCAAAACCCCCATTGTCCTTGAAGGTCATTCCTACCTGCTTTCATTGCCTCTGGGGATGGCCAAAACTCTGCCCACTCCACTACCAAATAAATTCCATCTAAAGAAGAATTAGGACAGCTATATCCCCTCAGTGTTGCCGAATACCTGAGCCCCTAGGCCAGTGATGCAGGGCTGGTCTACCACCGTCCTGGTTGCTGTGCCATCCTGCTCTTTCCTCCATTCTGTGTCACATGTATCATTGTTCTCACATGCAACATTGTCATAGTCATGAGACAAGGAGAGAAGGCCCTCTCTGAATCAGGACTTCCAACTAAGTTAGCCTGCCTAACTTGGTACCTTCTCTAGAGACAGTCATGGAAACTCCTCCACAGCTTAGTTGGAGAACATGTGAGTGCTCCTCACTGCTGATCATCATCTGTATACTCTCACCCCTATCATCCAAGCCCTTCCATCACCTCTCATCACCCCTCACCCTCACTCCAGACCAGGCTAGTGGCAGCCTTTGGATCTCTTACTGAAAAGTCTTATCGATGCAGTCTCAGAATATAACAGCTTTCCCAAAGTTCTCACCATATCTCTAGGCAGAATTCTACCATATACAAAATGAAAAAGAACCTCATTCTTTTGCATATGTATATACCATCTTTGGAAAGGCTATTTGTTGAAGAGACTATTCTTTCTCCTTTCATTTGTCTTGACATTCTTGCCTGAAATCAATTAACCATAAATACTGTATAAGGTGATTTTCCATGGCCAGTACTACACCATTTTTATTACTGTAGCTATGTGGTAAGTTTTGAAATCAGAAAATATGAGCCCTCTAGTTTTGTACTTTTTTTTTCATTGCTTTGGCTATTCTGGGATACTTGCATTTCCGTATGAATTTTAGGGTCCACTTTAGCTTGCCCGTTTCTACAAATAAGGAGGCTGAAATCTGATAGGATTCAGCTGACTAAACATCTACTTGGGGAGTATTGACATCTTCACAATATTAAGTCTTCCAATATGTTAATAAAAAGTGTTTTTCCATTTTAAGGTTTTTATTAATTTCTTTCAACAATGTTTTATAGTTTTCAGTGTAAAATTTTTACACTCTTTTTTTATTCTTTTTATTCCAAAGTGTTTTAATCTCTTTGATGGTCTTGTAAATGGACTTGTCTTCTTAATTTCTTTTTCATATTGTTAATTGCTTGTATAAAAATACAGTTTCTGGAAGGGCAACCTGGGACAAAGTGAGAGAGTGGCATGGACATATATACACTACCAAACATGAAATAGATAGCTAGTGGGAAGCAGCCGCATAGCACAGGGAGATCAGCTCAGTGCTTTGTGACCACGTAGAGGGGTGGGATAGGGAGGGTGGGAGGGAGGGAGATGCAAGAAATATGGGGACATATGTATATGTATAACTGATTCACTTTGTTATAAAGCAGAAACTGACACACCATTGTAAAGCAATTATACTCCAATAAAGATGTTAAAAAAATACAATTGCTTTCAGAATATTGATCGAATATCCTGCAATCTCTTTGAACTCATTAGCTCTTATAGTTATTTTTTTCTTGTGGATTTCTAAGGATTTTCTACCTACAAAATCATGTCATTTGTGAGTAGATGGTTTTCCTTTTCTTGTTCCAATCTGAAACACTTTTGTTTCTTTTACTTGACTAATTGCCTTGGTTAGAATCTCCAGTACAATGCTGAATAGAACTGGAGAGAGTGGACATCCTTGTCTTGTTCCTGATCACAGGAGAAAAGCATTCAGTCTTTCATCATTAAACATGACATTAGCTATGGCTTTTTCTTAGATAACTTTTATCAGGTTGACTAGTTCCCTTCCGAGTCCTACTTTGTTGAGTATTTTAATCATGAAAGCATGTCGCATTTTGTCAAATGCTTTTTCTGAATCTATTGAGGTGATTATGTGTTTTGTCCTTTATTTTACTAATATGATATATTACTTTTATTAATTTTCAGATGTTAAACCAAACTTCCATTCCTTGATTATGGCCTAATTATATTGCTGGATTCAAGTTTGCTAGTATTTTGCTGAGGATTTTTGCATATATATTCATACTGAACATTGTAGTTTTCTTGCAATGTCTTTGTTTGGTTTTGGTATAGGGTAATATCGGCATCATACAATAAATTGAAAAGTCTTCCATCCTCTTCTATTTTTTGGAATAATTTGTGAAGAATTATCATTAAATCTTTAAATGTTTGGTGGAATTTATCAGTGAAGCCATTTAAGCCTGGGCTTTTCATTGTGGGAAGTTTTAAAATTACTAATTCAATCTCTTTATTTGTTTAGGTTTATTCAGGTTTTCTATTTCTTCTTGAGTCAGTTTTGGTAGTTTACATCTCTCTAGGAATTTGTCCACCACATAGGTTATCTAATTTATTGGCATACAGTTGTTTATTGTATTTCCTTATAATTCTTTTGTTATTGTAAGATCAATAGTGATGTCTCCTCTTCCATTCCTGATTTAGTAATTGGAGTCTTCCCTCTTTTTTTCTTGGTCTAGTTAAAAGTCTGTGTAAATTTCATTGATCTTGTCAAATGTGTTTCTAATTTATCATGAGTGTAAATATTTTAAGCGAATAGTTAAGAGCAAAGAGGGGAGGGCAATATCTCCGTGAGAATATCCCATAAAGTCCCATTCTGATATCTAATTAGGGAAAGTCACTAACAAGAGAAACTAACAAGAGAGTCATATTTTAATATTCTAGTCTGAGTAGCTAGAATCACAGCACAAATACAGGAAGAGATGAATCATAGTTCAGATGATGTGATTTGAAAAATTATATATTGTTCAGGGGACTGCAGTGGGATTGACTGAAAATCTCTCTTTTCATATTAAGTAATAAACTCACAGATATGTACAGGGAACAGTGATCTCTCTTCTTTGAAACTGCATTTTATTTCATGGTAGCTACAAGCGTGGTGGAAAGCATATTGGAATAATAGGACACTGAGGTGTTCTCTTTGGGTCTCAGAAATTGGACAAGATTAGCGTGCAGCTGAAGGAATGGTGGCTGGCTCTCCAGGGGCTTTGTCCAAGGCACAGTGATCATGTGCGGCTGAGAACCAGGTGTTAGTATTGGTGGACAGGTGACTTGCTCTGTTTTCCTTAAGGAAAGAAATGGCTGTTGTATGTATGTGGGGAGAAACATGGGTGTGGATGTGGAGGACTTGAGCAGCCAGAGAAGAGAAGGGGATGGGGGATGAAGGACAGAGAGAGATACACTGAGCTGATATGACAACTGCCATATGGCGTAAAACTTTGGATAAACTGAGAGTCTTAGGCTATGTTATGGTGTGTTGTAACATATGATAGCTCTGCTCCAAATTCTCAAGAAATCTGCAGTAAAATTATATTGGATA
Source organism: Monodon monoceros (assembly GCF_005190385.1). Taxonomy (NCBI): domain Eukaryota; kingdom Metazoa; phylum Chordata; class Mammalia; order Artiodactyla; family Monodontidae; genus Monodon; species Monodon monoceros. The sequence goes on along the minus strand of NW_021703768.1, from coordinate 29,867,886 downwards.
TCAATGCCTTTACTGTGTGTGTGTGTGTGTGTGTGTGTGTGCGTGTGTGTTTGATGTGACTAGTTTCAGAATGGCTGTTTGGCAGGAGCAAGGTTATGAAAGGTATTTGATGGCTTTCACAGAGCTCTAGGCCTCTGTGGAGGTCCTCAGGGGACACGGAGAAAGGGTGGCAAGAGCACTACCTGCTTCCTCTATAATTAGTCCAGGTCCCTTGATAATTTTTTGATATATTGCAACTCTTTTTAAAATTTTCCTTTGAAGAGAAAATTTCACTCTTAAGAGCTTTTGACTGAAAAACAAGGAACTAGATGATCTCCAAAGTCATTGCTGTAGAGTTACAGAATAAATGTGAATACACTGAAGAATGAAATCAGAAGACACATCTGAGCTTTTAATTTTCCAGCAGTTTTGTTATTAGCAATAGTAAAGGAGAAACAGATGGGGGCAGTGAACACTCAAGAGTGACAATTTAAATTCTTAAAAAGGCAAAGTTTATTTCTTCAACTTATTTATCCTGTCCCTCTACTTTGGACTCTCTTCTTTGTCTAATTGAAGATTTGGCACTACTTCCTTTATGTTTCCTCTTGTTATTTGACATGAAATGCAGGAGGTACAGCAGTATCAGTAACTGATAAACTGATCCAAGAAGGCAAAAGTCGGCTGTCCTCTCTTCTTTTGATTATAGTGTTTAGTACATTCCGTCCTAGGCTGTGTGCAAAGAGAGAGAACAGGCAGTAATAACAGCCTTGTATAACAGGCGCTTCCCATAACTAACTCTTTAGATTAACCAATGGTCTCTGTCTGCTCTGTAAACAAACTTGGGGCACACTGACCATCCCAGGTGCTCTGACCAGTAGAGCTGTTTATTTACCGAAGATAAATTGCATTTGCCACATTGTTTTGCCAGATGTACTTATAGTAATTATACACATTAGTTACACACTACATGAACTGATGAACTATTAATACAATATACAAATTGTTATTTCTATGAAGACACATTTGAATTGTCAACCACAAATTGGCACTTGCCATCTACCTCTACAAGGATTAAATCAAGAGCCGCTGTAGCTGCTGACTTTCAACATCCCCTGAAAGGAGTTCAGGGTGGAAAATAGGAATGAGGTACTCTGTGCTCTGGGAAAAATTAGCAGAACAGGTCTTTAGATAGTTAGATATTTCCAGGAGAAGATTGTATGAGCCCAATTCTTGCATCTCTTAGTATCTAGAAAAGCACTAGAATTCTTCATGGTGACGTCTGCTCCTTGTGACTAGCAGTAACTTTCTTCAAAAAATATGTACTTGATTGCATGCACTCCCCCTTCACCAAAATCACATATATACTGACCTTCCCCCCTACCTATTTGGAGCAGTTTCTCAGAGCTATCTGAAATGCTGTCTCCCGGACTATAGTCATCATTTTGCCCCAAATAAAACTTAACTCACAACTCTCATGTTGTGCATTTTTTTCAGTCAACAGAGTTATTGAAAAAAAAGTTGATTCATTCATTTATTGAAATATTTCAATCAAATTAGGTGTAGGACAAATGTTAATGATTGTAAGGAAAAAAATCATAAACATCTAAACACATTCTTTACTCAGTTTCACAAGTATAATTAGCTTATTAGTCCATTTAAAAGAAATATAAACTGGAAATTATTGGATGAAGCCTTGGGAGTGTACATGAGAAACAACACCAAACTCCAATAAGAGAATCTATACCAACCCCCCCCCCCAAGAAAAACCTTTAGTCTTATATCGAGATATTGTTAACTGAATTCACATTATATTTTTTATTAAACAAAAGAAAAATTTAGGTTATGAGTTTTAAATGATTTTACTCTTTATTCTATTATTTTTGAAATCAAGCAGGACCCTGGGGGCCCCCTTGGGTACAAATCCTTTCCTCGTCTTGTTTCCTTTTTGTAGGAAATAGGCTTCATACAACCTCTGAGCCTTCCCTGAGTTTCAAAGGGCAGATTCAAACAGTTTCTAACTAGGGAACTGAGGGGATGCAGAAACAAAGAAGGAGAAGTCAAAAAAACACCAAAACTAAAACCAAACCAAACAACAACAAAAAAAACCCCCAAACAAACGGAAAAAAAAAGCAGAGTCTGGGTTTCCTCCTCAAGGAATATACATAACAATATATCTTTGAGTTCTTCTACAAGAAATAAGACCCCCAACCAGGTAGATGGTAGTACTTACATACCGAGACCCCAGACTGGTTGAAACCAGAAGGCTGATGATTGAGATTCATGGAACACCACGCTGAAAACCATTGGAGAGTTTGGATTTTTTGAACACAAGCTGTCCATTCTCCTTGCTTGACTCTGCAATAAACCTTTCTCTGCTCCAAACTCTTACGTTTTGGTTTGTTTGGCCTCACTGTGTGTCAGGCACACAAACTTGCCTTTGACAACAGATGCAACCCTTGAGCATTGTCTCCAAGTTAACCTGGCCCCACAAGGCTGGAGGAGATGGGTAGCTGGGGAAGAAGGAACAAAGCTGCTCCATCTCTGGAATGATTTTAAAAAGTCGTCTTGCTGACAGAAGGAGGGTAGGAATAAGCAGTCTTCACTACAGTCTGAATTTATTTCAACACTTTATGGTAGACAAGTATTCCCTACATGTTATCTTTTCTTCTTATGTGAATTTTTATTTGCCCCTCACTTGGCAAAAAAAAAAAAGATTTTTAAAAATTGTCATATTTTCAGTTTTTGTGAATGTAGATAGAGTTTTTTCCCTTTTTGTTTTCCCATCAACTTTGGCTCACTGTTGTGCAGAACATCTTCTCCTTTTTGGTTCTCAAGATGATAATTCATCACTATGCTTCACATTCACAAATGAATAGAGAAATGGGATCCCAAAGTATATTTCACTATACTTGAATTTATAGTTATTTGGAAATTTTAAATTTCATCACTTGGAAAATTTAATCAAAAATTTAGTTACAATAATAAAAAAGAATGTTGGAAGTATGTACTTAACACTACCCACCAACTCCAGACAAAGATGTCATCAACTTGAATGGTCTCATTTCTTCAAAAGTTTAGTCATAAAGCATCACTTTCAGTCTTTCTCTGATTAACACTGAAAAAAGAAACCGGTACCACTTCTCCTTTCCCTCAACTTTCTAGGTAGATGTTTTGCAATTACAAGAAATGTTTGTTTATGAAACATTTAAGGGATTGACTATGATGCAAAGTAAAAATTCATTATTAATGCTAGCAGAGAGTTAGGAATCGCTAAGACCATCACTGAGGGTGGGAAATCATGAGTACTTTTAACAAAAGAAAAGTCTGAAAGTTCTGAAAGGTGAGTGGAAAGAACCCCAGGCAGGAGAGAGAAATACAGCTCATAGTAGGAAAGCTACGAGTGAAAAAGCCCCCTGAAGGGAAGGGCAACTCTAAGTAGGCTTGCAATTAGCAATGGTTCCTAAAAGAGCCAATTAGCACGTGCCTATGCACCGGGCTCACTATCCTACATCATCGTCATCGTCATCACCACCATCATTGCTAATACATGCTGAGCACCTTGTTTTCTCTCATTTAATTATTACAACCTTATTTAGTAGGGGACTGAGACTTTGAGATGTTAAATAACTTCCCAGGACCATGCTGCTATTTTAAGGAGAATGCAGATCTGTATGATTCCAAACCCATCCTCTTAAGTGCTATACTAATCTGTCCCAAAGAACACAATTTAGAGATAATGTTTATACCTTGGAATGAGCCAAACTCTAAAAGTTAGTCTGGACCTAGAAAGACTCTCTCAAAAGCATCCCAGTAAGAGAAAACTGAATTCCATCTCAGAGAAACAGACTCCATAAGCTACTTTGACTCCGATGCTAGATGGTCCTCTTATATTGAACACGTACACACTTCAGTTGTCCCTCTGCTGCATTCCCATTGCCCCCTAAGTGCTCATGGTAATGGGGAGTAATGGTCTGTTTATTGGTCAGTGTCCTTCACTAAGTGGGGAGTTTCTGAAAAAAAGCTTGATGCCTTGTCCATTTCCATAGCACTATCATAGTACCTGGTGCATAATTGGTACTCAATAGGTATTGAGAAAATGAATGCATGGGTGAATATTTGTAGTTTTTTTTGTGAAGTAGGAGTCACAGAATTGTAACCATATGGAACTTCATTAGAGGTCTTCTAGTGATAGATTAATTCCTCATGAAAAGTTCACTGAGTAAAAAGAGTTAAGCTAATTCCTTCGTGCAGAGTTTAGGCTCGTTTTCTTTTGTTGAGGTCAGTAAACATCAAGAGTTGCTACTGATTGATTTTCAGAGGAGCCTTCACATATACGAAAAGCATAACTAAATTATGTGCACACCTCAAATTATTTATGTTTTTATTGCCTTGTCATCTCCCAGCCCATTAGCTCTCTGAATGGTTTTCCAATGTCTCTCCAAATCCTTCTGCTCCTGCTCAGTTTAAGATCACAGAATGGGATTTGGGATGCCAGCAAATGCCCATCAGCACTGACTCTTGAGAGTCCTACCGTATTTGCTATAACCTGAAAACCTTCCATAACCCCTGCACCTTCCATGAGGGCAAATGCATATGTTGATATTATTTCAATGAAACAAGTAGAAAATAACAATCTTTCAGTTTTTCCAGGGACAAGGTAGCTTTTTATATAAAAATTTTAAATATGAAAGTAAATGGATTGATTTTGAGTTTAAAAAGAAAATTGTTAATCAACCTGTTTCAATATGCCCTATCATTCATATTTCAATTAATGAAAGCAAGACACAGTCTTAAACATATTTTTGCTCCTCTTTCTTCCTCTTCAGTCCCTTCCCTCTTTTTTTGCAGATAACACAATTGGCTCAGGTCTGATTGGCTACAACTAACTATTCCCGTCTTGTTATCTTGCTATGATTACTATGAGTTACTCTGCGAATGACTATGTCAAAGAAGCAATATCTCAACCATTGCAGGCAGCATCTTGATTTACCAACAGGTTTACTGAACAACAACAAAACGTGCTCAGGTAGGAAACTTCAGAGAGATTAGGTTTTCCTGTTTATGTAGTTTAGAAAACAGTTCTGTCTTGACATATCAGCTTTTATTTTTGTGATGTACCAGAAGTTGATTTGGGTTGAGCCACTTTGAAGTAGCAGTATGCTATGAGACTGAGTTCAAATGTGTAGGGTTTGGTCTTGTTTTCTAGGCAAGAAGAACAATAAAAATCTTGAGCCAATTTTGAATTGAAATGAAAAGGATTCCCCACATTTCTCTTCTGCTTCGTTTTTGAAGTCCAGTTAATCCTAAACCCTTTATTTCTGTAGACCCTTTACCTTTTGAGCTGTTAACCAGCATCTGTTCTAAGTCAGCACTTTGGGCCAGAACCATGTTGATGTTAAGTTTTGCTTACGGATACAAATTGTTCTTGAACAAACTGCGGGAACAAAGAGTTTGTTTAATCTGACACTCTGCTTGTGGTTTATAGGTGTTAGAAACATTTTCCCCAATAAGGGAACACCCAAAATACATGTAATTAGCACTTTGGTAATTATATAATAAAAATGGATGGATGGATGATTTATCTGGGTAATTCTAGAACTTACAAACACTAGACCCTCCAAAAGCTTAATCTAGTACCATTTTGAGTTGTATTTCCATGTGTCCTAAATAGAGAATATTTTATGTGCAGCAGTGTTCAGGATCAAAAAAGTGATATTTGGGCAGTGTCTTACATGATACTAAAACACAAAAATGAAAACGAAAAACAAACAACCCTACCAGATAATTTGTTCAAGTCCTGCAAACAGCTTTTTAATTCTGGGATTAAATACATTCATTCAGCTATGAGTCATCATTCTAGTAAGATGAATTAAACTGGTCACTTAAGAGGAGGTAAGAGTTGACTAAAGGAGCAATTTGGTTCTTAAGGATAATTCTTAATGAATCATTAAGAACACACAAGGAGAAAAAAGAGGAATACGGAAAAGATGTCGCTATCTGAATAGCAGAGTAGAATAGGCTTTTATAGTAGAATTTTCTGTCATTTTGCTTCTGTCTAATTGAAGAGACAATTTCATAATGATTTTAATTCATGTGCCCTCTCAGTAAGTGTTTCGGAGCAACCTTATAGAATTGGAAAGAGGTCAGCCAGTGTTTGTAAGTGATTTGCAATCGTACAACCCATTCCCATCAAAGTAGGTCAGGTCAGTGTCCTGCTAGCACAATGCTACTTGTGTAAGAAGTAGCTCTGCTCTCACAATAAAAATCTATGTAACATTTGAAAACAAAGAGGAATAAAGTTAGGGTTACATAGCTCTTCTTCCAAAGAGATGCAGTATGAGTTGCAATCCATTCAATGGAATTGGGTAGAATGGCCCAGCCAGTCAGGCTCCAAGCCAAGAAGGAAACAGATAGACAACAATGGTAACAGTAAAAATTACCTTTAAAGGAAAATATTTTTAGTGTGGCACCAGATACTTCAGAATGTCGGTCAATTAGGTAAGCTAGAGGGATGTTTAATTAGGTAGTATCAATAAATAAAATACTTCCTAGGTCAATACATTTAAAACAAACAAACCAAAAACCTGAGATGGTATAATTAAGAGAACAACTTATTTTACAAGTACTTATAATTGCTTTAGAACCAAAAACATTTGTATGTGAATTATTTATTGCAATGCATCAAATCTAGATGACATTAATTTTAAGCCTCATTCCGATTTCACAGATGTTAACTTGTGGGAAAAAAGCTAATTTATGAAAACTGTCCTTTGATCAAGAAGCACTTTTGTCACCCTAGTTCCTGTAACTGTTTGTCCTTAATATTTATAAACAATAGAATTGTACTGCTTGGAGAATGTCATATTGCTTATTCTTGTCCTTAATTCAGAAAGGAAGCCCTAGTAAATCATACAAATTACTATGTACCATGCTATGAAGTTATAAGACAGGGGGCACTAAAGCTGTAAAACACATGACTTGTACGTGCTAAATCTTATATTTTATCATGGGTTGTCCCTCCCGATCCATGGATCACCCTAGATTCCCCTGCAGTACTCTTTGGCTGCATTTCCAGGAACCAGCAACAGGTGTAGAACTCTGAATTCCCAACTGACTTTAATATTCTTAAGGTGCTGGGGAAAAGTCAGAGTGGGACTTTATCTCCCTGGTGCCTTCTTAACCTATCGAGGCTAATACTTTGTCGGGGGTGGGGTGTCCTGGATACTTACTGCACAGGGGCAGTGTAATATTTGGCTGGAAGGGAAAGTTATGATGGATCAGCGGCTATGGTTCTTCCAATTGCCTTGGTGATGGCTTTCATTATCTTATTCAGACAGGCTTGGGGACTCTTTTTGTACTTGATGTTTCCCACAGATGGAGGGAGGGTACACAAAGTTATTTGCCAAGGAAGACTAAATGTTTACATCTGGTAAGTGTCTGAAGCCCTCAGAACATCAACTTTTACAGACTCACCTTAACAAACCACGAGTAAACAGTATGCTGCCCATCAACACTATTGTGAGAAAAGTTAATGCAGGTGACAAGAAAAATGAGACAAGGAAGGCTATCTTTGTCCTAATCTTTGACCAGAAATTTCCTTTATGAAGGAAACTTCTCAGAAAAAGAAGGAAGCAGATAACAGATGTTTTGGATGTCTGGATGTCTAGATGTCTTAGTTCTTTTGAATTCGCCATAAAAATAAACATTTTGGGTGATAATAACTGAACGTATTAGATTACATGTTTGTTTACATCTAATAATTTTGCCGTTGAAGTCAAATTAGAATCTGCTCTGCATTTTGGAAGGAGAAAGAACTAGAAACCTAGTTCCATTTCTGAAATGGTTAAAACATTGCCCTGGATTATAAAACCAGAACAGTGGCTTGGAGGCAATCTTTGATATTATCTGAAAATCTTCAAAACAAAATGCAAGTGTGGCCATATTTTTTTCTAGTTGATCTGCCGTATGTGTATTTTAGGTGTCTGTCTGATTGCAGTCAGATGTGGGTAAGTGGTGGGGAGGAAAAAATAATGTTTCTTAACTCTGAGGATAAAAGGACTTGAAATTAGGTGCACCTCACATACTTTGGTAATCTGCCCCATATTCTTCACCGTGATGTGGGATAGATACTGCTAATTTGGTGTTTATTTCTTTGGGGGAGAACAAGCTTTGAAAAGAGCACTGTTATGGATAGGTGACAACTTCTGTGCTATATGAAGAGAAATGGATGGTACTGCTCAATGAAGACTTCAAAGGGATTTAATCAGTTATGGAGGCCACCCTTAGGAGCAACTGATTTTGGGAATCTCAAATCATGTCCTCTCTGGTCATTATTGAGATATCAAACTTCACTCTTTTTCTTTTTCTGCTGAAAGCAACCAAACTGGGAGGTACCATGTAAGCACCAATGAGCTAAGAAAAGCTTCTTGAACATTCATACCAAAGCCATTTTAAAGCAATTAAGAGAGGAAGACCATGTTTTAAGTACATCAAAGTCTCCTGTTTTAGCTTGAAACGTTATGTGTAGTTTGTTCCCTCTGGGCTAGAGCCTCAGAATGGAATTGCTGGGTTGATGACTTCAAATCTTTTTAATTTTAGTAAATGTTGTCAGATCACTTTCCAAAAAGGAAGTACTAATTCACGTTACAACCAGGATGTATTAGAGTCAATACAGCGTTCTAAATACTTGCTATTCAATGTGTGATCCAGGGACCAGCAGCCTTGGCATCACCTCGGAGCCTGTTAGAAGTGCGGAATCTTAGCCCTACTCAAGATTGACTCAATCAGAATCTTCATTTTAATAAGATCCCTGGGTGATTCATACATGCATTACCATTTGAAAATCACTGTTTTAAATCACTTGCAATCTGTGTTAAACTGAGAAGGGTTGTATCGATCAAATATCTTCTCCGGAAGGATAATTAAGAAATTAGTACAGGCAGTTGACTCTTGGGTGGAGCATTGTGGGACTGACAGAGAGAACGGAGATGGGAACTGGCTTTTGACCATATATTCTTATAAGCTTTGAACTTTTCCATGAGCATGCATTATCTATTAAAAAAATTTAAGAGCAACTTCTTGCAAATATAGAGGTTACTTTCCACCCGCAAATCTCCAGGGAGATGGCAGCCCAGTGGTTCCACGTGTTCTCCTCACACACGTCTCCTGACTTTGTCATGTTAGTGTACTCTGGGTTAAGCAACATGGTGGAAAAGGAAAACTTTCCAAGCCACACAACTTCCTTTTTGAAGATATGAAAATGTAATGATGTCAATGGGGGTTTAATCTGACAAGGGAAGCTTTGACTGAGCAGACAGAGTGAGTCAGTGTCATGGGGCACCTTTGAACATTTTCTGTAACATACCCATAGTTTGAACTGTGATTATCATCCCCCTGTTCCTTTTTGCAATACTATACGATTTCCCAGCACCAGAAAATTGCATTTAAAATGTTACGACTGATTCAACTTCTTGAAATACAAGAGTTCTTGGGTTTCTTGTAAGTCAGAGAGCTGGCAAGCCAGTTTGGAACATCTCAGTTTCAGAGTCCACACTGGATCTGCTGACACCAAGACAGGGGCAATTTTCAAGGAGTAAGAGAGGCAGCTCTACCTCTGAAGGATAGAAATGGAGCATCCTCACCGCCCTCTCGCTTCCTGGAAATCTTCCTAGGACAAGAATCCCCTTCCCCCTCAGTGATCCATTGTGTATAGAACAACTTATTCTTAGGAAACATTTCATACAGGCTAAATTGAAAACATATGGAAGTTTTATACAGGCTCTGAAGGTTAAAGTACATGAATCTTTTAAATCTAGTTTCTCCAGATGTTGCCACCTTACAGGTCTAAATAGTTTGATAAGAACAATAATTCAAACTTCCCTAGCGCTTGAACCCACCTACTCTCTCAGGACCACCAGCCTCCTGAAAAAGGTTGCCCAAGTATTCTGGGGAATCTTTGGAAGGGTAGAGGTAGTTTTTACATGTGCTCGCAAACCAACGAGGTGGGCCACCAAAAATCTGCCATTTCTTTCTTTTCCCTGACTTTGGCCCCTTCCTCTGAGCATCACCCCTCCTGTCAGGGATTTTTTTTCCTTTTCTGCAGAGTATCTTCTTTCCCCTAGTGGGCATCTGTCTCCAGCTGCATCTGGGACACCGGAGCCTCAGCGTATGTGGGGAGTGGAAGGGATCGAGGCTGCAGGGTTTTCTGCTGGAGAGGAGCAAACAACTTAGCCTTCTTTTGGTGTCATTCTCTTTTAGAGGCACCGTGTCCCAGGGTTCTCGTGAAACAGCCCTTGTAGCATTTACTTACATCACCCTCTGTCTTGAGTTCACAGCCATTTCATTGTTATTGAATCTACCTGCTCTAGCTCCTTCTATGCTCAAGGTACATTTTGTCTCAGGATTTTATCTTCTGCCAATGGGCTTCTGAGTCTCATAAACCCCAAGTTTATGTTAGGGTTCCTGCTACACCCCCAGCAGAAACTCTAGGTTCATGAGAAATAATGGTTTATTGCCTGGACCTTTCTGGGCTCTGGGACCTAAATAAGAGGGTTCCGTGGCCAAACAGATATCACCTACTCAATTCTTGTGGAGCTTCCCGGGGCAGGGGGCCAGCCAGCTGTTCAGTCACGGGCTTCATGGTGGGGATGTTTGGTGTCGGTGGGTGGGAGGGATTGCTGGGATGGAGGTGGGAAACCAGAGAATGGGAGGAGCACAGCAGGAGTGCCTTTGCCCACAGAGCCCCTAGAATCAGTATCAAGCTTTTCAAAAGATACATTTTATTTTCATAAAATATTACTTTATTTCCCCAAAGAGTGAAGGTGGTATGATGGTGGCAATGAAAGGGGACAGGGTGATGGGATAGGCATGGAGAAAACATCTCCTGACAATGCTCTTCTGTCTCTGGGAATTTCTGCAAAAAGAAGGGGGCGCCTTTACGAAGGGAGTCTGCAGCCAATTTGGGGAGCGATCCACCAGCTGTGGTTTCCGGAACAACAGTGTGGTCACAATTGATACGTGCGTTGTTAATAATCACTACCTCCGTGGTCTTGCCTGTTCCTAGACATAGGGGGAGGGGTGGTGACAGGAAGCCGTGCTGGCTCTTCCATCTCAATTTAGTCTTGCAGGTGAAATTGAGAGTTCGGTAAGAGGTGCATGGCTAAACAATCCCAAATCCAGGGAATGTGTGGGCAAATGCCTGGGCAGATGGTGGGCGGCTTTGTGTGCTCCTTCTTGGATCTGCCCTAGTTCACCACCTCCAGGTTTCTTCAAAGCTCAGCCTTGTCTGTCTCACGCATAGCTCTCTTCTACCCTTCCGTGTCTAGCATAGATGGGAGATGCAGGCAACAAGAAGACGGGCTGCAGAGAGGGTGGTACCTCTGATCTTGGTCTAGCCGTGCACTCCTAGTCTGCCGGGAGGTCGAATGCCTGGCAGCCTGGGATCTGCAGAAGGAGAGCTGGAGAACCGTGGCCACTGACTGCCTTCCTTCTTCAGATTATTGTTTCTTTTCGTCCACGTGGTTGGAGTGTCCAGTTGTGCTGGATGGGACCACCTCAAGGCTGCTGTGCACGGCTGGGCAGTTTGTGTACTGTGAAAATGCGACCAGCTGAGAGGAGAGTGAGGGTGAGCTCTGTTAGCCCTGAACTAGGTCTGCCGTGGCCTGCCATGGTGCCATATCAGGCTGCAGGAAGGGGTGTCTCCCAGACGGTGCCTGGTACCGTACGAGCTAGTGGTGGCCGTGGCTCAGGGTGCATTTGAAGCTGTGAAACGTGGGGCTTGGCAGCAGCCTCTACCCTTGCTACCCCGACCAGCCCTCTGACTTGCTTGGAGTGAGCCCCTCTGGGAAACCCAGCCGTGGAAAACTGATAGACCGTGAGCCACACGCAAGGCCCACGAAAGTGATCGTCTGGCTCACACAGAGTTGACCCACACAACGTTTTAAACTATTTGAACTAATTGTCAATATTTACAATTTAAGAGATTCTGCATGAGGATCAGAATTTCTGGCTTCCCACAGCCCTGCCAGGTAATACTGGGTCGCAGCCAATCAGTGTGTGACAGTCCTCAACATGCCCTGTGGCCTCGCCAGCACTAAGGACGAGTGCTAATTGCTGTTTATCATAGTACCTGTGCTCTGTTCTCTGGTAGTAGAATAAAGAGAAGTGAAATCTGTCCTGTGCTGTCTTTGAAAAGTGGGGAAATTAAAGATAGACTAAGAAGCCATTACAAAGATATCCTGACCTGCTATGTATTTTTTAAATACCTGCCAAGTCCTTCTAGCACGGCTCCTCTGCAGTCGAGGGCTTAGCTTGGGAGGTGTGTTCTGGGGCCTCATCTGTCCCTCTGCCCTCAAGTGTTTTTGTCAGGACAGAGGGTTTAGACCCTTCCTGCTGAACTGGGGGGCTAGGTCACATGCGGTCTGGTTGAAGGTCAGAGAGAGAGATACCGTGATCAGACATATGGAATCTGAAGGGGGGGGGGGACGAAGGACAGAGAAATTGAGAACACAGACATACCACAAAAAATACCTGACATACCACAAAAAAGTCAGGTATGTAAGTCAGTGGCACCAGATTGCATAAGGCAAGGCCCCTGGTGGCAAATTTCTATCGGTAGGGAGGCATTGTTCAAAGGGCAGAGGCCTGAATCCTTAGCTGAGGGAACTATTGGGAATTTTACACACGTGGTTATACCTTGAGATGCCTCTACCTGATGCCCACATGACAGAGAAGCAGCGTGGTCCAAGGGTCAAGGGCAAAGACCCTGGAAACAGATTGCTTCCCCCGCAGGTAGGAATCCTAGTCTCTTACTAGCTGTGCAAGTTAGGTGAGCTCCTTACCCCCTTCACGCCTTAGCTTCCTCTGCTTTATAATGAGGATAGGTATATACCTACATTCTAAGGTTGCCTATAGATGAGAATTAAATGAGTTAGTTCTTAGAAAGTGCTTAGAAGAGTGGCTGGCACTTGTCAAATACCCAAGAAGTATTTATTACTACCAGCTTGCTATCTCCCCCGCCTCCCCTAGGAAAATGCAATATTTAGAAACATGGTTATCAGCTTGGAGGAAGTTGTACTCTGAAAGAAATAAAAGCAGCATATTTTTAGAGTTACTCCATTCAGAAAGAAGTTGTAAAGTTCTCCTGGAGCATGAGAAGCTAAGAGATGTCTTCCACCCAGGGTACTCTTCCTGCGGACACTTTTGCAAGGAGCATGGTGGCAAAGGCTCTCCTTGATTTATAGGAGCTTCACCATGAAAGGGGCTCAAAAGGCGGTGACATTGGTGGGAGAAGGCTCAGCCCTCGCCCTTGGGAGTCCACGGCGCAGTCTGCCCTATGCAGAACACAAGGATGTTGTGGTTTCAGCCTGGTTTTTGGGGCGCATAACAAGGTGAGGCTGCTTCAGACAGCGCTCAGTGTCGCTGTCTCCCTGCGGTTAGCCGTGAAGTGAGCAAAGACACAACAGTGTTTGTTTGGAGCTCAAGTGCTCGGAGTGCTGCTTTGAGCCCTGTGAGGCCCTTGTGGGGCTTTGAACTGTGGCCACAAGACGCTAGTGGCATCTCTTTCCAGATTTGTTTTGACACACGCTTGAAAACAATGTTTCCCTCTGTCCTTCTGCTAAGAATGTGACAGTGAATGTGCTGGTAGATTTGTTTAGCCCTGGCTCAACAGACTCTTTGATGATGCCTTGGGTAACTAGAGGATGCTCTAAGTCTGTATCAGGGAACATGGCAGAGAAAACTTTGGAGGTGAAAGGAGCTATCCAACAGGCAACGTAAATTTCTTACTAAGTCAAACGTGCCAGCTAAGTACAACAGGAGACAGAATAAGTTGCAAAAGGTGTTGGAAGCAGAGTTAGGGAACCTTTTATTTAGAGAAAAAGGGTAGGAGCAAGGGAGGAGCCTGAGGGAGCCCAGACGGCGGGGGTTGCTGCACTGGCCTGTTCAGAGTTAGACTAGGCTCCCAGTGCTAAAAGGAGGTGATTATAATAGGATTCTTAGTTCTCATTAGCTTCGTGAGTCATTCAGCCTCTAGCAGATGTACCCTGATGTCACTCAGCCTCCCTCCTCCAGAGCTACAGGGGGCCATTTGGGGAGGAGGAAAGTGACCCTCCTTACACACACACAGACACAGACACAGATACACGCACACACACACACAAATAATATTGAAAAGGTTAAATCGGTTCTCTCCACAGATCTAGAATAAGGGACATATATGGTTGTAGGAACATCTTTACTGTAAAAAGGTACTCTACGCCTGCTAGAATTTCTGTAAAAAGGAGACATTCCTCTTCACTCATTAATCCATTTCGTATTTATTGAGTATCTAATAAGTACCAGAAACCATGCTGAGGGAAGTTGTGTCAAGTTGAGTGTGAGAAAAAGATGATAAGCATAGAAAGAGAGAATCAGATTCTAAATAACATCCTAAGAGATGCGGAATCTATTTGATAACAAGGAAGCAGAGGGAAGGTTTTTAAACAAAAATGTGACACGCTTAAGTAAAGATTCAGAAAGATTATTTTGTGAACAGTGTAGAGGCTGGATTGGGGTAGAACGATGGAGGCTTTGGGAGAAGATACAGAAAGTAAGGGGGTCAAATGAGGACCATTGCAAGAGTCTAGAAGAAGAATTTTGAGGGATTTTGAAATAGGGTGGTGAGTGGGCACTGAAAGGAAAGGAGAGATGTGAGAGATATTTGTAAGAAGTGATCAGTAAGATAGGGCGTGAAGGCGGGAAAAGGATGAAGAGACAAGGATACAGCCCCAGTTCTGAGAATAGGAGTCCAGGAAAACCACAGGTGCTGCCATTAGTATAGCATAGGAGGTTGGGAGGAGAAGCTCTCCCAGGAGAACTTCAGAGGTGGGCTGGGCCATATAGTCATCTAGCCAAATGGTTCGTCCACTGTCTGTATCTCCTCTATTCCTATTTAATCCTCCCTTAGACAGCCCCAGGCTGGCCAGCACAGCTAAGTGGCTGGAGTGTGGTAATGGACACCATGGGTAGGAATTCTAATGCAAGGAAATAGGGGGTGCTCACACAGTGGGATGAGCCTGCTCAGAGAGCTTTAAAGAAAGGAGAAATGCACACACGATGAAGAGCGCACTGAAAGGGCTCTTTGGAGAGATCGAAGTTGGGGTTGCAGAGCTGAGGAGCTGACTCAGTAGAGGTAAAACTACAGTCGGAGGAGGACAAAAGGGTAAAGTTCTAGGTTCCCTTCATGGTACCGCATGGTACCCTGCATCTGTCAGAATAATCCTGGCAACAGGGAGCTTGTCGCTTCTCATGGTCAGCTGAAATCTGCCACGCTGCAACATGCACCACTAGAGTTGGTTCATCCCTGGGGACCACAGAGAAGCTACTTCATCTGGACAGCTTTTCAAATAGTTGGAGATGGCTCCTTTGCCCCTTACATTGGAAGTTTCTCTACTTAAGGCTAAGACTATGGGGTTTTGAGTTTCCTCCCTTCTGAATATATATATATATCTCAGTTCCTCTGCATATATAAACTGTGCATATATTCAAGTGTGTGGCCGGGAACTGCACACAAAATTGCCGGTGAGGTCTAACCAGCACTGATCAGAGGAAAATCAGCATCTCCCTTCCTACCAATGTTGCTCTGAGGACACTGGACTCTTCAGGGGACACAACACACAGCAAATTAGATTCAATTCACTTTGACCAAAACCCTTCTGTTTTTATTTTTAAACAGCGCTAAGTCATACTTCTTCCATCCTGGGCTTATGCAATTGGTTATTTGTACTTCAAGTTGAGCAAACTAGGTAAGAGGATGGCTTTGGGTGTTCATATTGGGTTCCTAGTCTATGTCTATAATTTACCAGCTGTGTGACTTTGGGCAAGTTACATAATCTCTCTACTTGTCATTTTCATTATGTGTAAATGGCCATCTTGAGAGTACTGACTTCACAGAGTTATGAGACTAAATGAGCTAAGGCCTCAGCACTCAGCACAGTGCCTGATCATAGTAGACCTTCAATAATATTACCTATTATTGCCTACCGTTAGCTATGGTTAATATCCTAACCTTGTTATTGAGTCCTCTTTATCTTTTTCTTTTCTTTTTTTTTTTTTTTTGCGGCACGCGGGCCCCTCACTGCTGTGGCCTCTCCCGTGGCGGAGCACAGGCTCCGGACGCGCAGGCTCAGCGGCCACGGCTCACGGGCCCAGCCGCTCCGCGGCACGTGGGATCTTCCCGGACCGGGGCACGGACCCGCGTCCCCCGCATCGGCAGGCGGACTCTCAACCACTGCGCCACCAGGGAGTCCTCTTTTTCTTATTAAGCATAATTTAATTCAAATTTCTTCCAACATTGTACCAACCACAATTATAATTCACATGAATTCTATCTCTCTCTTAGAATTTCTTTGTTGAAGTTTTGTAAATCACAGAAGTAAGAGAGACATAGTCAGTATTTCCTATAGCTAACAGGAAAATAAATAACTCATGTCATGAATCTTCTGTGTTTGAGAATCTCACTCTACTGGTTACAAATTCACTTGTCATTCAGTCCATATTTGTTTACCTTGTTCCCAAGGATAGCGTGAAGATATCATGAATAACCCTGTAAAATGTCACATTGCTGTCCAGAGGAGAGCAACCAGGATACGACTCAGATTCATCTCATAGAAGCGAGAGCTGGAGAACATAGTCATATTTAGTGCCGAAAAGAGAGGAGATGGTGCACATAGTGGGAGATGTTGAAGAAGGTGACAATTTGGTGTGTGGGTTGGATGAGGGTGGAGAGAAGGTGGACGTGGATGACGTGAACGTCCACTGAGGCCAATGGCATGTTGGCAGCAAATGATTCTGGAAGTAGCTATTTCAAGCAGCCCACGCTGATACCTCCTTGACCTATGATTTAGAAGAAACAGTGGCCCCCTTTCGGGTTTTTCTCATGAATTAGTCTAAAATATGTCTTTGTTAAAGAGGAAGAAATGGATCTTTGAAATAAGTGGACATTGACAGCCAGGCAAGAAGGAGGAGGAGACCTATTCATGGGAAGAAAGAGAAGAAAAATTCACGGTAAAGTAGTGAACGTCCCCAGCTTCACCGCCCTCTCATTCATCTTAGGCGTGCCGGAACCCTAACCCTTTGCCTGTTGCGTTAACGAACATTTTGTTTCCTTGACCATCTTTACCCGGGTAATCCCTTCATTGAGACATCACTGGTGATATATTTATTTTAGAAGAAAATAGCATCAGCTTCCCTTTCTTTTCATAGGAAATACTATGTTATTTTTTGACAGTTTTAAAATGAGTTCTGGGTGATCCCCGAATCTTATAATCTAACATACACCAAAAGTGCAATGATGTACATCAGACCATTGCCTGGTAGAAAGGTTGGCTCAGCTGTTAATCATGTGACATGATGGCCTCTTGAAGGGTGGCTTTTCGAGATTGGTATTTGGGTTGAATGTACAGAGTCCTGAAAGGGATAGCCTCCTCTGGGAGATTTAAAATCAGATTGACTCTTTTGTTTTAAATTAGATGAGGACTTGCAGGGGAGCATAGATGTCACCACAGGAGATGGCAGACAGTTCGAGACTCCAGGAGTTTCCCAGGAGGGAGTGAGAGCCTTCCTGTCCCAGGGCTCTGAGACCAGGACAGCTGTGCCACCACGTAAGTAGATAATACACATGTACTAGATGGTAGAATTGGGTTATAAATTTTCTTTTAACACCATGACAATAGAATACAAAAACATATTTGAAAGATGAATTTAATAGGGTTATATGTAAATACCTGTACTTTAATATTTTTAAAAAGTGGCCTCTGTTAAGACAGGTGGAAATGTGGTTGAACTAAAGCACATGAATCAAAGGCTTAGAAGCTTTAGTTATTTGTAAGTTTAATATAAGTCATAAGTTTCTTTTGGTTACCTCAGACTTCTCAAAATCTGCAGGTGTGGGTTCATGTGTGTGTGTGTGTGCGTATGCCCATACACAATGGCTTTGACATCCCGGGCTGCATTAAGAGAGGTATCTTGATGGTGTATCCAGAGTCCGAGATCAGAGACTTCAGATCCATCTCACAAAAGCAATAGCCGGAGGACATGGTAATGTGCAGGGCAAAAGCAGCCTCAGAATGATCTGAAGATGGTTGGGCGTCCACTAGAATTATAAGACTTGGAAGGCTCTTGGGGAAAGGAGCTTACAGTACATTCTTTCTTCTTCTGGCAGAATCCCATGCAGTCTCTGCTTTCAGTGTGAAGTTCCACCCTTGCCTGCTCCAGAACCTGCGGTGCGAGAGCTCCATTTACATCTCTAGGTCATGTTCCACCACCAGGTCTGCTCCATTCTGCTGATGACTGGAGACTGACATGGTGGCAAATACCCACCAGGGAGACCTTTGTGTGGGTTGCTCTCCTACAGTTCAGATGAGATAATGGGCCTCAGGAGGGAAATTCTGCAATTTCCTTCGTTAACTACACTGTGCAAGAACATTATTACAGCAAGCAATTACAAGGAAATATAAAGCATCATTACAGAGCCATTGTCTCCGCTTTTAATTTTTTTCTAGTGCAATGTAATGTTGCCTTGTCATCTTCAATCCTTAATAAAATGTCCGTTGGTTGGCTGCCTGTGTCCTTATCATGATATCTTATTTATTTGAATCCTATTTTCAGATGTTCCTCAGCTCCCTTCTCTAGAATAACTAGAACTACGAGTGAATCAGCTAGTTGAAACTGTGAAATCTCTGGCTGGGTTTCTTCTCCACCTCCTAAGCTTCTGCATTACCATCCTCCATTATCTTGAGGGCAAGTGTTCTGGGAATGGAACCCACAAGAAGCAGATTTAGGCAATGTGTCACTCTCAAGAAATAGAATATAGGGCTTCCCTGGTGGCGCAGTGGTTGAGAGCCCACCTGCTGACGCAGGGGACATGGGTTCGTGCCCCGGTCCGGGAAGATCCCACATGCCGGAGCGGCTGGGCCCGTGAGCCATGGCCACTGAGCCTGCGCATCTGGAGCCTGTGCTCTGCAACGGGAGAGGCCACAACAGTGAGAGGCCTGCGTACCGCAAAAAAAAAAAAAAAAGAAAGAAAGAAATAGAATATCATTCTCACTGACAATTGAAATTGTCTTTGGATGGCTCATTTTTTCAGTGATCAATCAAAATGTGATACCTCTACACATTTTGCACAAATGTATTATAATGCAACTTAAAGCTGGCTATGATTTTTTAGTCTTAGGTTCAGGAGTATAGCAATAAAGAAAATACACAAAATCCCTATTTCATGGAACTTACAACCTAGTGGAGTGACAGACAAACAAAAGAGTAAACATGCATTTGTCAGGTGTTGATAAGTGCAACGGAAAAAAAAATTAAAGTGGGCATGAGAGGTATGGGGATGGTGGGTTATTTCTATGTTGTATTATGTGTTGAGGGAAGGCCTTGCTGACAAAGTGTCATTTGAACAGAGGCCTGAAGGAAGTCAGGGGCAAGCCATGCAGATATATGGGACCAGGCAGAGAGAAAAGCAAGTGCAAAGGCCCTGAGGCAGGCATGTGTCTGTTGTGTTCCAGGGTCAACAAGGTACAATTGTTGCTTAAGCAGAGCAGGCTGGGGGAAAATATCGGGAAATGAGATCAGACAGGCAGCAAGGGTTAAAATCAAGGTAAGGACTTGGACCAGACTCTACATGAGATGGGACTCCAATAGAGGGTTGGAGCAGCGGGGTGATGTGAAGGCTCCCTCTCTTTGGCTTGGGTATGTTGAGTTTGTGATGATGATAAGCCATTCCTGTGGTAATCAAGTGGACAGTAAGAGAGAAGTTTGGATTTTGGGGGAAGACGGGAATAGAAACTTCAGCTTTGGCCCCATAAAGTCATGGGAATGGACGACTCCTCCAGGAATTGACTGTGCACAGAGAAGGCTGAGTGCTGGGGCCCTCCAACTCTTAGAGGCTGAGTAGAAGAGGAGAGTCCAGCAAAGATCCACAGAAGGAGTAGCCAGTGAGGAGACCCAGAGGGGGTTTCACAGAGGCCCAGCCACTGAAAATACATCAGTGCTCACTTAAAAATGCAACGAAAACAACAAAAACAAAATCACTTTCTTCAGATAAGTATCACTGAATTTGAGTCACTAACTTATACAAGTGCTATAATTGTACCTCTATCTATACAAGAAACATATTCTATTAATAAAGAATTATGAATAGATAACAGGATCATGACTGTAACAGAAGCTGATAACGCCGCCTTCTCCTTGGCTAGTGAGATACACCTTGGAATTTTATGGAGCGAGAACAACAAACTGTATGCAGCCATGCTGCCCTGACGTGGATCTTTGGGGGAATTTTCACTGTATCTGCCTAATGTAGATACTTCTCACTGGGACTGTTCATGACTTAATGTGTATGTTTATATTTGAACATATTGTTCTGGTGCCTTTTATTTTCGGAATCACTTCAAAATGCACTCCTTCTTACTTCGGATTTTTGCTTGGAAATTTAAAGTTTATTACAGAATATTCTCCAAGTTAAGGAAGACTCCCTTTTCCATAGCCCCTCATAGCCTGGTAGGGGTCATTTCTACACTTATGATGATAATGTATACAACAAACACCATGTTTACACTTGATGTCTGGAAGATTCATTGCCGCTCTCTTGTCTTCATTTCTTTTCCTCTGTGAGTCTGGAAGGAGACCTCTCTTCATCACTTCCTTGTACATGCTCACTCCTTTGGAGAATTATTTTAACATCCTAAGAGAAGAGATTCAAAGAGAAGTCACGAATATTAGTAAATGAGTTAGAATGAATGATCACCTAATATGTGGCAGTGATTAAACAGTAAGTTGTTTTTATTTTTTCCTTTGAGAAAATTGTTCTCTATTTAGCTTGAATCCTGCCTTGCAACTTACTAGTTGTGCCCTTGGAAAGATAGCAAAGATCTTGGAGATTCCATTTCCTCATCTAATAACAGAGGTGTCATATCAGATTAAATAACATTTGTAAAAGCAGAGTTTGTCAATAATGGGAAAGGCAAAACATTATTTCCCTATCAATCAATAAAAAACAGTATCCACCTTCTATTAAAGGAAAAGTCTAATGCCAAATTAATCATGTCTACAGATTTGTAGAATTTTAGAACAGCAGATTATTTTGAGGGTGGGGGGACTATCTCATTTCTGTTTTTTTTAAACATTAGAGATTGAATGATCTGTTTTTTGTCCACTTAAAATACCCAGCTATGTTACATTTTAAATCACAGATGTTTGGGTTTCCCTGGTGGCGCAGTGGTCGAGAGTCCGCCTGCCGATGCAGGGGACACAGGTTTGTGCCCCGGTCCAGGAAGATCCCACATGCCGCGGAGCGGCTGGGCCCGTGAGCCATGGCCGCTGAGCCTGCGCGTCCGGAGCCTGTGCTCCACAAAAAAAAAAAATAAATAAATCACAGATGTTTGTAAAATAAATTTAAGACATTATCACAATGTAGAAGGGGTATAAGCACGTGTGAAAAATGTAGAATTATATTTATGCAGTTTCTAGTTTTTTAATTTTTTTTTTTTTTTTTAGGAAAGTGCTTTAAGAATATGTTTCTTTTCTTCAGAGCTGAGTTCCAAAGGTTTCTTTTTTTTTTTTAATTAATTAATTAATTTATTTATTTTTGGCTGTGCTGGGTCCCCGCTGCTTTGAGCGGGCCCTCTCCAGCTGCGGCGAGCCGGGGCCACTCCTCCCTGTGGGACGCAGGCTTCTCATTGTCCTGGCCCCTCCCGCCGCAGAGCACAGGCTCCAGGCACGCGGGATTCAGCAGCCGTGGTGCTCGGGCTTTAGTACTTGTGGCTCACGGGCTCCAGATCGCAGGCCCAGCTGCTCTGCGGCATGTGGGATCCTCCGGGGCCAGGGATCGAACCCGCCTCCCCTAGCACTGGCAGGTGGACTCCCAACCACTGCGCCACCAGCGAAGCCCCAGAGGTTTCTATCTGACCGTAGTCATTTCACTCATGAAAACATTAGTTAGTTCAGCATCTGAACGGACCCCTAATGAGGGACGCACCATCGCTGTACCAGTCACTGCCAGGAACCGTAGTGAATCATTTTCTTGAAGGAGCTTGTTCTTTGAATATACAGATCTCCTACAGCCAAAGGTCAATCTTAGGTGAGCTAAGCGAAAAAGAACAGCTGCTCGCCCTTGACCATTCTGGTCCTACCCTCCACAGTTCTTACTAATATGTCTTCTTTGCATAGTATATTGTTTGCAAATGGCTAATGCTGACTAGGGACTGTTAACTTGGGGATTAACGAATGAGCTGTCCTGTGATTACTTGACACTCCAGAGCAAGGGGGAAAATTATAAACTCTAGTATTTAAATCAGATTGTCTAGACTTAGAGCTGAAATCAGGGGCCATAGTTTTAAGTAGCAGTTAGTGGAGAAAAGCCTGAGAGAGTCTAGAAATGATTGACATGGGTGCCTTGAAAACACAAAGCGCCAAAGCAGCCATCATGTTTTGTTATAAACATAAAAGAGATGGTTGGAGTATATCTTAATGTCAGATACCTTGAAGACTGTGTCCCTTCCAGTTACATTTATATTTATAGGTATTTTGCCCTCACATAATTGGGTCCTGATGCATTTGTTTCTAAGAAATTCTCCTGTGACATTATGATTTTAACATGAAAAGATTTATTTTTATCTCCTAGTGAATGGAACCCTTAATTTTAAGGCTGTATGCTTAACGTACAGGCTTGTTAAAAGAAATCTACATTTATTCAGCATATGTTTGCATCACAAGAAACTACACTGCCTGGATTAGTATAGAAAAGTCCAATGTCCACTTATACTTGTAAATCTATTCATCAGAGGAAATTAATTGACTTTCCTCACTAACCACCCAGTGACAGTGTCCTCATTGATCTTGTTACATTTAACCAAAGCATTTTCTTAACAATTTAGGAACATTCCTTGAAAATAACCTCTCTGTAAAAGATCTATGAAACTAAAGTTAAATAAGTGGCTTTAGATTAAATAACTATAAAATCCAACACAAAATCTGGATCTTCTGCATAGGAATTGACCACATGGGGCTTCCTGGGACTTTGGTTTGGACCCTCTGTCATCATGGCACTGCACCAGTGAAAGCCTCCTTTCTTTCCAAAGAGCAGACACTGAATTCAGGAGTTGAAATGCCAGCTTTTTAGCTCATCCATGTACAATTTTGCACGGCTCAGAAATATTTCCTGTGAACTGCAACCACCAGCAGACCAGCAGTAATAATTATAGTAATAATAATTACTATGTATTGAGTGCTTTCTATCTACCAAGCACGGAGCTAAGCATTTTATATGGATTAAGTCATTTCATCCATACAAGGACCCTGTGAAGTATGGTTGATAATTAACCCTATTTTACAGATGGGGAAACCAAGGCACTACGAGGTCACTTGCCCAAGGTCACACAGTTCGTAAGTGTGAACCCAGTCAGCATGGTCTCTGACTCTGCTCTCCTAACCACAAAGCCAGGCCACCCACCAGAAGGAGCAAAAAATACAACGTATCAAAATAATTACACACACTCGCTTTTTTTTCACATGTATTTAAAATGCGTGTTGCTTCCAAACATGAACCTTGTAAACACAGAGCTGTTAGGTGACAACCTTCACTTCCCACTGTTTATAGCAGCAAACAACATTTTAACCTGAAAAACCACACTCTAGTTTTTGCTCTACTTATCTTGAAAGATCTTCAAATAACATCACTGTGGTTAAAGTTCATTTTAAAAATGTGATCTATTTACTTGTACATGGATATCTGGAGCAAAAAAACGATGACAGGATGAGAGTGTTGGTAACTGAGTCTTCAGAGATTTTTTTTATTTCTTTTCCTTTCTTTCTTTTCTTTATTTGCTTAGTGAAAATGAAAATAGAGCACCTTACTGGAAAGGGAACCTCTTTCCTTTTCGAACATCACAGTTAGGCTTTTCAGGTCCAAGGCTCAGCTCTCCTTGGGTCACAATCAGATGAAAGGGCCCGGATTAGATGATAGCGGGTGGTCCATCGCCCTCTCATGAGATTCCAGGGTGGAGTGACAGGGAGGAGATGCAAAGGACCAGGATGGGGAGGGTTGAAGAAGCTGACTCAGCAGAAGCACCTTGGCAATGAAGGAATGAATCATCGGACAGACAGACAGACAGACTGATGAACTCTTTTTCTACTGTTAGAGTATCAGGTGATACCTGAGCTATGAGGCTGGTTCATGGGAGGTCAGATACCCTCCATGTGGGGGGCTCTCAGCCAGAGGAGTCTGTGCACCAGAGAGGATTTGGGGAATGTGCAGAGGTCATTTTGGTCATCAATGCATCAAGGTGCTCCTGGAATATAGTGGGCTGCAGCCCAGAATATCAGACATCCTGCCACAATGGAGTCGGTCCTGTGCTGCTCAAAAATGTCAGGAGTGCTTCAGCTGGGGCGCAAGTTGATAAGACTCCTTCCAAGATGAGGGGAATATGCAAACTAACAAGAGCCCTGTGGACTTCAGCTTTCCCTGGGCGTCAGAACACATCTTCAGGGGACTTACCTTCGAAGGCAGTCAGTCATCTGTTGGTGGGTTTCTTTTTTCAGGAAAGTGCCAATACAATCTTCTCTGCAAGTCAATCATATTAAGTCATTCTAAAGTCTCCAGAAGTAAGAATGTTCCCCAAATCGTCCTGACTTTGTAGGGAGTTCTTCTCCCATTATAGGAGGAAATAAGCGTGGCATCGTTTTAGGGTCCTAATTGTTCTTGGTAACGTAAGATAAACCCTATTATATATAATTCCAAGGATTTGAAAATTATTTTACTGGCTTAAAATAGGAGGGCTGTTCCCTGAAATGTGGAACAGAATGTGTAGGATGAAATGCAGTCTCAAGTGATGGGCTTCTGGAACACATCTCACACAGAATGACGGTTGCCCAGGGGAAGGCAAAAGCAGGGAGACACCCACAGCTGGCAGACTGCTGCCCATCCTTTCTGTGACACCCACCCAACCACTTCTCTCCACCCTTTGTCTAGCTCTGATGTGCTCTGTTCCCACTAATTCCAGGGTCATACTGACTTATTCCCTCATCCTAAGTGGGGAAGAAAGCTGGTCTTTATTAACGCAAGTATGGAGTATGAGATGCCGAAAAGGGACCTGTGACATATCTGTCTCAATGCGAAGAGTAAATGCTTGTGGGATGTATGAGTACAATGACTTAGAACATTGCCAACCACATTTCCAAATATTTTGGGCCTGTTTAAATAAAGAGACATAAATAATTTTAAAAAGAGGTCTGTTAAATGTAGAGACATAATGATATGATATGCTTAAGAGGCAAAGAAACACTTAGGGATGAAGAAATTCACATCACATCATGCCCCTGCTCAGAAGCACAGCCATTCTCCATCGCTTTTCAGATTGAAACTATATTTCCCCACGTGATGTCTGGGTTCTTTGCAATCTGGCCTGATCTTACTAATTCAACGGGATCACTCCAAGCCCTTCACAGCCTGCTGTCTGCTCTTCAACCAGTGGGGTTCCACTCCTCCACGCTGCCCGGCTTCCACGCCTTCCCCCGGGCCTCTCTTTCCACCCAGGATGTGGTCTCCTCTCCACCCCTACAGCAAAATCCACATAGACCTTCTCTCCCCACCCTCTCGACTTTCTTAAACTCCAGCCATCTTTGAAGACTCAGTTTCTAGCACAAAAAGTCCTATGTTTTGAATTCCTGTAATTTTGCACTTGGGTGTGGTTTACCTTCTATCATTCTGTTATTGATTTAATTCCTGTGAGTAAACATTCTGTTGCAGACAGAAGTGGAATTTGCCTGGGAGCAGCAACTGAGTTTGGTACTCATGTTGCTGTCTCCCATGGAAACTTATTTTACTAGCCTCAGTGGTAAGTGCTCAGTATTGAATAGATATCCTAACAGCCATCGTTTCTGTAGTACTTGCCATGTGTCAGATACTGTGCCCCGTGCTTTAGAGGCACCATCTCCTTTAATCCTTTCCACAGCCCTTTGAATTAGGAATGGGTGTTATCCCCATTTAACAGGTGAGAAAGCCCGGGTCAAGGGAAAGTTAAGGTCAGGTATCTAGTGAGTGGTGGATCCGAGATTCAGTCCCATGACTTTATGATTCCAGAAGCTATGTTCTTAAATGCTGTCATCATACTTCACTACTAAAGTGCCTAGTGTCTGCCAGCTGGTTAGAAATCAATTTCAATTATTGCCAACAGAAGTCATAAAATGTAAAAAGGATCATCAATTTAGAACAAATAAATGTAGGTACAAAGATATTTAAGTCTGGATAGACTGAGTTCCGGGCATAGCAGGTTATCACTGAGGGGTCAGGAGAAACGCCTCTTAGATCACTTGCATCTTATCAAAGTGAAAGTGTTTTTATCTTAAACTCAGCAAACTCTTTGTAGTCCAATAAACGACTAACAGGAGGCAAATAGGAAGACTTCACGCTGTTAAGCGTGTGAGGCTTGTGAGAGGGTTGTAGCAACCTGCCACACTTTGAAAGGGGGTCACCCCTGCTTTCTGTAGCCCTTACTGTTGGTGACCCGGGACTTGCCCGGTGGGTGCACCTGCAGCACGTGTGTTTGAGATGTGCGCGGTTAAGGTAGCTCTGAGACACAGCTCCTCCTCTCTTCCTTCCTGTGTTCTGCTGACTTGGTCCGGTCTCTTTAGGTTTTGTCCTCAGTTTTCCCATCTTGAAGTTTCTCTGAGGGAACTCTCACACATTCCTTCATAAGCACTGTCACTGCATGAGCTACAGAGACAATGTGTGCCACGATTAGAGTACGGTGAACAGATCAGCACTTGGTTGGGGATCATGGTCCCCTCAGTTCTCTTCGGCAGGGGGACTCTATTTTCCATACTCTTCAATCATAAGCCAGGGCCATTCGATGGCTGAAATAATGCAGAACATGAATACGGCCACCCACCCAACTTTAACAGCCACCTACCTCCAGCCTTCTGTGGCAGACCCAAGTCCTCAGAGTCCCGATGGGGCAGCTCCATGGTACTATCCCTAGTACTGGTGGTCCTATCTGTAGTACTAATAGTATTATCCATACACTGATGGTCCTATCACGGTACCGATGTACTGATAGTCACCTCTACTCTGTCTGAACTTGCTGCCATTTGGGTATTGAGGGCTGGCCTTTCTGGCCTGACACCATTACCAGTTTAGCTTCCTCAGACCCTTTTCCAGCCTAGTTCAGCTTCTTCCTTCCTTCTACCCCTCCACATTTGTGATATCCCACCAAGCCCTGAACCTGAACTCAACCAAATTAAGACTGTATTAGGACCTTGGGGTAATACTCACAGGGATTTTATAGTCTGGATAACTTGAAATCAGATCTTGAATAAAAGGATGCTTCAGAAGAACAGCAACTTCAATTGGCTCCAGATTCTTGGAACCTAGGTCCTGAAATACTTTTATGAAGTTCTTAAAAGGAAAAAATAAAGAAAGTTGATTAACTTTACAATCCTGATGATGTTAAAATTTTTGTTTTTGAAAGGAATCATCATAATTTCTCTATGATGATACATTTGGGGAGAAATTCTATGAACATAGGCTCAAAATTGAGGGAAACTTTTCTTGGGTACAGGTTGCCCCTTTTATGAAGTAATCTAACTAACCTCTGAATACATGTTCTCTGTCTTTTGGTGGCTGGCAAATCTGTTAGCGTCCTGTGCTTCGATTGCTCCTCGGAACACTTTGCGTAGTGTTTCCATGGAAATCATTTCCGTGTTCGCATTTTCAGAGATTTCTTCTTCCTTTTCCTCCCCTTCCTCTTGTAATTCCCTTTCTTCACTTATAAAATTGTCCTCAAGTTCAGGATATTCCTCAATGGGACTCATATCAGTAAAGGAGGAGGTCTGTGCAATTCAATGAAGAGAGCATGAAGTCTTTCCAGGAATAGAGATATTTAGAAAACACCAGTTTGGTCCCGCACTTTTTATGCCCTGGGATGATAGTGCCTACTGCAAACTAGCTAAACAAAATCTAGAGATAGAATATGCTGGCTGCACTGGAAATCATGTTGAAATCCCAGACCAGTTCTGCTGGTAGTTGACAGAGGCCTCAGCGTAGGGGCGTCTTACTCACCTCCGTACAGGCTTCTGCTCACTATCCTGCCAGATACACCGCATTCCTCAGTGAAAGGACAGTGGAATGAATTTGTGTAACCACTGTTTTACACATGAAGCTAGATTTCTGAACAGGATTTGCTTTGGAAATTGCCTGCAGTCGAGAGGTTGTGGGCAAGTTAATTTCTCAAGCTTGACAGATTCTAAGAAGCTTTGGGAATGTTTGTTTGGACACTGGAGGTTAAACCCGACTAAACATCCAGAAGGGAAAATAGAAAACAAATTGAATACGGACAGATTGGGATTCTTATTGCTGTTCATTGACACTTGGCCAAGAGCCATGAACTCAGACACCGGCATTCTGAGCATGGGAAAGAGTAAATTGTTTCTGATGTAATTTCTTACGTATCAAAAGCCTGAAAAATATGCCTACCCTTTGATGCCATAATTATTGATCTAGGAATTGATCCTAAAGAACTATTCATGTACACAAAGACTTTTGTATAGGGATGTTCATTCCGTGTTACTTACAGCACAAATAGAAAACCTATGGCTCCAAAAATGGGGAATGGTGACATCAGTGATAGTGTCGGTCTGTGGCAGGATTCTATGCTGCTGTGAACATTTTGGTTTAGAAGGATACTGAGTGACATGAGAAAACGCTCATGGGATGAGTGCAGAAAGGAAACAGAACACAAATAATAAATATACCAGGATCCTCATTTTCGTATATAGCTATACTTAGAAATGAAAAAAAGAGAAACAGATACATTAAAGAATTGAAAGTAGTTACCTCTGATTGGTCAAACAGCTGATTTCTTTTTCACTTTGTTTTGTATTTTTCAAATTCTTTACAGTAGATTTGTACTTACTGTATTTACTGTTATAAATGTGTGTGTGTTTCTGAAGATGAGGTCCTAGCTATTCAATGATTTGCCATAGGAAAATGGGCATTTTCAGAATGTTGACTGGTCCAGTGTCAGAGAACGCCTGAGGGCTGATTCTCCTTTATTCCGATGAAGGAAAAATGCTAATTTAGGCTTAAAATTAGAGCAGGGTGCCAATACCTGTAAATGCTCAATTCAGTAGAAGCATTAAGTGCATAGATCGCGCAAGTTCTTTCCAAAGAGCCACGTAAGTCCCATGTGTAAAAGGATTATAACACAGCACAGAATTAAGCCTCTGGTTGTCATAAGCCCCTCTGAGGGATGTGCAGGGGCTGGGGGTAGTGCAGTAGAGACAGGTTGTATTTGCTCTAGCTCTGTGTGGTCACCTTGCTTTAGTTGGGTTTCCATATCCTTTGGTAAATTGGGAATTTAATCTAATCTTGGAGGGTGGGGGGAGAATGCTCTAGCAGGTGAAGTTTTTGGAATTAAGTACAGATATCTATCATCTACCTATCTATCATCTACCTATCTATCAATCTATCTATCTGTTCATCCAGCCTCTTCTCCATTTTAAACAGTTGAAATACTACTCGGCAGAAATGTGAAACTAGTTTTTTTGTCTCCATCTAAGAAGCCTGGGAATCATCACACTGGCTACCCGTCAATAATCCCCCCGGGGCGATAGAATATTTGCTGTGCTGAAATGAACATAGTTGAGATGCAGAACATCTTGCTGAATGACTGAAGGATGAATGAATTTCTATTCAGAGGGCGGCGCAGGTGCTACGCGGAGAAGACAGAGACAGAACCTGTGGGTGAGCACATGACCAGCTGGGCTGGATAAGCAGGCAATACCAAAATTGAACAGAGAAGGAACCTGCTCTCTCTGCACTATTTCCATAACTACAGAGGGCCCAACTTCTCAAAGACTTGCTATAATCATCATGGGATAAATAGATTTTTTATTTTAGTCAAAAGATAACAATTTAAACATTTGAGTGAAGAATCCTTAACTTGTTATATCAGAGGATGCTTTATAAATGTTTGCTATTTTTGCTCTCTAGGGGGCTGGGACAGAATAGACTTAGTGGTTCAGTGGGAGGGGAGGGAGAAGAGGGAGGCCAAGATCAGGACCAAAGGAGCCAGTTCAGCATCCTGGCGGGACTGCACGGTGTACGCAAGAGGGGGCTCCCAACAGACGCTCTGAAAGACCACGACTGTGAATGTGGGTGGATGAACAAAACCAGGGATGCTGGTTTGGAGAAAAGCCAGGGCTTCTGAATGAGCAATAATTAGTGGCATCAAAACTCACATTATCTTCCAAGCAGCGGGGCAGATTGTGGCGCTAGCAAGCACTATGTCACACTCTCAGAGACGGCCCTCGAGGACTCCCAGCAAACGTGCCCCTGGAGTGGTGCCTGACCGTGCATTTCTGCCATTCAGTCTGTTTAGTCCCACATCTCAGAAGGCAGAACAGAAGATCAGTCCTTAGGACTAATGTGAGGAAAGCACCAAAGAGCAGAATGGGACGCACATTTAAGATTTTCGAAACCCAAGGCCTCAAACCATCTCTGTCAAGATGCTTTAACAAGACTCTCAAAATGTGGGAGGTTCAAGCTCATAATTTATTAACTTCCAATATCACAACCCCAAACTCCACAGGTCAGGGTGAACCATTTTCTCAAATATCAACTTATTTGAAGCTTCACGATGACTAGTGCCTGCTCCTGAGTGCTTTGCTCTTGAGCTTCTTTTAAATTACCCAGAAAGCCGTGGGTTTTAACAGGAGGTCTGTGCCACGGTGAATAAAACAGCGTGAGTAGCAGATATAGACTCAGAAAGAATGAAGTATCAGGGCGATTTCCAGTTGTTTTTTGGAAAGCAAAAGCCGAGATCCCATTAAATGTCTTGGGAGTGAATATAGATCTATTGGAGGTGTTATTTCTGAGCAGGCTCATTTTACCTCCCTGGGATAAAGTTGCCCAGGGAACTAGAATACAGTTGGAAAGGGCACAGAAAGGGGGTGGCATAATTGGAGGCAGGATGGTGAGGGCTATAGGAGTAGGCAAGAATGAGGAAGGTGGGTGGATCCTGTATTTCAAAAGCCCCTATGGTTCACTCCCAGCCAGGAGTAGTCCTGTGTGTGTGGTGTGTGACAGACCTGCGCCCCATCCCTGCCCAACCACGGTTTCATCTCTGTTGTGCAGTGGTCATGGGGCAGTTCCTGCGCAGTGTCCTTGGGCTTTAAAAGAGCTCTTGAGAGAAGTACTCCAGGGGAGCTGCTTCCTGGATGGGCACT
Source organism: Monodon monoceros (assembly GCF_005190385.1). Lineage (NCBI taxonomy): Eukaryota > Metazoa > Chordata > Mammalia > Artiodactyla > Monodontidae > Monodon > Monodon monoceros. The sequence continues at coordinate 29,836,647 of NW_021703768.1, read as the reverse complement.
AGCTCCCGGTGAATGACCCATCGGGTCAGGGACAGGAGGGATGCAGTGCCTTCCTGTGCTAGCTGGCTTGGCTGCTACCCACCCAGAGAGCTGTCTGTTGCTATGGCAACCATTGTAGCACATACTTCCTTTTCCTGGTCTTTCTGGCTGGGTCAGGCCTCCTGAACCTGCTGTTGCCTCTGCCTCTGGAATGTCTGCTCTCCTCCTCTCTACCTTGGAGACGGGAGTCCCTCCCTTCCTTCTCTCTTCGTCTCTTTCTCCCCTTCTTTCCCTGCCATGTTCACAAACACTAATAGAGTATTTGCTGTGTGCATTACTGAGCACTTGCTACTTTGGAGGACATAAAGATGGGTAACAAGTCATCCCCAACTCAAGGTAGGAATAACAGCAGTAAGATTCAATAGATAAACCACCCCCTGCCTGAATTACTAGTTCTCCTTACTTCCCTCCTTTGCCCCCTACAGTCTGTCCTGTATGGGGGCACATTTTAAATCAAACGACCCTGCTCCGATGACTTCTCATCTCATCTCTTGACACAGTCAAAGCCAACGCCCCTCCAGGGCCCCTCGGAGCCCTCTCCCCCTCACTATCCTTGCCTGCTACTCTCCTCCAGCTCAATCCTCCCCAACTATACTGGCTGACTTGCGGTTCCTTAGGGTCCACCGGGCATGACCCCACTTGAGAGATTTTGCACTTACTGCTGTCTTCACTTAAAATGCGCTTCCTCCAGGGGTCTATCTGCAAGGCCCTCTCCCTCACCACTCTGGGCCTCTGCTTCCATGTCCTTTCACAGAGAGACCTTCTGTGACCATTCTATTTAACACTGCAACTCCCACCCAGTCTCCTATATTTTCCCCTCTATTCTTTATTCCCCATGTCTATGACCATTTGCTGTAGTCTTTATTTTACTTGCTTTATCCCCAGAGGTGCTGGATGAATGTTTGCTGAGTAAATGCACAGGTGCATGTGATGGTGCTCAGCCTTGCCGGAGAGGATCTGGATGTAAATGGGGCCCAGTTGCGGGAATGCTCCGTGGGTCGGGGGAAGCTTCATGAATGATCTGGTGGTTGAAATAGGCCTTGGGTACTGGGGAGCCCTCGAACCTTTCCAGATGAGCTGACGCGTACTCCAGGTGGAGGGGATAGCAAGAGCAAAGGTACGGAGGTGGCAAAGAAGAAGGTTTAGACCCCTCTTTTGATCTGTAAAGCCCCATGTTAATCTGTCCTTTATTCTGTGTTCCCTCCATGTGTGGGCCATCATTCTCCCATTCTTTCCTGTATGGATAAGGGCAATTAGATGGAATCCCTTTAGTGGAGCAAATTTGGCTTCTTCTATATCCTTTGCAGATCACAGGGCTACACAGAGGGTAGGATTTACAAAGCTAATTAATGAAGTAATTGATTGCTCCACTCAGTGAAATGTTTACTGAGCTCTGTAGCAGTAATTCAGATTCAGGAAGGCAGGTTAGGGGATGTAGAGCAAGACAGATGGCCCGTCCCTGCCCACAGAGTGCCCAGAGTCCAGAAAGGAAGCTGACCCTGTAGAAGTAGTTATCTATGAGGATTATGGTGAAGGGGGAAACACAGAATGCTATGGGAACACAGGGCAGGGTTGCCTGCCACCATTCCAGGTCAGGGAAGGTCTCCCTGAGGACAGGTTGAGACCTCCAGGCAGGTTATGATCCATGCCAGTGTTGGGTGAAGGAGACCCAATCTGTAGAGAGATGTAGGCAGACCACATCTAACTCGTCATTTATTTGGGAAAATGTAAATGGTCTTCCTATGTTCTAAGAAGACAGCATTCTTGAGTGGAAATAACAATAACTCCTTCCTGAATTTTCTGTCACTGTGTCAGTGTTAATGCTGAGTCTAAAGTACATCGAGGTGAAGAGCCTTGAGTTGTCAGCTTCCTAGGCAGCACTCTGGCCTCACCCTGCCCCTGATGGAAGGGGTAGGACATCATCCGGGTCATCTGCTCAGGGCTGAAATATAGGGCTGCCTGTAAAAGAGTCTATGTCTTCTGGGATGTGAAAGCTGTCATAGGAACTTCCCATTTTTTTCTCAGACAACCCAGCATACTCTGTTTTGACAAACATGTATGAAAGGAAAAGAACTGCAGCTAGGACATCCGAGGAGTCTGAACTGTGCAGCATCCCTCTCCCCCCTGGGGACACAGAGAAGAGCAGAAAAAAATCATTCCATCATGAGGGCCACTGCTCTGTCCCAAAAGGTCAGGTGAAGAGTAAAAAGTCATGCCAATGGACACCTAATAATTGTATTAGTCATTTCCCTGTTCTGAGGCTTTTCTACCTCCCCCAAAACAGGGAATGTCAACCCTTTAGAAATCGACAGGGGGATGTGAGGTTTTATTGGACATTAAGCTTTTCTGTCACTGGATGCAGGTGATACAAAGTGCCTGTGGAATTCAGGTGGCCAGGTTTGGGCCTGAAATACTATCAAGTGTCATATACATGTGGGATGTGTCTGAGGCCTGAACTTGTTTTACATAGAATTTCCACAGAGTGTGACTATCTTTCTCATTTCTCAGGATCAGCACTTCATGCAAAATAAAGGCTGCCCTTTACAGAGCAAACTGGTTTCACCAAAGAAACTTTGAGCAAATTTGGATTTAACTACCAAAACATTTTTTAGATAGTGGGTCCCTAGTTCTTAATCCAATTGAGTAAGGCGTTATCGAAGACCTAGTAAAGCATCGTGTGAGGAACCTGGGAAAATACAGAGATTGATAAAAGCCAGTCTTTGTTCTTAGAAGTTTAGGATCTTTTGGAATCCCCTCCAGACCCCAACGCTAGTCCATTTCTGGACCACAATTACCTTTTCTGCACCAAGAGGAGGCATTTCAATTGGCTGGAAGACGTGAGTCCCAGTGGCCACACTGAGGGCCCTGTAGACCCCTTCCACACTGTCTGGATGGCAGGCAAAATAAAGCAGCATCTGTGTGTAGTCAAGCTGAGGTGGATCCTTCTCACAGTCAGCAAATAATCTAAAGAAAAACTGTCACACAAAAGAATTTCAGCCACGGGTCAAATGCATACACTTTGGTAGACAGTAGATGGACGGGCAATGAAGAATCCCTCCCAAAGTTTTGGAATACGGTCACTTTCTGAGGACTGAATTACTATAATTAACATGTAATGAATGGTATGAACTGAAGAGTAGGCTAAGTAAAAAAACATAAAAAGTAGGGCTAGAAACATTCTGATGTTAAAGAAAATTGTATGCTAATCAATGGTACCAACATACTTAGGAATGAATGTGCTAATTAAGGTGGCAGGGATGACATGTTACGTAGGAAAAGGGAGCAAGGACCCCTCTGTCCATCCTCAGCTCCAGCTTGACAAACTGGGCCCTGACTCCCAACCATGAAGCTTCTGGTACATCTCACTCCCTGGGGAGTAGGGAGAAGGCAGGGAACAATGCCCAAAGCCACTGGGACTTGAGCCATTAGACTCTTTAAACTGGCCCGCGTTGCACTGAACTCCCCAGACTATTGACTGTAATGTGACTTCTTCCAGTGTAGACTCCCATGCGGAAAGAGTGTGCTTATCACTGAATATCAGCTTGTTTGGCAAGTCTCTCCCGCATCCTGAATGACTGAGCTGACGCTCAGATCTAGATGCAGTGTCTCATGCATTTGACAGCGTGAGGAGTTAGTGCCCCGGGACCTAATATCCTCTGGGGACCCGCAAATCCTAGGCCAAGCTCTGGGACACAGAGGTCACATTTAAGCAGTTACGTGGCCCTGTTTGGGGAGGTGACTGGCTCTTCTCAAACATCTGCATGCAGTGACCTGGAGAATCTTTTTTTATTTTTTTTTAATAAATATGTCTGTTTATAAAGTCATGGAACTGATTTTTTTAACATCTTAATTGTAGTATAATTGCTTTATATTGTTGTTTAGTTTCTGCTGTATAACAAAGTAAATCAGCTATACGTATACATATATCCCCATATCTCCTCCCTCTTGTGGCTCCCTCCCACCCTCCCTATCCCACCCCTCTAGGTGGTCACAAAGCACTGAGCTCATCTCCCTGTGCTATGCAGCTGCTTCCCACTAGCCATCTATTTTACATTTGGTAGTGTATATATGTCCATGCTACTCTTGCACTTCTTCCCAGCTTACACTTCCCCCTCCCCATGTCCTCAAGTCCATTCTCTATGTCTGCTTATTTATTCCTGTCCTGCCCCTAGGTTCGTCAGAACCATTTTCTTTTCTTTTCTTTTTTAATTCCATACATATGTGTTAGCATACGGTATTTGTTCTCCTCTCAATTTCGTTTCTTTTTATGGCTGAGTAATATTCCATTGTATATATGTGCCATGTCTTCTTTATCCATTCATTTGTCGATGGACACTTAGGTTGCATCCATGTCCTGGTTATTGTAAATAGAGGTGAAATGAACATTGTGGTACATGTCTCTTTATTATTATTATTATTATTTATTATTTTTTTTTTTTGCAGTACGCGGGCCTCTCACCATTGTGGCCTCTCCCGTTGCGGAGCACAGGCTCTGGACGCGCAGGTTCAGCGGCCATGGCTCACGGGCCCAGCCGCTCTGAGGCATGCGGGATCTTCCAGGACCGGGGCAGAAACCCACGTCCCCTGCATCGGCAGGCAGACTCTCAACCACTGTGCCACCAGGGAAGCCCCCGTGTCTCTTTTTAAATTATGGTTCTCAAGGTATATGCCTAGTAGTTCTATTTTTAGTTTCTTAAGGAACATTCATACTGTTCTCCATAGTGGTTGTATCAATTTACAGTCCCACCAACAGTGCAAGTGGGTTCCCTTTTCTCCACACCCTCTCCAGCATTTATTGTTTGTAGATTTTTTGATGATGGCCATTCTGACCAATGTGAGGTGATACCTCATTGTAGTTTTGATTCGCATTCCTCTAATGATTAGTGATGTTGAGCATCCTTTCATGTGTTTGTTGGCAATCTGTATATCTTTTTTGGAGAAATGTCTATTTAGGTCTTCTGCCCATTTTTGGATTGAGTGCTCTGTTTTTTGATATTGAGCTGCTTGTATATTTTGGATATTAATCCTTTGTCAGTTGCTTCATTTGCAAATATTTTCTCCCATTCTGAAGGTTGTCTTTTTCTCTTGTTTATGTTTTCCTTTGCTGTGCAAAAGATTTTAAGTTTCATTAGGTCCCATTTGTTTATTTTTGTTTTTATTTCCATTTCTCTAGGAGGTGGGTCAAGAAAGATCTTGCTGAGATTTATATCAAAGAGTGTTCTTCCTATGTTTCCCTCTATGAGTTTTATAGTGTCCAGTCTTACATTTAGGTCTTTAATCCATTTTGAGTTTATTTTTGTGTATGGTGTTAGGGAATGTTCTAATTTCATTCTTTTACATGTAGCTGTCCAGTTTTCCCAGTACCACTTATTGAAGAGGCTGTCTTTTCTCCATTGTATATTCTTGCCTCCTTTATCAAAGATAAGGTGACCGGGCTTCCCTGGTGGTGCAGTGGTTGAGAGTCCGCCTGCTGATGCAGGGGACACAGGTTTGTGCCCTGGTCCAGGAGGAGCCCACATGCTGCGAAGCAGCTAGGCCTGTGAGCCATGGCTGCTGAGCCTGTGCGTCCGGAGCCTGTGCTCTGCAACAGGAGAGGCCACAACGGTGAGAGGCCCATGTACCGCCAAAAAAAAAAAAAAAAAAAAAAAAAGATAAGGTGACCATATGTGTTTGGGTTTATCTCTAGGCTTTCTATCCTGTTCCATTGACCTATATTTCTGTTTTTGTTCCAGTACCATACTGTCTTGATTACTGTAGCTTTGTAGTATAGTCTGAAGTCAGGGAACCTGATTCCTCCAGCTCCGTTTTTCTTTCTCAAGATTGCTTTCACTATTTGGGGTCTTTTTTGTTTCCATACATATTGTGAAATTTTTTGTTCTAGTTCTGTGAAAAGTGACATTGGTAGTTTGATAGGGATTGCATTGAATCTGTAGATTGCTTTAGTCATTTTCACAGTGTTGATTCTTCTAATCCAAGAGCATGGTATATCTCTCCATCTGTATCATCTTGAATTGCTTTCATCAGTGTCTTATAGTTTTCTGCATATAGGTTTCTTGTCTCCTTAGGTAGGTTTATCCCTAGGTATTTTATTCTTTTTGTTGCAGTGGTAAATGGGAGTGTTTCCTTAATTTCTCTTTCAGATTTTTCATCATTAGTGTATAGGAATGCAAGAGATTTCTGTGCATTACTTTTGTATCCTGCTACTTTACCAAATGCATTGATTAGCTCTAGTAGTTTTCTGGTAGCATCTTTAGGATTCTCTATGTATAGTATTATGTCATCTGCAAACAGTGACAGCTTTACTTCTTCTTTTCCGATTTGGATTCCTTTTATTTCTTTTTCTTCTCTGATTGCTGTGGCTAAAACTTCCAAAACTATGTTGAATAATAGTGGTGAGAGTGGGCAATCTTGTCTTGTTCCTGATATAAGTGGAATGGTTTCAGTTTTTCACCATTGAGAATGATGCTGGCTGTGGGTTTGTCATATATGGTCTTTATTATGTTGAGGTAAGTTCCCTCTAGGCCTACTTTCTGGAGGGTTTTTATCATATATGGGTGTTGAATTTTGTCAAAAGCTTTATCTGCATCTATTGAGATGATCATATGGTATTTCTCCTTCACTTTGTTAATATGGTTTATCACATTGATTGCTTTGTTTATATTGAAGAATCCTTGCATTCCTGAGATAAACCCCAGTTGATCATGTATGATCCTTTTAATGAGCTGTTAGATTCTGTTTGCTAGTATTTTTTTGAGGATTTTTGCATCTCTGTTCATCAGTGATATTGGCCTATAGTTTTCTTTTTTTGTGACATCTTTTGTCTGGTTTTGGTATCAGGGTGATGGTGGCCTTGTAAAATGAGTTTGGGAGTGTTCCTCCCTGTGCTATATTTTGGAAGAGTTAGAGAAGGATAGGTGTTAGCTCTTCTCTAAATGTTTGATAGAATTTGCCTGGGAAGCTGTCTGGTCCTGGGCTATGGTCTGTTGGAAGATTTTTAATTTCAGTGCCTGTGATTGGTCTGTTTATATTTTCTATTTCTTCCTGATTCAGTATCCGAAGGTTGTGCTTTTCTAAGTATTTGTCCATTTCTTCCAGGTTGTCCATTTTACTAGTATAGAGTTGCTTGTAGTAGTCTCTTAGGATGCTTTGTGTTTCTGCAGTGTCTGTTGTAACTTCTCCTTTTTCATTTCTAATTTTATGATTTGAGTACACTCCCTCTTTTCCTTGATGAGTTTGCTAATGGTTTATTAATTTTGTTTATCTTCTGAAAGAACCAGCTTTTAGTTTTATTGATCTTTGCTATTGTTTCCTTCATTTTTTTTTCATTTATTTCTGATCTGATCTTTATGATTTCTTTCCTTTTGCTAACTTTGTTCTTCTTTCTCTAATTGCTTTAGGTGTAAGGTTATGTTGTTTATTTGAGATTTTTCTTGTTTCTTGAGGTAGGATTGTATTGCTATAAACTTCCCTCTTAGAATTGCTTTTGCTGCATCACATAGGTTTTGGGTCGTCATGTGTTCATTGTCATTTGTTTCTAGGTTTTTTTAATTTCCTCTTTGATTTCTTCAGTGATCTCTTGGTTATTTAGTAGTGTATTGTTTAGCCTCCATGTGTTTGTATTTTTTACAGTTTGTTTCCTGTAATTGATATCTAGTCTCACAGCGTTGTGGTCGGAAAAGATACTTGATATGATTTCAATTTTTTAAAATTTACTAAGGCTTGATTTGTGACCCAAGATATGATCTATCCTGGAGAATGTTCCATGAGCACTTGAGAAGAAAGTGTATTCTGTTGTTTTTGGATGGAATGTCCTATAAATATCATTTAAGTCCATCTTGTTTCACGTATCGTTTAGAGCTTGTGTTTCCTTATTTATTTTCATTTTGGATGATCTGTCCATTGCTGAAAGTGGGGTGTTAGAGTCCCCAACTATTCTTGTGTTACTGTCTATTTCCCTTTTTATGGCTGTTAGCATTTGCCTTATGTATTGCGGTGCTCCTATGTTGGGTGCATCAATATTTACAACTGTTATATCTTCTTTGATTGATCCTTTGATCATTATGTAGTGTCCTTCTTTGTCTCTTGTAATAGTCTTTATTTTAAAGTTTATTTTGTCTGATATGAGAATTGCTACTCCAGCTTTCTTTTGATTTCCATTTGCACGCTATATCTTTTTCCCTCCCCTCACTTTCAGTCTGTATGTGTCCCTAGGTCTGAAGTGGGTCTCTTGTAGACTGCATATATACAGGTCTTGTTTTTGTATCCATTCAGCCAGTCTATGTTTTTTGGTGGCAGCATTTAATCCATTTACATTTAAAGTAATTATTGATATGTACGTTCCTATTACCATTTTCTTAATTGTTTTGGGTTTGTTATTGTAGGTCTTTTCCTTCTCTTGTGTTTCCTGCCTAGAAAAGTTCCTTTAGCATTTCTTGTAAAGCTGGTTTTGTGGTGCTGAATTCTCTTAGCTTTTGCTTGTCTGTAAAGGTTTTAATTTCTCCGTCAAATCTGAATGAGATCCTTGCTGGGTAGAGTAATATTGGTTGTAGGTTTTTCCCTTTCATCACTTTAAATATGTCCTGCCACTCCCTTCTGTCTTGCAGAGTTTCTGCTGAAAGATCAGCTGTTAACCTTATGGGGATTCCCCTGTACGTTATTTGTTGCTTTTCCCTTGCTGCTTTTAATATTTTTTCTTTGTATTTAATTTTTGATAGTTTGATTAATATGTATCTTGGTGTGTTTCTCCTTGGATTTTTCCTGTATGGGACTCTCTGTGCTTCCTGGAGTTGATTGACTATTTCCTTTTCCATATTAGGGAAGTTTTTAACTATAATCTCTTCAAATATTTTCTTAGTCCTTTTTTTTATTCTCTTCTTCTTCTGGGACCCCTATAATTCTAATGTTGGTGCATTTAATGTTGTCCCAGAGGTCTCTAAGACTGTCCTCAATTCTTTTCATGCTTTCTTCTTTATTCTGCTCTGCAGTAGTTATTGCCACTATTTTATCATGCAGGTCACTTGTCCGTTCTTCTGCCTCAGTTATTCTGCTATTGATTCCTTCTAGAGCATTTTAAATTTCATTTATTGTGTTGTTCCTCACTGTTTGTTTGCTTGTTAGTTCTTCTAGGTCCTTGTTAAACGTTTCTTGTATTTTCTCCATTCTATTTACAAGATTTTGCATCATCTTTACTACCATTACTGTGAATTCTTTTTCAAGTAGACTCCCTCTTTCCTCTTCATTTGTTTGGCCTGGTGGGTTTTTACTTTGCTCCTTCATCTGCTGCATATTTCTCTGTCTTCTCATTTTCCTTAACTTACTGTGTTTGGGGTCTCCTTTTTGCAGGCTGCACGTTCATAGTTCCCGATGTTTTTGGTTTCTGCCCCCAGTGGATGAGGTTGGTCCAGTGGGTTGTGTAGGCTTCCTGGTGGAGGGCACTGGTGCCTGTGTTCTGGTAGATGAGGCTGGATCTTGTCTTTCTGCTGGGCAGTGTTGCGTCCAGTGGTAGGTTTTGGGGTGTCAGTGAACTTACTATGATTTTAGGCAGCCTCTCTGCTAATGGGTGGGGTTGTGTTCGTCTTGCTGGCTGTTTGGCATAGGGTGTCCAGCAGTGGAGATTGCTGATCATTGAGTGGAGCTGGGTCTTTGCATTGAGATGGAGATCTCTGGGAGAGCTCTCGCTGATTGATATTACATGGGGCCAGGAGGTCTCTGGTGGTCCAGTGTCCTGAACTCAGCTCTCCCACCTCAGAGGCTAAGGCCTGACAGCTCGCCAGAGCACCAAGACCCTGTCAGTCACACAGCTCAGAAGAAAAGGGAGGGAAAAACATTACATAAAATAAAATAATTAAAATAAAAAGTTTTAAAAAATTATTTTAAAAAGAGTAATTAAAAAGAAAAAGAGAGCAGCCCAACCAATAAACAAATCCCCTAATGATAACAAGTGCTAAAAACTATACTAAGATACACATAAAAATAAGAAACTAGTCAATCACATACAGCAAACCCCAAGTCTACAGTTGCTCTCAAAGTCCACCACCTCAATTTTGGGATGATTCATCGTCTGTTCAGGTATTCCACAGATGCAGGGTACATCAAGTTGATTGTGGAGATTTAATCTGCTGCTCCTGAGGCTGCTGGGAGAGATTTCCCTTTCTCTTCTTTGTTTGCACAGCTCCTGGGGTTCAGCTTTGGATTTGGCCCCGCCTCTGTGTGTAGGTCACCTTCTGGCACCTGTTCTTTGCCCACACCAGAGGGTGTTAAGGAGCGGCTGCTTGGGGGGCTCTGGCTCTCTGAGGCCAGGAGGGAGGGGCACGGAATGTGGGGCAAGCCTGTGAGGGCAGAGGCCAGCGTGACGTTGCACCAGCCTGAGCCGTACTGTGTGTTCTTCCGGCGAAGTTGTCTGTGGATCACGGGCCCCTGGCAGTTGTGGGCTGCACAGGTTCCTGGGAGGAGAGGTGTGGACAGTGACCTGTGCTTGCACACAGGCTTTCTGGTGGTTGCAGTAACAGCCTTAGCATCTCATGCCCGTCTCTGGGGTCCGTGCTGATAGCCACGGCTCGCGCCCGTCTCTGGAGCTCCTTTAGGTGGTGCTCTGAATCCCCCCTCCTCGCGCACCCCAAAACAATGGTCTGTTGCCTCTTAGGCAGGTCCGGACTTTTCCCCGGACTCCCTCCCGGCTAGCCGTGGTGCACTAACCCCCTGCAGGCTGTGTTCATGCCGCCAACCCCAGTCCTCTCCCTGCGCTCCGACCGAAGCCCAAGCCTCAGCTCCCAGCCCCCGCCTGCCCCGGCAGGTGAGCAGAGAAGCCCCTCGGGCTAGCGAGTGCCGGTTGGCACCGATCCTCTGTGCAGGAATCTCTCTGCTTTGCCCTCCGCACCCCTGTTGCTGTGCTCTCCTCCACTGCCCTGAAGCTCCCCCCCTCCGCCACCCACAGTCTCCGCCCGCGAAGGGGCTTCCTAGTGTGTGGAAACCTTTCCTCCTTCACAGCTCCCTCCCACTGGTGCAGGTCCAGTCCCTATTTTTTGTCTCTGTTTTTTTTTTTTCTTTTGCCCTACCCAGGTACGTGGGGAGTATTTTGCCTTTTGGGAGGTCTGAGGTCTTCTGCCAGCGTTCAGTAGGAGTTGTTCCACATGTAGATGTATTTTTGATGTATTTGTGGAAAGGAAGGTGATCTCTACGTCTTACTCTTCTGCCATCTTGAAGGTCCTCTGGAGAATCTTTTAAAAATGTATGTATATGTATAGCTGATTCACTTTGTTATAAAGCAGAAACGAACACACCATTGTAAAGCAATTATACTCCAATAAAGACGTTAAAAAAATAAAATAAAATGTAGATTCTTATTAAGTAAACGGCTCTGGAGCAGTCTCAGATTCTGCATGTTTAGCAAGCTCCTATACAATTCCCAAGACGCTGGCCCTGGCCTACACTTAAAGAAGCAAGTGCCTAGATCTAGAGACACCATGTTATTCTTTATTACTGACAGTCCTTACAACTATGAGCAAGTCTAATTATACATCCATGAGATAACAATTGGAAAAATTATTTTCTATTTGACAAATCCAATAAAATTTAAATAAAAATAACTTTGATAGGAAAATACATAACATACTGTTATGCTATGAATCTGAAAAGAATCTTAGAGGTCAATGGGCTCTGCAAGCTCGTTCATTCAGTCACCCCTTTTTATCAAACGTTTACTGAGGGTCTGCTGTGGCACCTAGCTAGGCTCAGATGCTTCAAAACACTCTCTGATGGTAAGGCAGCCTTAGGCATTTGAAGAGTCATGATCCAGCTTTTGGGTTCCTTTAGGACCTTATATTTTCTTCATCTTCCCACTTGCCTTTGGAAGTCCTCAGGGATTCCCAGCAGGACTAGGGGTAGAAGGGAGCTGACACCAACAGATAACCATGGCATTGTCCTTTCATGTTTATCTTCCATTTCTTTCATATGAATCCTTGAACTTTAATACTATTTTCATTGAAATGCTCTTAAAAAGGCTGTGTAGGTGCAACACATTATTTCCATTAACAAAGAAGTTCAATGTGATATATTGAAGGAAGATGGGCAAAAATAAGTTGACATGTGAACTCTTCCTGTAATTACACAGGCTTGATTTTAAACCAGTGGATGAGACATTCAAAAAAGGTGAGGCCTGCTATGTTCTTAAGATCATTTAAAATGTTGTTATAGAAGACTCCTAAGGAGGCTTCAGAGTTTCCCTGGAAAACCCCCTCAAATACATATGTTGTATAATACCTTGCCCTTGAATATGGGTGGGATTTGTAAATGTGATGGAAAGCCAATTTTCAGGAGTAAAGGTAAAGAGATTTTGCAGACACAAGGTCCTTAATCAGTTGATTTTGTGTTAATCAAACGAGAGCTCGACCTTGGGCTCTGATCTAATCATGTGAGCCCTTTTAAAAAGGACCCAGGACTTCAGGGAGAGATTTGAAGCCAGCAAGATGCTTTCCTGCTGGTCATGAAGAGGCAAACTCTGAAACCGTGAGAGGGCGTGTGGCAGGGAACAATAGGCAGCCTCTTGGAGCTGAAGTTCTCAGTCCTACAACTGCACGGATCTGATTCTGCCAGCAGCCCACCTTGGAAGCCAGTCCTGGAACCAATATTGGAATTGGCCTCAGCTAAGACTGCAACCCCAGCTGACACCTTGATTTTACCTTCTGAGACCCTGAGCAGAGGACCCAGCTAAGCCATGACTGGACTTCTGACTTACAGAAACTCTGAGGTAATAACTGGGCCTTGGTTTAAGCTACTATATTTGTGGAAATTTGTTACATAGACTCAAAACCCAACACAAATACTATGGTTTCATTCATTCAACAAGTACTTATTGGCTGTGCAGAATCTTAGACGGCTCCAGAAAAGTACTTAGGACTGTTCTAGAAATGCACTTACTAGGAAAGAGATAGATGCGTGCTTTTGAGGAGCTTAATTTCTAGAAGAGGAAGACAGACAGAATAAATAAAGTAAATTAGATAGTCATTATGGAAACACAGGGAAAAATGTAGGTCAAGGAAAGGGGAATTGGAGTGAAGGGTGGGGAAGAGGGGCAGGTTGCAGAACTGAGAAGATGAAATTGGACAAAGGTTGGAGGTGGGCAGGGAGTAGGCAGGTAGGACGTGCAGGGGAAGGGCCACACAGGCAGAGGAGAGCGCTGAGGCCAGTGTCCTCAGGTAGGAGCGCGCCTGCACATTTGATCAACACGGAGGAGGCCAGAGTGGCTGAGGCAGGGGACAGAAGAGGCAAGGCCGGTTGGTTTCTTGAGGACTTTGGGTTTTCCTCTGACTAAAACGCAGTGCTGTGGGATGGCTGGAGCAGAGGCTGCTGTGATCTGCCTGTGACCTGAGCCAAGACAAGGGAGACATGGAGGACCTGTGGTGAGGCCGCTGCTGTCATGCTGGTGAAGTTGGCTGGTTTGTTCCAGTGACAGCAATGGGACTTGGAACAGGTGGTCTGATCCTGGACGTATTTTGAGGGTAGAACTACGGGCATTTCCTGAAGGACTGGATGTGGGGTTTTGAAAAGGAAGAGAACTGGGGATGACTCCTAGGGTTTTGGCCTGAGCAAGAGGAAGGACAGAGTTGCCACTGACCAACATGGAGAGGGCTCTAGGTGAAGGTGGGGCAGTGGGGTGGTGGGGATGGGAGGTCAGGGACCCAGTCTTGGACATGATGAGTTTGAAATGTCTACAAGAATATTCAAGTGGAGATGTCCAATAGACAGTCGTGTCTAGGAGTCTAACGTTTGGAAGAGAGGTTAGGGGTGGTGGAAATAGACACTTGGGATTTGTTAGCAAAAAGCTAGTATTTCAAACCACGAGCCTGGCTTCAACAAATATTAACAGCCCAAAGACATAGAAGGATTTCATGTGGACGGAAGCTGTGGAGAAGAGATTAAGACAAAACCGTGAATTTGCATATGGTGAGATTAAATTGCCTTTTCTCAAGAAATCCCTATGAATTTTTAAAACACTGGAATAGTTGCTCTTGATGTTGTGTGGAAAGCTGGGCAGCCAGGCCATGGCTGAACCTTGTCAGTTATAAGGAAGTGAGTTGTCACTGTCAGGGGACAATGATGTGATTGCAACACAGACGTGTCTCAGGGTTCCTTTTATGGATGCAACTGGACATCTTACCCAGTGCCTAGGACTCTGAGGTCATCTGAGTCCACAGACAGCAGGAATTACAGTCTGTCCCTGGGACCCCTGGCGGCCCTGGATTGTAGAGAACACAGATGACAAAGCAGGGGAGCTGGGTGTGGCCAGCTAGATCGTAGGCCAAGCCCTCTTCGTGGGGTGTTTTTTCCCCTGATTTGGTCTTTACTCACTCTAATTATGGCCAAAAAAGTAAACGTATTATATTGTTTTATGTTTTCCCTTTGCACCCCTTTCTTTAGCTTCTTAACCATTAACTGGTGTTTTACCATGTAGAGTTAGTGTGGTTAGCTTCTGTTTAGCTGACACTGACATCGGGCTAACTGTGTGCCAATCACTGTTCTAAAAGTACCACACATATGAACTCATGCTGCACAACACTCCCAGCAGAGAGGGATGAAAATAAAACCACAGCACAGAGAGGGTAGGTAACTCCATCAAGACCTCGCAGCTTGTCAGCCGTGGCATCTGTGCTTTTAATCCCAGTTGAAGGGCGTTGAGATTTATGAAATGCTGAGCATCCAGTCCATGGGGCAGAGAGGACACCACCCTCTTTTGTCCTCTGGACAACACACACACACACACACACACACACACACACACACACCTGTCAACCATCCTTTGCCCTGTAAGAGCGCTTCTTTCTCAGGCTCTGTGGTCCTGCCTCTGCCCCCCACTTTGTTCCTTTCCTATGTTCACTTTCCAGCAGCTTGGGTAGCAGCAGGTGGGAGCCACACCCTTCCTTGGCATCCCAAGGCCCTTTCCGGCCTCACTGTGTCGCAGTCCTCGGGCTGACCAACACAGGCTCTCTCCCGCCTTTAGCAGCTCTGTGAGCCATGGAAGGGCTCTGCTCTGATAAACACTTCTAAAAACTTCTGGCTGAAAAGGAAGTTACTTGACATCGTATTCAGACTGCTGGCTTCTTCCCAAGGAAGGAAGAACCTGTTTATATTGTTGACAGATTTGTTCAAAGAATCATATAGAGACACCTTCCAAAGGTTTACAGGAGAATTGAGCTCAGTTCTCCAGTTTATAAAACAACCAACAACCAAAACAAAAAACTGCCCGTACAACTGCCGGCCTCATGTCTTGGACACTTTTTGGTAACTCCCTGACCCCTTTCTTTCACCTGCTCTCCTGCTAGCATCTAAGAGAGATGCTCAAAGAATATGCGTCCAATGGAAGGGAATTGCTCACTTTCAGGTTACGACTGGAGTCATGTTCAATTTTGCACTGCAGTTTTTAACTCATGGCAGGCTGAATTGATCAATCGATATACAAAGTTTGCTCTCATGTCTGAATCTACCATTCGACTTTTCTCATATTTTATTGAGCTTGGATGTGTTGAAGTCAGAATGGTTTTCAGATTTTAAGGACTCGCATTCTATTGTGGCCTCAGGGATAGAAGCTAATGATGACGATAATGGTGATGGTACTTCTGATGATAATAATGATAATCCGACGGGTAGTGGGCAATACAGTAGGCAAACTCTTGGAATGTTGCTCAAGTTAGTCAAAGTCAAAGAGAAATGAACAAAGACATATACTGGTGAAAGTCAGTTCTTATCCAAAGCTTTTACAATTGGAAGGGCATTTAGCGAAAAGCGTGTTCAGTACCAGCTTATTTGCTAGATGAGAAAAGTGAAACCCGGAGAGCTTATAGATATTGTCTGGGATCACATAGTGAGTAAACAGGAGAAGCCTGTCTAAGATTTTGGTCCCTGCTTCCCTCCAGACTCTCCTATGATGTCGCCATAGTGAATATTAAACTCTGCACTTGGGGGATACAGCAAAGGACCCGGGAGTCAGGGTGGAGTCTAAGACTAATTACACAAGTGGGAGAAAAGACAAGAAATGGATCAATGTTATGGAATTACCTCTATAAGATGCTCCTGCCTATTGAATGGCAGAGGTTCAAGGGGATTTTCTGGAATTTTTATATCTTCATCTCCCGTAAACCACAGACCAGCCTACACAGAAAACAAAAATGAGAATCATTAAAGTTACACTGAGATGTAATTGTTCCTCTGAAAACCACAGAGATTGAAGCCATCTCTGTAGGTGCCTAGAGCAGTGGTCTCCAAAGTAGGGTGCAGAAACCATGGGGATGCTGGAGAAAATACTAGGACTTCCATTCACATGTATTGGATCTCATTCTTTTGTAATTTTTATTTAAAAAAGTTTGATAATGTATAGAATGCATTAGTGCAGTAGTACACATGAATAATTTATAAATGAAACCCCACATACTGGGGTGCCTGCTGTACTGTAACTGTTGCAGCATGCAATGAAGCTGGGAGGTCGCCGCCCCGGGGTGTTGCTTGCATAGCAGTACTTTGGAGGGGTCAGTGCCCTCCACTAGCTCATATCGCTCATGGCCTGTTCATGTTGCTCTCTGTTCTCGGAGCCTAGTGTGGTGCTGGGGCATATTGTTGGTGTTGGAAATCTTTGCTGAGTGAGTGACTGACTGAATCAAGAGCTCAGGACCTACTTTTTAATGACAACCTTCATTCTCAGCCCATGTCTGACACTAATTATCAAATCCCTCGGTTCCCATTTGGCGATGCCTCACCCCCTCTCCCTTCCTCTCACGTCTACTGCTGCCATGCTGGTGTACAGCCTCATTGCCTCCATCACAGGCTGCTCCAGCAACCTCGGAGCTGTCTTCATTTCCAGTCTTTCTCTTATTTGTTTCAGCTCAGACCATTTGACCATATCAGTTTTCTCAAAACTTTAATCTTGTCATGTCATTCTCTGCTTAGAACCATTTCCTACTCTTGCTCTTTTGCTCACATCATTACTCCTACCTGAGGCGACTGCCTGTTCACCAATGTAAACCTACTCATCTTTCCAGACCCAGCTTAGATCACACCTCCTCAGGGAAGCCCTCTTTGATCTCTCCTCGAAACTCCAATTTGACTTGTTTATACCAGATATTTGGCATTCAGTTCATTCCTTTGGGTGTTTTCATTCATGTCTGCTACTGAACATCAGGTATTAATTCCTCGGGTTCAAAGAATGTGTCTTGCCAATCTTAACTTTTAAACATGTCAAGCACTTCATATACATAAGCATCTTGTTCCTAGGTCTTTCTCCCTTACCATCTTCCAGAGTGACAATCTACCCTTGGCACTGCCTACTTCCAAGAACCATTGGCCAGCCTAACCTGACTCTGGCCTGTGCTTGTGCCTTCTTTCCTTCGAAGAATCACCCGTGTTTTGAGAGAAGGCTGGAGTGACACTAGGTAGCTTGTAAGGGGATGCAGCCCCCAGAGGTGAGGACCGGGTTTTCTTTTCATTTAGAACAGAGGAGTGCTGGCCATGGAGACGCCTGTGAGGGAGAAGACACAGAAGAAGCTAAGGTCCAGCACGGGCTCGGGCTTTGAATGTAAGTGCTTTGCACTGACTGGGAAGAATCCTTGCCCAGTGGCCAATCTGTGGACCATAAGTACCACTCCATGGAGAATAGAGAGATGAGGAATGTAGGTAAGATTTATGCTTCAGGTCATGATGGAGTGACAAAACTCAGAATTACCCTCCTGCCTTAAACAATAAAAAAAAAAATCCAATATATATGTAACATAATTTTTTCAGATGTTAGACAACAGGCAACTCAGGACAGTAATTCCTGAAATAAGGAGAACAATGAGGACCCAAGTATTGCTCAGGCTACAGTGTCAGGAGAGGCACCCAGATAGAGCTGGCACATCTTGCTGGATTGACAAGATAGATTTGGAGCTGGGGGAGGCCACGATGACTAGAATTTTCAGGGCAAAACACTAGAGATGCATTGAAAGAGAGGGTGAGCCCTAGAGATCTGTAGAAAGATCTCCTCAAGTCTTGACTGAAAGCCAACCTCTGGATGTATGTGTGGAAAATGCCAGAAGCTGGAGAAAGAACCACAGGAAAGGAGTAAGCTGAACTGTTCCTGAGTCTCACACAGGGCTGGGACTATGTTACCACCAGGGAAAATGTTACCACTCGGCAGAGTGGAAGGACCTCCTGATACACAAGGCATTGGGTAGCACCCCCAGGAGGATATTGCCTTAGTAGTGGGGCTAGATTAGCCCTAAACTAAAGGTTGCCTGGACCCACCCTTATCAATCTTACTGTAACCTTGAAAGGATAAAACTGATTGCAAATGACATTACTGCATGCCCGACAATATTTAAGGGTATATAAAATTGGACACCCACCAATATAAAATTTATAACATCTGGCATCCTGTACAAAGGCATGCAAAAAAGCCAGAAAATATAACCCATAGTCAGAAGAAACCTCAATCAATAGAAACAAACACTGAAATACACAGATGATAGAATGAACAGACAAGGATGTTCATTTAGCTGTTCTAAATATATTTCATTTATTCAAGGAGACAGAGAAAAATGCATATAATGAAGAGAGAAATGAAGGATATAAAAAGACCCAATTTAAAGAGATCAAAAATATATTTCAAATAAAAATACACTGGATTGTATTAATAATAGATTTGACTCTGCAAAGGAAATGATCAGTGAACTAGAAGATGGAGAAGTAGAAATGAATACGAAATAAAGTCAGAGAGAAAAAAAAAATGGAAAGAAAAAAGAATCCAGGGTCAGCATTCTGTGGGGCAAATATGTGACTGGATTTTGAGAATGGGGGAGGGGAGTACAGGAAAAATATTTGGAAAAACATTTCTGAAAATTTTCCAAATTTGACAAAAACGGCAAGCCCACAGGTGCAGGAAACTCAGTGAAACACAAGCAAAAGAAATATGAACAGAAGCACACTGAGGAACACGATAATCAAATTGCTGAAAACCAGTGATAAAGAGGAAATATTAAAAGAAGGTTTCCTACTCATCTCTGATTTCTCAACCATCAATTCCATATGCAATTCTTTCAATGCACAGGAATTTTCCCTTGTTCTTAAAACCAAGAATTCAGTCATGTTAGTTTTTAAAAAATAGATGATATTTTAAAGATTAGGAAACTGTTTCAAAGTGTTTCACATACAAGAGGGTCACATGAGAAAGAAGAAAGAACCTAATCAGAGAACAACTTATATTTTTAAAAAAGTCAACCATGAAAACGTTAGCAGTGCGAAATGTTAAACGTGAACTGTAGGTTGGGTTTAAATTGATCAAGCAAGGTTCAGTCAGCCACATCTTGCCCCACTGGATAATCAGGTGATTTATCCTTGAAATGTGGAAATGTCCTTTGTGGACATTTGGTCAAAGAATAAATAAAATATGGTCAAAGAATTTTAGGTTAGTTTACTTTCCCTTAGAGAGCAAGTGCTGCGCTGTTTGGATCCTAGAACATCTGATTCATTAAGCCTATGATAACCTGCATTCTCATTGACAGAAGATGAGTTTAGAGAGTTCACCATCAAAGCATTCTGCATGAGTGTGACTAAACATCCACACGTGACAGAGGCAAGAGTGTGACAGCTGCAATAGGGCTGGAGCAAAGGCAGGTGCACTTTTATGCTCGCGTGGCTTAGCCCAGGTATGCAGCCGCAGCAGCTTCACAAACGCTGTATCTTATTCCATTTTAGAAGCTGGGGAAATCAGCGTACTCTTAAGTGGCGGTTATGATGAACTTGCAGTTAGTCAAAAGAAAAGAAAAAAGGCAAAATAAAAAGCAGAGTAGGGAGCTTATTTATTTATTTATTTTCCCCCCAGAGAACTTCATTTCAGCAGTGTAGTTGTACTATTTGACTACTGTATTCGAAGGTGGCATTTTCAACAAATCATAAGATTTTACCCTAGAAGCTGTTTTGACAGTCCCATGAAAGAACTCTGTGTGTGTGATGTGGAGAGCGCTAGAGATCTGTGAGTCATGTGGGGAGGTCAAGCGGGCCTCTCCAAATGGCCACCTTGTCCTGAGCCTCCTGAGGAGTGGGCGTTGGGTGCGTAAGCTGAGAGGGCAGAGCTCAGAAATCAGCTGCTCCCAAAACCCAGGCAGTGTTCTGATAAGTATTTCTGAGTTTCTGTTTCATGCAGCAGCCAACTTTCTCTAAGAAATTCACACTTTTGGTGAGGGAGCTTTCTGGTTTTGCTCAGCACTGTGGTACAAATTACGAACACCTAAGTTCGTCTCACGTTTGTGCAAAAAGATGTTTAAATTGACAACCTGTGTTCATTGGCACATACTGTAAAGAGTGAATGTTGGTATATTCACGAGTGCCCACTTTTAAAAATCTTAAGCCAACAAGAAAATAGAGTAAGTTTTGCCCTGCTGTTTATGTTTTTACACAAAACATCTCTATAAGTTGTAAGCCCAGGTCCAGGACAGTGAAAGAATTCACAAAGTGCTCTACTTGGGAAGTACATAAATTAGAGCCCAATCAGCTATGCGCCTTTCTTGATCAGGCTGGAAGAACCTCTTCTATGTGGAAGTGCTATTTCCTCTGGCTCAACTGTCTGAGCGTGGGAACGTCAGGGCCGTCTATGAGCACGTCTTTCATTAATCAAGGAAGAAAAGAGAAGCAGGAAGAGATGTGATCTTTCAATGGTGAAATATACATGAGCTACAGGCACCTAGAGATTATCACCCTGTTTCAAAGTCAGCACCTTATAAACGTTTCCACCTTTCGTGTCTACCAGCAATGTGAAGTGGTGAGAATTAGGATGAATTCGATTAGTAGACACAAAATAAGTCATTCAGGCCCTTCTTAGTTATGGCATTTCATTCTTCCTCCCTCCTTACTCAAGCTTCTCAAAAATGAATCGACTGTCTTATCTTCACTTCTTAAAGGCCTATTTATTCCATCAATCCTCTGCAATCTAGACTCTGTACGCTCCCAAAATTGCTCTGGTGAAGGTCAGTAGTTACATCCTATCTACAAGTCCAATGGCTAGGTACCATGTTACTGGATTATCCATCACTTTACACACTTCCCTCGGGTGATCTGGTCCATTCATAACCCCAACAACTGCCTACGTGATAGTGATTGGCTTCTGCATCTGCCATATCAGATGGGACATTTCTGTCTGCATTTCCCACAGACATTTCAAACTCAACATGTCCAAAAACATCTTACCGTTCACCACGCTTGTGACCAAAAGAAAAAAATAAAAAACCCTGCCCCTTTCCCTGTGTTCATTGTAACTGCTGTTGCTACTCCCGGAGTATTTGGTATTGGGCATTGGGCTGATGAAAAGCTCTGCAGGCGATTCTAATGTACAGCCAAGGTTAAGAACCACTTGGTAGGACAACAATGATGTTTTCTGTGATTTCTTTCAGAACCCTTATCTCTCCAAGCAGTTCTGACTTTTTCAGACCCTTCCCTGGGGGTGGGAGCCAGACTTCTACCTGGGACTTGGACAGTGCCTGTGCTGACTCTAGGTGCCTAGACATGGGCCATGAGACCTGGTGTTGTGAGATCAGGGAGCTTCTTAGGTCAGAAGTACTCTGGTAGGGTTAGTGCCACCAGGGGCTGGTAGTGACCTGCATATACTGCTCGAAAGTGACTGTGCCCAGGTGTTCCTCATCCACAGCCTGGAACCTCTGCAGGGTCTCCAAGAGTTCCTCCTCCAGAGGAATGGGCCAAGGCAGCGCGACTACTAACAAGAATTTCCGCCAGTCCACGAACTCCGAGTTTGTTACCAATAAAGATGTTATCTCCTGCAACTAGAAGAAAGCAGGAAATGCCATTGGAATGTTTGTATGACTCTCTTGTGACACTCTACCTGCTCGTGTTTCTTAGTAAGAGATTCTGATGAAGGAAGTAAGATTTTAGCTTGGCCAATAGGGTCAGTTCTCACTTTTGTTCCCTCAGGTTCTACCAAGCAATCCACGCCAGACAGAACTTAGTGTTTTTGATTTTTGCTTCCTTGACATTTGTGGTTTTTGCTTACCGTTACACAAGGAATTAACACTTTTGACTGTACTATACTTTGTACCTTTTCAGCAGAGAAGGAATAAAGATGCTAATTACGAGTGTGGGAGGGCTCTACAACTTGTAGGGAAATACTCTTTAACCACTTTGTTTTCTTAAGGAACAGAATACAAGGAAAAGAAAGCACTGCCAGAATCATCTACTATTACTAGTTAGGATCACTCTATCTGGTAGTAATAAATACAAACTCACTGGCTGAGCCTCATGGTCTCTGTAGTGTTTCATTGACTGTCAGCATCGTCACTTATTTTCAAATACTGAGCATGAACATACTAAGTGTCTTAACTTGAAGTTCATTCATTTGTTCATCCAGGTTTATTGGCTGCTACTAAAATGTCGGTTACTGTGCAGGTACTGGTTATTTGAAAACTCTTGACTTATTGATTAAAGAAGAATTCTCAAAGCTTGAAATCCAAACAAAATAGAAGCTTACTTCAGGTTGAGTGAGGTTCATCCAACTACTAGGAAAGTTGTTTGTTCCAAGGTTCATGGTTACCAAATCCAGCAGAACGTCAGCAAATGCTTTGTTTCCTATTATGCCTAAAATACAATGAGAAATATTTTTCCGTTTTATTATGTGATTTGTTTCTTTCACTAAAATAGAACAAATAATGGATATTTGTATAATCACTTTATTCATTCTCTTTAAAACTTTAGCCTTTAGAGAAACAGAAGACACTTTGGAAACATAAAAATAATAATCAATTTCCTGATTTTCTCCAATGGTTGTTTCTCAGCTAAGTCAGCACGTCTTTTTTGGTGAGTAATAAATTGTTCAGACTGAGTAAGATACTGAGGCTTTATATTTTAGTTTGGAGTCTTCTTTGACCTTGTACTCAGAATAGGTTGAATTTAAAAAACTACTGCAAAGGGCTTCCCTGGTGGTGCAGTGGTTGAGAGTCCGCCTGCTGATGCAGGGGATGCGGGTTCGTGCCCCGGTCCGGGAGGATCCCACATGCCGCGGAGCGGCTGGGCCCGTGAGCCATGGTCGCTGAGCCTGCGTGTCTGGAGCCTGTGCTCCGCAATGGGAAAGGCCACGACAGTGAAAGGCCCGCGTACCACAAACAAACAAACAAACAAACAAAAAACTACTGCAAGGGTTCCTATTTTTCAGCAGGGCACTAGAGTAAAATGTTTTGGTAAATATGGGATAAAGGTGTTTCAAACGCATGCACATCACCACTGTGATCAAGGTAACACATTTATCCTCATTTTGCTTTTTTAGATCAGAATATATTTAGTTTGGTAAATGTCGGGATATTTGAATTATCAAATTACTAGATTTGAAGTGCTAATTTAGTCATCTAATTGGCTCAAACACTGTGATATATTTTATAAAAGATAACTAACCTTTTAAAGCCTTTTGCTCTTAAACACTAAACTACTTTACCTTGAGATGTTTGTTTAGTCTTTGCTCATTTCAAATTGCATGCACATGCATCAAAAAACAAATAGGAAAGCAAAATAAATGTATTTCCTTAAAAAAATGTCTAACTCCCATAGTGTCGGTACCTTCTAGAACCAGGAGACACTCCTACATGTATTCGGGTATCTTTCAGGTCCAGAGTATATAGCTATTCTTCTTTGTTTAGGAATAAAAAGAGTGAAACAGGGGCTTCCCTGGTGGCGCAGTGGTTGAGAGTCCGCCTGCCTAATGCAGGGGACACGGGTTCGTGCCCCGGTCTGGGAAGATCCCACATGCCGCGGAGCGGCTAGGCCCGTGAGCCATGGCTGCCGAGCCTGCGCGTCCGGAGCCTGTGCTCCGCAACGGGAGGGGCCACAACAGTGAGAGGCCCGCGTACCGCAAAAAAAGAGTGAAACGTAGATGTAGAATCTCAAATTTTTCTTCCCATATCTAAGTTTTTAGCATTTCTAAAGTCCAACATGAACTTTATCATTTCCTCTAAACTTTAGGAAAATGTAGTAATCCTTTTAAAATTTCAGTGGTTCAAATAACATGTGCAAGGTTCAGATCTGGAAAGCAATTTTCTTGGTAGCAAGAGCAGAATCTTTCTTTCTTTGATAAGACTGTATATCCAACAGGTTGTTCAGAAATAAATTCTCTATCCTTTTTGATCAAACCTGAGTATCCAATTTTATAGAGATGAGAATAACTTTCCCAGGTAGTGGAACTTTTGGTAAAATGATCTTTACATGATACTATATTGGTTTACAGACAAGTTAGAAATTATCCATTCATGTTTCTCAAGATGAAACCATGAATAAACTCAATTGAAACCATGAAGAGGCTCAAAGTATTTAAAAATTCTGGTAGATACCTAAAATATTTCCACTGTCTCTAACAGCTATGGTGCAAGCAAAGTGTAAGAAAATACTTTCAGTTCACATAGGAATTGTTTATCTGGGAACCCTAGTGTGAAATGTGAAAACTATTTTGACATTTGGCCTCGTTACTTAAATGACCAAGGCATATAATAATATGGCCTTCACATATAATGCAGTAGCGGAAACAGATAAGCTTACAAATTTTGTTTACAGATCAAAAAATATTCTCTTTCCATTTGGCCCTAAGTTAGTTACCTAATGCAACCGTCATTTAGAATTATCCAGGAAAAAGTTAATTGTAAGCCAGGCCTAAAGGAACTCAGATCATAATTATAGTCTAGTTACCCTTAGCAGTAACTCTCAGAAAGAAGACATCAAAATAATACCATTGCTTAGAAGTATATACTTCACCCAAAGAATGTGAAAGAATGTGTGAATAAAGAACTAGAATTAGAAAGTCAGAGGAAAACCAGTCTTTGGATTTTTGCTCTGTAGGTCTGGATGATGCCAAATGCCTTTTGTGTTTGATATGAAGACTGGCGACTTTTACTTTTAACTTTCGGGTTTTTGAAAATAGTTCTTTTTGCTACGATCAGTGATGAGGTCAACATTTGTCACATTACTAATCGCTTTCGTCAAGCCTTTCTGAGTTTGATGAACAATCCGAGGTAGGTCTTTTGTCATCAGTTGAAGATGGTGTTCTTGTATTCCATCAGTGAATGGCTTTCCTAGGGTCAAAGTTATAAGTGTCTGGAGAATTCAGCTGAATTATCAGGAGATCTGTCATGCTATCAGCCTTGACCTTGGCATGCATTTGTGACTTAGTGCCCTTCATCTGACTAAAGCCACGTTCTGCTTCAGCTGAACTTGCAAGGAGGCTCGGCACTAGGTCCACGAGTGTTAGGATGTTCGGATACTTGTGTAACTAAACAGAATTCACAGAATCCCAGGTCAATGTGTGGATGTTCTGAAATCTAGGAGGAAAAATGAAAAATGTAAAAGATCGAGACTCCTAAGTTTTATTCCAATATTTATAAATATCAACTAGGTTACTTATGCTCACCTAGCATAAATCTCTAATTTCAACATGCTCCTTTCTGTGTCTACTTCGTCAATTTTCACCTTGGCAGCTTCCAATACTGGTTCATAATGTGCAATCAGGATGGACACCTCTTTTTCTCCAAATTCTGCAATCAATACGCCCAACAAAACATCACATATCTTAAAGACATGTATACAGACAATCAAAGAACAACAGATTCAGAGCCGGAGTTCATACGTTACCTTGATTTATCTTTGCTGGCTGCAGTTTAAAGCTCCCAGTCGTGGCTGCCTTCACCACATCTTGGTTGACATCTCTGAAACAGCCTCGCAGCCTCTTGATAAGATGTGTTAAAACCATGTTTCTCACATCAGAAATGTTTCGCTTTCCTGCGAGGAGGCAGTTACCCTGAAAGTGTGTGACTGAATCCACTGGGCGTTCTTTTGGCCCTGGTCTGGGGAGGGGAAAAAAAAATCCCCCAAGTAGACAATTATGTGCAAAAGCACGTAGCAAATGGTTTCCCAAGTCCATCTGTCTGGTTGGATAGACTCTCAGATCATCCCGGACTCCTCACCTTGTCTGATATATTCTGAGCATTTCCAGTGTTGACTCTAGGGTGGCAAATATATCAGCAATTGAAGAGTTTCTGTTCTGATTGATGCGGGACAGAATGCTGAGGACATCAGTGACACCCAGCAAGAAGTGGACAAATTTAACAATGTCTGCCTGCAGGAGGGACTCTACAAGGTCTTTGGCTTTCTGATGATTGGTGTCACTTCTGCCTTCCCTTTTCTGTAACATGGGCTAGGAAAAAACAGTGGTTTATCTTTCTCAAAATTATTATTTCAAATAAAAGTAAAAGTATTCTTTTTAGTCTGAAAAAACTAAAATAGTACAGTATTTCAAAATTACTTACCGAATGCAGCTGCTGGACAATTGATATCCTTTGAGAAGATTCTGGAGGGAGGCCTGTAATCCTTGAAGCCACCTCCGGCCTCCTAGTTGAGAAGGTATCACAGGTCGAAGGTGAAGGCCTTTGAAAGTACCAGAGCACTCTTATGAACAGGAGAATTGTGATAGAAGTGGTAAGTGCTGCGGAGAAGGTCTCTGACATCGTTGTACAGGGGAATGCTCTGGAACGCCGCTTTGTAAGCTACCTCGAGATGATGCGCAGAGCAATACACAGTCAGCGCACGTGGCTGGATTTCTCTTAAAAGCAGGGCCAGCCCGCTGCCGTCTTCTCGCTCTGAGCCATGGGCGCCATCACTTGCGAAACCAACCAGTTTCTTTGCCCAGTCTTGGTTCGATAGTCGAAGTTGAAGATTTCTCATTAGAGTGTTCTCAGGGGCATGTTTTATTGCCAGAGGTCCCTTCTTTCCCCCTGTCTGTACCCCAACGATTTGGCAGTGTCCTTTCCCTGAGCACGCTCACTGCTTGTACACAAGGTCAGCTTCCTCGATTGAACTGTCTGTGATCTCATCACTGAGGACGGAGAAAAACTTACTTTTTTCTAATGTCTCTCTTAGAGTTCGCTGTTCTACTTCAGCAATAAACTATGTAAATGTTGTGGCCAATTTGTTCGTTCTGAATACCGGGCCAGTATCATCACCCTTCATATCATCTAACGAGCACATCCAGATAAAATCATTGAGGGGACGTCCGGTCTTGGCGATGGCGTGGCAGGATGGGAACAAGCTCTCCACCCTCCTGAGGGTAACCTTGCTCATGGTCATCACCATCAGCTCCGTGGTGGTTTTGCTCCCTGGGGAACCTCTTGTCACTTCCACGAGGGAAGCCTTGGTGTGAGCCTGGCTGAGATGGTGCGTGTTGAGAAATTCAGTCCGGAAGTTGTTGGTGCCATAAAAAAAACTCACTTGGTTTCCCTTCGACTTCACTCCATGTTTACGACACAGGCCACAGAACATAAGATCTAGTATCTCATCATATACAAGCCAAGGCTATTTTTTAAGACAAGTTTTCAAAAATTGATTGTTCCTCTTTGGGAGGTTACGGTCAAGCTTCTGAGGACTTTTCTGCTTTTTGGTGACTCGACTCAGAATGCCTACCTTTAAAATAACTCCATGTGATTATTTTAAGTAATCACCAATGCCTACCCGCAGTTTTGCTTAATCCCTGTCTCCCCTACACTTGCTCATTATTCCTGGAACAATCTTAGTGAGTGCTTACTACTTAGCAGGCATTTTGGTTAGTATGCCAAGTGCTCTACATCATTTAATCGTCATCATCCAGTATCCCTATTTTATAGTTAAGAAAGTAGGTCAACTACTAGTATCCATCACCATTTTATGGGTCAAAAACCTAGGGCACAGAGAGGTTAATTAATTTGTCCGATGTCACAGTGGTCATATGTGGTGAAGCTGGCGGTTGCTAGCAGGCAGTCTTACCCTCCACGTTTACACACTTCATATTACAGGTTTCTCTTATGGACAAAAGGTGCTATGGTCTCCTTCCCCCTAGAATCCGTTTCTCCAGGCAGGAGAGGGGCACAGCATTTTGCTGTCATTTCCTTCCCGAGGTGAAAGACAAGAATCACAGGACATGAAGGGCAGTGTGTCTACAGGATTTGCTTTGGACGCCTCTCCCCTCCTGCCTCAGCTCCGTCTTCTCTGACAGTGGTAGGGCCAATTTACTACAAGAAGGGCATCCTTCCCGGATGGTTTTGAGGGATGATGAGACTGTTTCTGAGAGCGGCAGATGGCTACTGTCTCCCCCAAAAGCCTCAACTAACCAAGAGGCAGGGGTAAGAAGCGTACCTGGCTTGTTCCCTGAACGGAGTAACTAGAAAGCTCTGTGGGTTTTCCTAGGCTTAGCATCTCTGAGAAAATTCTAAAACTATGATACTATATATCGGCAGGTAAGTAAGCCCCCTATTTTGGTCTGAAAGGTAGTTCAGTTAGTCCGACATTTACACAAATCAAGAAATACAGAAAGATTTCTGAGAAAAGGTACGATAAGAAAGGACTGATGCTATTGACAGGAATAGCTCACCAGGTGGCAAAATCTAGGGATCAGAGCAGAAAGGAGTGTGGCCCCCAGGTGCCCTGTGGTTTTCTCAGCGGGTAAACTCCTTCTGCTTGCTTAGATTCAGATCACAGAAATATGTCATGCACCTTCAAAATCTCAATGTAGATTCCATTTTCCCCGGTGCCTGGAATACTCCGCCCCTGTTTTGCTTCTTGGAAAGTTCTATCCAAAAGTTTCCCATGGGCTACAGCCTTTGCTGACCCACACAGACAGCAACAACTACTTCCTCCTTGAATTCCTGTAAAAATCACATAGCTGGATGATCTAGCCTGGCCAGTACAGCCTAGACTTCCTGAATTTGTGCCCTGTCTCTGAGACCAGTCACTGATTCTAAGGGTCTCTAAGAGGAGTTTGAAGGAGGGACCCTTGTTAGTTTTTGGAACAAAGTTATAGGCCTTGAACAACTAAATGCTGTGTCTCTTGAAGAAGGAGTGAGGGTACAGAAATTGCTGGATGGTGTTCTCTCCTGATAGCCTCTCAGCAGAAGCCAAAATAGCTATGAACTGAATCTCTATAGACATTACATAAAGTACTGATGGGCTTACAAGGAAAAGGAGTTCTTATGGTTTAAGTGGGGACTTTGGAACACTGCAAAAGTGTTCTAGTTTCAACAGACTCCAAATTGCTTCCCTTGGAGAAAGACTGTCTTCCTGATGTGCTGACACTTGATGTTTGGGACAAGATGTACCTACCCAGAGCTTACTGCAGTACACAAAATGAGTGTTTTTGTTTTGGATGTTTACAGTCCGCAGGGAGCCACATACCTCATGGTTCAATTCCACCAGGTATTGTGTTTTTTTTCTGAAACTGCTCTGGGGTAATGCTGCAGGTGCCTACTAGGGTATGTGCACCTTCAGGATACCGAGCTCACATTTTGGATAATAATAAGCGTAGTTTGTATCAATATTGTATACTGTTCTATATTATATAGATTCCACATATACGCATTAATATACGATATTTGTTTTTCTCTTTCTGCCTTACTTCCCTCTGTATGACAGTCTCTAGGTCCATCCACATCTCTACATAATCTCTATATAATAATGTAATATTACTGCAATTATATAATTAAGTGATAATGGCTTATATCACACTTAAATTGCACATTCAATGCACCAGGCGCTTTTAAAGCACTTTACATACATTAATTACTCTAATGGTCATAACAATCCCATGAAATACCCCATTTTCCAGATGAGGCAAGTGTGAAAAAAGAGGTTAAATAACTTGCCCAAGGTCATACTACAGTCATTTGACAAGAGGGGGATTTGAAAAGAGCTATCTGACTCTTCTTACTCATGGATGGGTCTTCCACATCCAGCCATGGGCAAGAAGTGTATTAACGTGGAAATGCTAGTATGGGGGCTGATACATAGGGCCTAGCACCATACCAATATTGGCTACTGTCATAATTCTGAAAATACTTGCTAAATCCCTTCTATGATGGGACAATGCTCATGGGAATGATACTTGGGGCAGTCAGTGGAAAGAATGTCTTGGTGATTTAGGCTCTCTCTTACTTAAGCTACTTCTAAAATTCTAAAGTATAGATCTGTGCTGGGTGGCAAGAAAAATGCTAAGCATGATAAGTTGTTTCATTACATTTTGCATAATCTTGTGTGATTACCACATATAAGGTCAGTTTTTATGGCATATTTGTGACAATCAACAAATGGTATTTTATGTCTAATTACTGCCTTTTCCAAAGGAGATTTAGAATCATGACAAATGGCAGAATTTGACAAGGAAAGGAGTGCTGAATATAAGCACTCCTTATCTACTATATTTGACAGTATACGACACATTTTTAATTTTCCATTGTTTTCAGTAAGGACTATCTTAATGAAGACTTAATTTTCATATGGCTAACCAGTACTCAGTGAAAACTCCGTAAGCTTTACTTCTTTCCATTAATACCTTTTATTTTTTGAATTTTATTTTATATTTTTTATACAGCAGTGTCTTATTGGTTATCTATTTTATACATATTAGTGTATATATGTCAATCCCAATCTCCCAGTTCATCCCCCACCAAACCCCACCACCACCTTTCCCCCCTTGGTGTCCATACGTTTGTTCTCTACATCTGTGTCTCTATTTCTGCCTTGCAAAACGATTCATCTGTACCATTTTTATAGATTCCACATATATGCACTAATATACGATATTTGTTTTTCTCTTTCTGTCTTACTTCCCTCTGTATGACAGTCTCTAGGTCCATCCATGTCTCTACAAATGACTCAGTTTCGTTCCTTTTTATGGCTGAGTAATATTCCAGTGTGTATATGTACCACATCTTCTTTACCCATTCGTCTGTTGATGGGCATTTAGGTTGCTTCCATGACCTGGCTATTGTAAATAGTGGTGCAATGAACATTGGGTGCATGTGTCTTTTATTTTTTTCTTTTCCAGTGTGATGCTATTTACTTCTTTTTTTTTTTTTTAAATCTTTATTGGAGTATAATTGATTTACAATGGTGTGTTAGTTTCTGCTGCATAACAAAGTGAATCAGCTATACATATATATATATCACCATATCTCCTCTCTCTTGCGGCTCCCTCCCACCCTCCCTATCCCACCCCTCTAGGTGGACACAAAGCACCAAGCTGATCTCCCTGTGCTACGCAGCTGCTTCCCACTAGCTATCTATTTTACATTTGGTAGTGTATATATGTCCATGCCACTCTCTCACTTCTTCACAGCTTACCCTTCCCCCTCCCCGTGTCCTCAAGTCCATTCTCTACGTCTGTGTCTTTATTCCTGTCCTGCCCCTAGGTTCTTCAGAACCATTTTTTTTTTTAGATTCCATATATATGTGTTAGCATACGGTATTTGTTTTTCTCTTTCTGACTTACTTCACTCTGTATGACAGTGTCTAGGTCCATCCAACTCACTACAAATAACTCAATTTCATTTCTTTTTATGGCTGAGTAATATTCCATTGCATATATGTACTATATCTTCTTTATCCATTCATCTGTTGATGGACACTTAGGTTGCTTCCATGTCCTGGATATTGTAAATAGAGCTGCAATGAATATTGTGGTACATGACTCTTTTTGAATTACGGTTTTCTCAGGGTATATGCCCAGTAGTGGGATTGCTGGGTCATATGGTAGTTCTATTTTTCGTTTTTTTTTTTTTTTTTGTGGTACGCGGACCTCTCACTGTTGTGACCTCTCCCACTGCGGAGCACAGGCTCTGGACGCACAGGCTCAGTGGCCATGGCTCACAGGCCTAGCTGCTCCGCAGCATGTGGGATCCTCCCAGACCAGGGCACGAACCCACGTCCCCTGCATCGGCAGGCAGACTCTCAACCACTGCGCCACCAGGGAAGCCCCTATTTTTCATTTTTTAAGGAACCTCCATACTGTTCTCCATAGTGGCTGTATCAATTTACACTCCCACCAACAGTGCAAGAGGGTTCCCTTTTCTCCACACCTTCTCCAGCATTTATTGTTTACAGATTTTTTGATGATGGGTATTCTGACTGGTGTAAGGTAATACCTCATTGTAGTTTTGATTTGCATTTCTCTAGTGATTAGTGATGTTGAGCATCCTTTCATGTGTTTGTTGGCAATCTGTATATCTTCTCTGGAGAAATGTCTATGTAGGTCTTCTGCCCATTTTTGGATTGGGTTGTTTGTTTTTTGATATTGAGCTGTATGAGCTGCTTGTATATTTTGAAGATTAATCCTTTGTCAGTTGCTTCGTTTGAAAATATTTTCTCCCATTCTGAGGGTTGTCTTTTTGTCTTGGTTATAGTTTCCTTCACTGTGCAAAAGTTTTTAAGTTTCATTAGGTCCCATTTGTTTATTTTTGTTTTTATTTCCATTACTCTAGGAGGTGGGCCAAGAAAGATCTTGCTGAGATTTATGTCAAAGAGTGTTCTTCCTATGTTTCCCTCTAAGAGTTTTATAGTGTCCAGTCTTACATTTAGGTCTTTAATCCATTTTGAGTTTATTTTTGTGTATGGTGTTAGGGAGTGTTCTAATTACATTCTTTTACATGTAGCTGTCCAGTATTCCCAGCACCACTTATTGAAGAGACTATCTTTTCTGCATTGTATATTCTTGTCTCCTTTGTCATAGATTAGTTGACCATAGGTGCATGGGTTTATCTCTGGGCTTTCTATCCTGTTCCATTGATCTATATTTCTGTTTTTGTGCCAGTACCATATTGTCTTGATTACTGTAGCTTTGTAGTATAGTCTGAAGTCAGGGAGTCTGATTCCTCCAGCTCTGTTTCTTCCCCTCAAGACTGCTTTGGCTATTTGGCTTCTTTTGTGTCTCCATACAAATTTTAAGATTTTTCGTTCTAGTTCTGTAAAAAATGCCATTGGTAATTTGATAGGGATTGCATTGATCTGTAGAGTGCTTTGGGTAATACAGTCATTTTCACAATATTGATTCTTCCAATCCAAGAACATGGTATATCTCTCCCTCTGTTTGAGTCATCTTTGATTTCTTTCATCAGTGTATTATAGTTTTCTGAGTACAGGTCTTTTACCTCCTTAGATAGGTTTATTCCTAGGTATTTTATTCTTTTGGTTGCAATGGTGAATAACATGTTTTCCTTAATTTCTCTTTCTGATCTTTCATTGTTAGTGTATAGGAATGCAAGTGATCTCTGTGCATTAATTTTGTATCCTGCAATTTTACCAAATTGATTGATTAGCTCTACTAGTTTTCTGGTGGCATCTTTAGGATTATCTATGTATAGTATCATGTCATCTGCAAACAGTGATGGTTTTACTTCTTCTTTTCCAATTTGTATTCCTTTTATTTCTTTTTCTTCTCTGATTGCCATGGCTAGGACTTCCAAAACTATGTTGAATAAGAGTGGCGAGCGTGGGCATCCTTGTCTTGTTCCTGATCTTAGAGGAAATGCTTTTAGTTTTTCACTATTGAGAATGATGTTTGCTCTGGGTTTGTCATATATGACATTTATTATGAAGTAGGTTCCCTCTATGCCCACTTTCTGGAGAGTTTTTATCATAAATAGGTGTTGAATTTTGTCAAAAGCTTTTTCTGCATCTATTGAGATGATCATATGGTTTTCATTCTTCAATTTGTTAATATGGTGTATCACATGGATTGATTTGCATATATTGAAGAATCCTTGCATTCCTGGGATAAGTCCCACTTGATCATTGTGTATGACCCTTTTAATGTACTTTTGGATTCTGTTTGCTAATATTTTGTTGAGGGTTTTTGCATCTATATTCATCAGTGATATTGGTCTGTAATTTTCTTTTTTTGTAGTTTCTTTGTCTGGTTTTGGTATCAGGGTGATGGTGGCCTTGTAGAATGAGTTTGGGAGTATTCCTTCCTCTTCAACTTTTTGGAAGAGTTTGAGAAGGATGGATGTTAGCTCTTCCCTAAATGTTTGATAGAATTCACCTGTGAAGCCATCTGGTCCTGGACTTTTGTTTGTTGGAAGATTTTAAGTCACAGTTTCAATTTCATTACTTGTGATCGGTCTGTTCATATTTTCTATTTCTTCCTGGTTCAGTCTCGGAAGGTTATACTTTTCTAAGAATTTGTTCATTTCTTTCAGGTTGTCATTTTATTGGCATAGAGTTGCTTGTAGTAGTCTCTTAGGATGCTTTGTATTTCTGCAGTGTCTGTTGTAACTTCTTTTTCATTTCTAATTTTATTGATTTGAGTCCTCTCCCTCTTTTTCTTGATAAGTCTGGCTAAAGGTTTATAAATTTTGTTTATCTTCTCAAAGAACCAGCCTTTAGTTTTATTGATCTTTGCTATTGTTTTCTTTGTTTCTATTTTATTTATTTCTGCTTTGATCTTTATGATTTCTTTCCTTCTCCTAACTTCGGGTTTTATTTGTTCTTCTTTCTCTACTTCCTTTAGGTGTAAGGTTAGACTGTTTATTTGAGATTTTTCTTGTTTCTTGAGGTAGGATTGTATTGCTATAAACTTCCCTCTTAGAACTGCTTTTGCTGCATCCCATAGGTTTTGGATCATCGTGTTTTCATTGTCATTTGTCTCTACATATTTTTTTATTTCCTCTTTGATTTCTTCAGTGATCTCTTGGTTATTTAGTAGTGCATTATCTTCCATGTGTTTGTGTTTTTTACATTTTTTCCCTGTAATTTATTTCTAATATCATAGTGTTGTGGTCAGAAAAGATGCTTGATATGATTTTAATTTTCTTAAATTTACTGAGGCTTGATTTGTGACCCAAGATGTGATCTATCCTAGAGAATGTTCCACGTGCACTTGAGAAGAAAGTGTAATCTGCTGTTTTTGGATGGAATGTTCTATAAATATCAATTAAATCTATCTGGTCTATTGTGTCATTTAAAGCTTTTGTTTCCTTTTTAATTTTCTGTCTGGATGATCTGTCCATTGGTGTAAGTGAGATGTTAAAGTCCCCCACTATTATTGCATTACTGTCGATTTCCTCTTTTATAGCTGTTGGTATTTGCCTTATGTATTGAGGTGCTTCTATGTTGGGTGCATATATATTTGTAATTGTTATATCTTCTTCTTGGATTGATCCCTTGATCATTATGTAGTGTCCTTCCTTGTCTCTTGTAATGTTCTTTATTTTAAAGTCTATTTTATCTGATATGAGTATTGCTACTCTAGCTTTCTTTTGGTTTCCATTTGCATGGAATATCTTTTTCCATCCCCTCACTTTCAGTCAGTATGTTTCCCTAGGTCTGAAGTGGGTCTCTTGGAGACAGCCTATATATGGGTCTTGTCTTTGTATCCATTCAGCGAGCCTGTGTCTTTTGGCTGGAGCATTTAATCCATTCACATTTAAGGTAATTATTGGTATGTATGTTCCTATTACCATTTTCTTAATTGTTATGGTTTTGGTTTTGTGGGTCCCTTTCTTCTCTTGTGTTTCCCACTTAGAGAAGTTCCTTTAGCATTTGTTGTAGAGCTGGTTTGGTGGTGCTGAATTCTCGTAGCTTTTGCTTGCCTGTAAAGCTTTTGATTTCTCCATCGAATCTGAATGAGATCCTTGCTGGGTAGAGTAATCTTGGTTGTAGGTTATTTCCTTTCATCACTTTAAATATATCGTGCCACTCCCTCTGTCTTGTAGAGTTTCTGCTGAGAAATCAGCTGTTAATCTTATGGGAGTTCCCTTGTATGTTATTTGTCATTTTTCCCTTGTTGCTTTTAATAATTTTTGTTTGTCTTTAATTTTTGTCAGTTTGATTACTATGTGTTTTGGCATGTTTCTCCTTGGGTTTGTCCTGCCTGGGACTCTCTGTGCTTCCTGGACTTGGGTGGCTATTCTCTTTCCCATGTTAGGGAAGTTTTCAACCATAATCTATTCAAATATTTTCTCAGGTCCTTTCTCTCTCTCTTCTCCTTCTGGGATCCCTATAATGTGAATGTTGGTGTGTTTAATGTTGTCCCAGAAGTCTCTTAGGCTGTCTCCATTTCTTTTCATTCTTTTTTCTTTATTATCTTCCACAGCAGTGAATTCCTCAATTCTCTCTTCCAGGTCACTCAGCCGTTCTTCTGCCTCAGTTATTCTACTATTGAGTCCTTCTAGTGTATTTTTCATTTTAGTTATTGTATTGTTTATATTTATTTGTTCTTTAATTCTTCTAGGTGTTTGTTCTTTAATTCTAGGTCTAGGTCTTTGTTAAACATGTCTTGCATCTTCTCGATCTTTGCCTCCATTCTTTCTCCAAGGTCCTGAATCATCTTCACTACCATTATTCTGAATTCTTTTTCTGGAAGGTTGCCTATCTCCACTTCATTTAATTGTTTTTCTTGGGTTTTTTCTTATTCCTTCATCTGGTACATAGTCCTCTGCCTTTTCATTTTGTCTCTCTTTCTGTGACTGTGGTTTTTGTTCCACAGGATGCAGGACTGTAGTTCTTCTTGCTTCTGCTGTCTGCCCTCTGGTGGATGAGGCTATCTAAGAGGCTTGTGCAGCTTGCTGATGGGAGGGACTGATAGTGGGTAGAGCTGGGTGTTGCTCTTGTGGGCAGAGCTCAGAAAAACTTTAATCCACTCGTCTGCTGATGGGTGGGGCTGAGTTCCCTCCCTGTTGGTTGTTTGGCCTGAGGCAACCCAGCACTGGAGGCTACAGGATATTTGGTGGGGTTAATGGTGGACTCTGGGAGGGCTCATGCCAAGGAGTACTTCCTAGAACCTCTGCTGCCAGTGTCCTTGTCCCCATGGTGAGCCACAGCCACCACACACCTCTGCAGGACACCCACCAAAACTAGCAGGTAGGTCTGGTTCAGTCTCCTATGGGGTCACTGCTCCTTCCCCCTGGTTCCTGATGTGCACATTACTTTGTGTGTGCCCTCCAAGAGTGGAGTCTCTGTTTCCCCCAGTCCTGTCGAAGTCCTATAATCAAATCCCGCTAGCCTTCAAAGTCTGATTCTCTGGGAATTCCTCCTCCTGCTGCCGGACCCCCAGGTTGGGAAGCCTGATGTGGGGCTCAGAACATTCACTCCAGTGGGTGGACTTCTGTGGTATAATTGTTCTCCAGTTTGTGAGTCACCCGCCCAGCAGTTATGGGATTTGAGTTTATTGTGATTGTGCTCCTCCTACCATCTCACTGCAGCTTCTCCTTTGTCTTTGGATGTGGGGTATCTTTTTTGGTGAGTTCCAGTGTCTTCCTGTCAATGATTGTTCAGCAGTTAGTTGTGATTCCGGTGCTCTCACAAGATGGAGTGAGTGCATGTCCTTCTACTCTACCATCTTGAACCAATCTTCTCCATTAATATCTTGATACTAGTTACTCACAAGTATGTATTCAGTCATTTGTTTTAATGAAAGATTATTCATTTCTCTGAATAATTTTGTTTATGTAGCATAATTAAAGGGAACAAAATATAACTTAATCGCATTGATACTCCTTGTAAATTTGCTAAAAAGAAAATCTTACTTTGGGCTTAGTATCATAATGATTGTTATATTCAAATATGTATGTTGTTTCCTAGAAAAAAATTCATCTATTCACCATATTTTAATATATTTTAGTGAGCTTGAAGTTTGCATCTTAAATATCATAGGTTAAATTGAAATATGTGAAACAGTGTAAGAAAATGCTCACACTTCTTGGCTTAGAAATAGCAGCAATTTTCAAGTTCAAGCAGCAAGTTCTATAGGATTCCACATTTAGAAATGTACTACTTGCAGCCAGTTGCTCTATACTTTCAAAATTGTTATTACTTCAACTAAGATCGTCTTCTGAAATTGTAGATTTCTAGGGTAAATACCATGGGATGTATCGTAAAAGATTGTTTTCTAATTCTTGGAAGGAATATGACAAACACTTCATGTAAAAGATGGATTGGTGTGTATCCTTTAACAAGAATGAATAAGAAAGACTCAAGTCAAAGGATGTTTTTGGGGCCAGGGAAACTGGGAGAAGGAGTGAGTGGTAATCATTGGACTTCCTCAGGGAGGGGTAACATTAACATTTGCTGCCTGACTTCTAAGATGTCATCAGAGAACCTCTAATTCTGTGACTCTGGGATCCAGAAAATGGAATGATTATTACTTTGCCTTCCTTTTATACATTAGAAAAATGATGACAATGAATATTATTTCTATTGATAGATCCCCTGATACTGTGCTAAGTATTTTACATGTATTTAAAAAGTGCCATATGCAATATATATATTTTCAAATAGTATAACTGAGCCAATAACAAAGAAAAGGGTTTAAACTCTTTGCTTATAGATCGTAACTCATTTTGTACTATCAGGATCCCCAAATCCCACAGTATTGTATAGCTTTGTCAATTCTGTGTTAACTACAACAATTATTCCTAAATCTGCATAATTCTCTAGATTGGGCGGCTGGAGGTGGTTCCCCAGACAGAGCTGACCTCTGCATCTGTTTTCCTGCAGTTCATGCAACTGGGGAGGGAGAAGCAGAGAGGTCCCTGACCCTTCCTCAAACATCCATACTCAAGCCGCAAACCTACACATTTTCTGGTGGCCATTCCCCCAACTTTAAATATCCTCTGTATCCTTGACATCCAGTCACTCTTTACTTCTTTCAATTCCTCCCTCCGAGGTGTTTTTCCGCACAATTTTCCTGACCAACCTCATTGCACACTGATTCACCTTTGCTTTGCATTCTTGAGCACTTTTATCAAGTTCAGATTCTGTTCCAGAGGAGCACCTAGATAGAAGTTTATACTTTCTTCTTCTTTGCTTGCCTTTTCAAATTACACTCTAAGTCCCTAGGGCAAGTGGTTTTCCTTTTACACCTACTTTTAAAATGTATATTTATACATAATTATCACCCTTCTCCTTTACCTCCCTTTCTTTCTTCTCCCTTCCTTCCTCTTCCTATCATACTTTGAAAGCCGTTGTATGCTACCAAACTCTGAAAATAGATAAATGTGTCAGTTGACATCTTTTAGTCTCAACGGTTTCTAGAGTTAATCTTCTAAGACATACGTATGTCAAGTTATAGCTGATATTTGTAATTTATGTTTAAACTTTTAATTGAAATTCAAACTCTGATTTCAAGGTTGGACCCAAGAATGTATTACGATTATCGCCATGAATACTAAGGTCCTTTCTGAAAGGGATTATGAGTGGTTGATAATTTTCCTACTCAAATGCTCACCAAAACTTTAAATTTTGACCAGCTTCTAGTCACCCTAGTTTAGGATTAAAGCAAATTATACTTCATATACGTCTTCTTATTTTATATGTAAACAATATGGATAAAATGAAGAGCAAAAGCAACTTTGAAGAAGGAAATACATAATAAAAAGACACTGTAAGCCCACACAAAGGGAAAGAGGATGGAATCTACCTGACTGAAAGACTGAAGGGATTTCATGAGCTGGCTTTATACAACTGAGATTTTTTTCCTGTACCAGCTGATGGCCATATCTTTTTGACCAGCTGCTTCCTGCCTAAATGTTGCCAACCTGAGTTGGTGTTCATCCACTGCTGTAGTGTGTGCCTTTATATCTTGGAGGTGTAGTCCCACTCAAGCTGATTAGATGAGGTGACACTTGCTAGGGCAGGGGTCTACCCAGGGAAATGTTTACATCTGTTTCACCCACTGGGCTTAGCAAGGAAGTCTTCAGACTTAAAGTAAGGTAATACTCTTTTGACTAATGAGATCTAATGTGGTTTTCTGGGATAACTGAACTTTAAAAAAATAAGTGAAGTATAACCATTATGAAAGTGAAGTTGTGTTAGTACTAGACAAATGTCAGTTGACTATTCTCTAGGGAAAAGTAATGGTTTTTCCAGTAAGTAGGAGACGTTAGAAGATAAACCTCTTTATGAGAGGTAACTTAGTTTAGTGAGAAGGGGCAAAACCTTTGAACCTGAAGAGTCCTGATTGATATGTGACCATAGGCAAGTTCTCAACTGCTTGTGACTCAGTATCCTGACCTATAAAGTGGAGATGATAATCCTACATGTTCTCTCAGAATTACTTGTGCTATCAACTGATGGAATTCATTGATGAATATCTATAAGTAGAAAGATCCCAAATTAAAAAAAAAAAGCCTGTGTAGATGCTACAGAGCCATAATAATAAAATGTGAAGGAAATCAAAAATTTGTGTGCAGAAAATAACATGTACACTTACATGTGAACAGATTAATTAATTAATCAATCAAGCAAATATGTGTTGACAAAGGTTCTGCTGTTGGTCTATGAAACATTGAGGGAAAAGGCAAACATAAAAGGGAAATTCTCTACTCCCTGGTCTCCCTTCCCAGACTAGTGGGGGAGACAGAAACACAAACTCAGAATCCCAGCACAGAACTTAAACTAGAAGTATGCACAAAGACAGTCTCTCAACTGCCAGACGGAGTAATACTCAAATTTACCCACCTGCCAGCCAGGGGCAGGGAGGGCAGGAGAGGAGAATTACCAGGGATGAGGATCACCGCACTGCCAATGTATTAACCACTGTCTTGCTCTGTTTAATTCAGATCTATGTTGTATGAAGCAAATATGAGATAAATTAGAATGAAACAAGGGCTTGTTTTAGTGCCACACAATCCCAGAGGGCTGTTTTACTTGTGGACAGGTGATGGCCATCCTGGTTAATCTTAACCTTATTTTGTGCTCTTTTCATAATAATTACTTTTCCTACCTTTGGGTGCTATCTCTAAGAACTGATCCCGAAGATTGCCAAGCCGTTCGATGGTCAGGGTGCCATTTTCTTCTCTTTCTACAGGTGGAGGGCGTATTGGAGGAGACAGGTCTGGAAAGACTTTTATATCGCCGTTAATGCAGAAGTCTTCTTGGTCTAAATAAAGTGCATTCTGAATTTTGGTTGATGTTTCAATGTGACAGCGAGCTACCTCAGTTAATTTTTCCACACTGAAAGTGGAAAAATGAATAGGGTTATCTCCATTAAAAATGCTATCAGATTAATAGTGTTTGCTTGTTAGATATACACACAGAGTTAACACATTGGAAAATTTAGAAAATTTGGCTAAGCTAGAAAATTCAATCCGCATGATTAAAAAATCCTAATTTCTCCTCAAAGCTGTTTGTAAAAAAGCAGGGTATAAATAAATAAATGTAGATTAGAAATAAAATACATGCTCGTTCAGGGCTAAGAGTTACACATTTTATACAAAGTTGAGCAAAAAGAGACTCCACTAAAATGGTTTTATTAGTATTAGAACATATTTTACTATATAAATGATTATGTCAATAGATATATTAATTTTAAGTATGAACCAGAATAAAGTTATATGACAGAAAAGCCTGTAAAATATGACTGTTAGAATAACACATTTATTTAGAATTGGGACAAATTGTATGTAAAGTGAATCAAATTTGATAATGGATGTCTAGAAAAGTGGCTTTTCTCTAACTTTATAACAAGGGGTTTGATGTTATTGAAGACACATTTGACAGAGTGGACTCTGACGAGATAACCCATAAATTGCTTTGCTATCTTCACAGAGAATAACAATTCCCAGCTAAATCATGTGGTATAGGCAGCAGTAGTTCAGAACCTTGTGGTGCAGTGGGAAGAGCCCTGGAACCTGAGCTCTCATTGCAGACCCCTCTCCAGCCATGGGTCCTTGGGAAATGACTCAAGCTCTCTGATTTCCTCATCTTTGCAATGGAGCCAAAAACACACAACTCCATACCTTATGGTTATTCATGTGAAACCACATAGGGCATAGATTTAGGCTGTACTGGGGATTATAGTTATGGCCTTAATTAAAGGCCACTTTAAAGGCCATAGAAATTTAATACATAAGTACAATATTACTGTATTACAGAAACAATCTTATTTATGTCTTGCAATAAAGATTGAACATGGCAGAAAAATGCATATTTAATCTGCTTTTATATAACTCTGGAACACCAAATATTTGTATACTGAAAATTAAAAAAATATATATTAGTCACTTTCTTTCAAAAGACAGTCTGGAATTTAATTCCAGCATACTGTATTTGTGAGTGTCCATATAGTCTGTATTATCCAGGTACTTTTTGTTTGATGGTGTTTACGTGCTGGAAGCAAAGGAAAAGGGCACTGGATAGCTACAGAGCTTGTAGCCCTGAGTGAGGAGGGACTCCAAATGTAGACACCCAGCCAGAACCAGCACAGCAAAATCAGTGCGCCATCTAGTGGAAGGTTACCAAGAGTAACCTTCTCAGAAAGGGCGGGCGGCGGCGGTGGGGGGGCGGCTAGGGAAATCCCATGAAAATGGAAAGTGGGATTTGAAGTTCAAAGGGATCTGCTAGGTCGCACTATTTCTTTTTCTTCTTATCACTGGAGAATTTTTGCAAGAACCAAAAGAGAAAGCATAGCTTGACAGTCCTAGGTTTTAATTTCTTGTGGCCATATTCAGAGGTCAGATATATATATATATATCTGACCTCACACACACGCACAAAATAAATCTGAGAAATACGAGTTCATCTGATAAAAAAAAAAGAAACTTGGCCACGTGCCTCTTGATGTGGCCACAAGGATGGGCGCCGTGAACCCTAAGAATGAAGAAGATATGCTTTCATTTGTAGGCAGCAGGCAGAGAACAGAGCTGAACCTCACTGCTTCACAACACTGATGAGTGCCGGACAAAGTATTTTATGCACTACTGCAGTGAGGTTACCAGGCCGAGGGGTGTGTGTGTGTGTGTTTTACTACAGAGCAACAGATACAAACAACTAGGCTGAGGATTTTACGACAGAACTTTCATTTTGAGACAAGGACTGGAGAAAACAAACCCTAACAACCGTCTTCTAGCTGGCCGATGTTGCTTCTGAGAAAGTTGCCATTTGTATACTGTGTATGCCACAACTTCCAAATTTTCAGTAAATGTTTATTGCAAACTGCAGTGTATCACAGAATCTAGATCTAGTAGAAACCTTTAAAATAGCCTGGTTGGAGTGCTTTCTTTTACAGATGAGGCCTATGGGGCCCGAAGTGGTTAGGCATGCTGTAATATGTGGACAAGGAGAGATTCTCCATCTCCTGGACCATCAGGTTTCCTGACTCTCCATTGAGGGCTGTTTCTGCCCTGCTGAGCTGCCTCTTTATGCCTTTCAGGGGAGAATTAAGAGGATGAGACTTGCTGTCCCTCACTAGTAATGAGGATCTGGAAAGGCTTTGGAACCCAACAGAAAAGTAGAACTGGCTTCACAAGGGAATCAGCCTAACGGGTAAAACATTCCTGTGAATGATTTCATCTCCCATTCATTGGCCCTGACTAATAAGTCTGGCATTAGAAAGATATGAAACATTAT
Organism: Monodon monoceros; assembly: GCF_005190385.1. Taxonomy (NCBI): domain Eukaryota; kingdom Metazoa; phylum Chordata; class Mammalia; order Artiodactyla; family Monodontidae; genus Monodon; species Monodon monoceros. The sequence goes on along the minus strand of NW_021703768.1, from coordinate 29,793,465 downwards.
ACTACTTCTAAAAAATGTTTTTAAATTGCTTATACTTTTATCTTGTAAACTAAGGTCCTCACTGAGCAGTGTGAGAACCAAATTCATAAATAATGTGCAATAGTGCCCTTTGATGCATGACTTACTATTGTTAAAAAGAGGCAACACAAATGCATAGGTGATTTCCCGAAAGGTTAACATTTCCATTTGTAAATGTAATTCAAGTTTGTAAACACCTTAAAAATCTTTGTCAATTTTGGTCTTCAGGAATTAACAAAGTAAATATTTTAAAAAGGCACGCAGTACTTTACCTGGACATTTCATTCAAGTACCTCTCACCGAGCCACTTTTCCATGAGTTTATATACCTCAACTGCCTTTGTTACTAACTCTTCCAGGAAAGCCAGTGTTTTTACCTTGATCAGTTCAAGTCTGAACTGTGCAGCTATCTCTATTTAAAAAGAGAAACAAACATTTTTTACACGTTTTATATGTCATGCATTTTCTGATTAGCCAAATTCAATTTTAAACCAATTACGCTTTAGTCTGTGAAACTTTAGGCATACACTTGATATACCAGTATGGATAACTATACCCTATCCATCTTAGAAACAAAGCAATGTATGGTTAGACAGTTTATTTAAACCAAAACTATAATTCAGCTTTACACGTAATTGCACTTTATTGCAATATACCCTTTGATAAATTGGAATGGGAAAACACAAATAGATAATTTCTGAATTTCAAAAAGGGGGAGGGTACTAAGTCTCTGGATCTCCCGTCTTAGAACCTTGGGAAGGCGACGCCATCATCCTTCTCAGCACAGGTGACAGGAGGGTGAAGCCCGTGGTCCCAGCGCCCATTGATGCTCTGGGCACACAACGAGGTCTGTGGATTTTCCTCTAAAATATCTGTCCAATCTTTCTTCCTTGCTTTTTCTATCACCACAATTGGGCACTGCTTTATGTCTCGCCTCAACTACAGCAACCGCCTCCGTCCTGCTTTCTCCAAACTCCTTTCCCCACCTTAAATCCAAATCCACTTCCACCCGCCCCAGAGTAACCCAGCTCACCTGCGCACGTGCTCACAGGTGCTTTCTGCTCAGAATTCTTCACTAGCTCCCAGTCGCCATAAGGGAAATGTAACTTTCTGGGCAGGGTCTATGCGACCCTCCACCTCCCTGATCACTCCTTCCCAGAATGTGCCTCAGACTCCACAGCTAATCCCCACTAGTCACCTAGCTCTCCTCCCCCTTCCCTGCCCCCGCTGTCCCCTGTGCACATTTCCCACTTTCTTTCAGTTCTTCTCAAGCATGAATTCATCTGTTCAGAAGTCTTTCTTGACTCCCGCCATGCTTCCTTTGTCCTGTCCGCCTAATTCCAATATCACAACATATTATAAGTGATTGTTTGCATTTCTCTTCCTCTAGATTGGATTTTATTTTTGTTTGTTGTTTTGTATATATATGTGTGTATTTCTTTCAACTACTACAGGACCTGGCATATAGTAGAAACTCAGTAAACATTTACTATATAAATGAGTGAGTTTAGCTACACTAGGGGCCACATATAGAATGAACTGAAGGATGAAGCATACTTAGCTACTGAATGCAGATGTGGGGACAGGCAACGGGACAAGCATGTGTCCTGACTTCCTGTGTTCAACATCCTTCAGATTTTACTCTTGGAATTATGAAAGCAGGTGGTAGGAGGATGGAGAGAGGGAGAAAAGGAGAGAAGCAAGGGATGGAAAGCATCTTTAGTAGTTAATTGTTTGAGTAGTTAATGGGTCCCAGCTTACCCAATGCTGCATTTTTATGGTTTTGACATCTAGTTTATTGACCATGGTTTCTTTCCAATCAGGATACTTTGGCTCAATTTCTTGATCTTTTCAAATTCCATTTTGAATTTATTATATGACAACTGGAAGAGCCAGAAGAAGACTATGTCTTGTAAAATTGTTGCTCTCTTTAGAGAAGGAGCCCCTTGAACATTATCGATCTATGACTGGCTCCTCTGTGGCCCCTGCTCCCAAGAACTCACTTTCAGGACCCGTTAGCCTTTAGTCAGGGTTTACCTTCCTAATGAGAGGCCTAAATTATTCTTATTATAATATAGAAGGACCTCCTTAGGTAGCCCCAAGCTTTCTTTCAGCCTGTAAAATCACACCAAGTCTAAAATACTGCTTTTGTTTCTTTTCTTTGAGATTTTAATTACTGCTGGTGCTCTCCTAACCTCTTCTCAAATTCCCTTTTTGAGATCCCAGCAGACAGTCATAAGACAGTCAGATCTAGTCTTCATACGGTCACATGAAAACAGCCAACTGAATGTTGTACCTTTCAGTTAGTTTGCTTTGTGTCCTCATAGACAAAAGCCAGCCAGGGGCTGTTTGCCTACTGGTCTGTTTTCTACTTAAAAGTATCATCTTAGTTCTTTCCAATTGCTACCTTCAAATTGCAGGGCAGCAAGATGCTCTTCCTTTATTCTGAGCCTCAGTTTGTTTTTTATTTCCATTTCTTCAGCCTCCTCTGCTGTTACTATTACAGGAGTGGTTTCTGCCATAGGTGGGGATTTACCTGAAAGGGCAATGAAACGTGCTGAGTTACCTGCCAACATACAAGGGTACACGAAGGGACTTGGATAAAATGAGTACAAAGTGAAGTGTGTAGGGTGACACATGTCTGGTGATTTGGAAAGGAGAGACCCTGGTCCAGACAGTGTGAGTGATGAAATATTGATAATCTTTCCTTGAGAATTCTCGATGTGGTGTCTGGCTGGACACATATAATAATACCCCATTCGTCTAGCATCATGGAAAAATGAGGTGTGTGGCTCATGCAGACAGGGTTACAGACACCAAAGAGGATGCAATTTAGTGTTTGGGGACAGAAATTAGCAAACCCCGACATAGCGTTGGCCACCTGGAGAAGTACCACTTCACAAGGGATACTTGTATTGGCCAAGTGTTTCCCAGGTCCTCATCAAGAGAAGATCAGAGAATAACCTCAAGCAGATAGGTGGAAATGTAGCTGATGGTCAAGAATTCGTATCTACTTCATTGTCTTTTAACTAGTGCTTAAATACAAGTACTTTAATGATTACACACGAGAATTAGAAAATAAGAATTCATCAGTGTTTGGGCTTCCCTGGTGGCGCAGTGGTTAAGAATCCACCTGCTAATGCAGGGGACACGAGTTCGAGCCCTGGTCTGGGAAGATGCCGCGGAGCAACTAAGCCCGTGTGCCAAAACTACTGAGCCTGTGCTCTAGAGCCCGCGAGCCACAACTACCAAAGCCTGCGTGCCTAGAGCCCGTGCTCCGCAACAAGAGAAGCCCCTGCTCACCACAACTAGAGAAAAGCCCATGGGCAGCAACAAAAGGCACAACGCAGCCAAAAAATAAAATAAATTAAAAAAAAAATTTGTCAGTGTTTGAGAATTTGCCCGTAAGAAATGGCAGTGAGATTCTAGCTGCAGGCCCAGCTTGTACTATTCTACTTAGTTCAATAAATCTTTCTTGAAGGTCTGATCTCAAGGGGTTCAAATTTTGGGAAGAAGACAAATGTAAACAAAGAAATTATAATAAGATGTGTTAATTTCAATAGTGAACGGTAAGAATAAATTACAGATGAAAGAGCCCTTAATCTCTCTGGGTTTCTGTTTTAACATCTGTAAAATTAAGAGATTGGACCCAACCAATTATTCCACTAAAGTAAATGGAAGCACTTCCTTCAAACGCTGCTTATTTCCTTTATGTTCCCCATCTGAAATGGACCAAGGTCGCCTGTTCTTTACTGTGGGGCTACCCTTTCCTTGGTTTCAGGGGTCACCACCTCCCCCAACCCCCATCCTGAGGGCTTTGTCTTAACTCCTACTCTAGCTGCTTGGATGGACTCCATCTGGAAAGCATTTTCTACCCCTCAGATGGAGTGAGATAACTGCGCTCTCCAGGGACCTCTACCTCCGCCATAAAGAACAATGACCGGTCACATGTCTGTCTCTGCCATTAGACTACAGTCCTATCAGGGCAGGGACCACGTTTCTGTTTTTTTAGGTTTATCACTGTGTCCTTAGTACCCATCCTCATCATGTTCCACATGTCAGAGGCCTAACAAACACATCAGGAGCAACTGATCAGTGGAAGGACTTTTGCTCATGTGCTTCCCTCTCTTCCTCTCTTGCCTCAAGTCGCTGCAAAAATGTACAAGTGGAAACATTCAGAGGCCAGGGTAATGTTTGTGGTAGAGCCCACCCTTTCCCCTTTTCATTCCATCGTGCCTCTGAGGCTGAGTTTTAGGTAGGAGGCCTCCAGGAGAGGACTTGCTTGAATGAAACCTGAAACCTGAATTAAACCTGAAACTTACATACTCAGAATTAGCTTTTAACCCTTTCTTGATCAAGGCAGCCAGTGTCAGCCCCCTTGCACACACTTTTCAGATTACATAGTGTCATCTTGGAGTTCTTTTCACATGTTCAAAACTATCTTTGAGATTTATTTCACCCTGGATACACTTGGCTGTTCGGATAAACGCTGGCATGGAGAATGTTTGCCAGCTAACACTACGGCTCACAGAAGACTGGGTCTCGAAGTAAAACCTAATGAACAGCATTCTAGTAGCTCAGAGGCTCATGTGCCTGGTTAAGTGCTTGTTCTCCACCAAGGGGAGGTTAAGCATCCAGGGTTCTGGACGCTAAAGCCATGAATACCTTTTCCTTTTTTGTCTTTTTTTTTCTTGGGCGGCTCCTTTTTCACTTTTTTATTTGCAGCTACCTGAGGAGGTTTTTCTTTTGCATCTGCTGTCTGGTTTTCTTTTTCTTCTTCCATGAGTCTCTGATGAATTTCAGCAGCCACCTGGTTGTATAAGAGCAACATTTCAGTTACTACAACATTTATGAAAGACGATAGCTATTTGGATTTAGCCGTCACCCAATTCCATTGAAACCTCATTCTACAGCAAACATGCCATGTACTCAATCTTTACAGAAGATTTAAAAGATTCTACTTAAATGGAAACCTGTCCCTGTCCCAAGATGTAGCTTCCCCGAGGCCACCTGTGTGGAGGCCGCTCACTTTCTCAAGCCCTGCCTGCCATTCGTCTTTAGTTACACAAACATTTCTTTCTTTTTAATCTCAGACCCTATGGATTTAACACCCACTATTCTTCCAAGTGCCTGTTATTTCTTGGCCTTCAACCTGGGGCATTCCTTTATATCATTGTTTCTCAGGTTTTTTTTCATTATTGATTGTTTTTAAGTCAGTTTCTCCTAACCACATTCCCCTTCCTGAAATTTTAATACTGCAGAAGGGTATCTGCCTATGTATCTCATGTGTGTCTGTGCTTCACACATAAAATTGGTGACAATTTTTCATGTCATCCAGCCAAGTTTTGGGGGCACATGCCCTGTATTAATTGGGCTCACGGACACTTGAATCCTGGGCTTCCATTCTATTCTAACACTAGACATCACCCCAGCAAGGTGCAGTGTTCATGAGGATGACCTGGCCCATAGGCTAACTGCATCGCTGCTTCTTAACTTCCTCTACTTGGGGGAAATTTCAGCTTCTCTTCATATCAGCACCCTCCTTTCACTCTCATAGATTTCCTGGTATGAGAGATTAGTTGTGTGGTCACAATACAATAGCTGATGAAGGGCAGAGAGGGAGATGTGCGAAGTGCTGCTGGGATCCCTCCATCTTGCCTATGAGGCTGCCTGTGCTCTGCAGGCAGCAGGAAAACCTTGTCTTGGGGCTTGTACAGCTGGGACTGTGCCTGCAGATAGAAAGACTGAACTTTTTTTTTTTTTTTGCTGTACGCGGGCCTCTCACTATTGTGGCCTCTCCCGTTGCGGAGCACAGGCTCCGGACGCGCAGGCTCAGCGGCCATGGCTCACGGGCCCAGCTGCTCCGCAGCATGTGAGATCTTCCCGGACTGGGGCACGAACCCGTGTCCCCTGCATCGGCAGGCGGACTCTCAACCACTGCACCACCAGGGAAGCCCCAAGACTGGACCTTTTGAACCATGTTTTTCTCCGGATATATGCCCAGGAATGGGCTTGAATTTGAAAAAGAATAAATACATGTATATGTATAACTGAATCACTTTGCTGTACATCTGAAACTAACACAACATTGTTAATGAACCATGCTCCAATACAAAATAAAAATTAAAAACATAAAAAAGAGAAAGACTGGGCCTGCTAAAATAAGTTCACCTGCCCCTGGTGAGGTGAAGGGCGTTTATGGCTGTAAATCTGAGAAATGAGAGCTGAGACGAGACTCCCAAAATGAAGAAAGAAAACCCGCACACACCATGGGGGCAGTAGCAACATATGGTTGAAAACTTAAAAATCTCAATAAGGCAACTGGTGAGGAAATGGAGGTCCATGGGAGTTTATTTATTTATTACAGTGCTTACTGTGTCCAAGCCTGATGTTATTTCTGGGGAGAATTGGGGGAGGGGCCCAGAGGAGAAACAGGAAGTTGGATAGAGGTGACTAGAAAGACGAAGAAGGCACAATCTAATCTCTTCTCTCAAAGGAGCTTTCAGTCCTGCGGGGGCGATAGACCAGCCAATTCCTGTCCTGTCCAGATCGCCACCACGCTTCCCACCCATAGCACAGCATATCACTCTGCCCAACTGTTCTACGAGCGTTAAATCTTGTCCCCAGCCTCCAAATGAAATGAGCGCTCCGGAGGGCTGAGCCAGCCCTGCTTCTTGGTTTTCTCCATAGCTTTTAGCATCCGTGCTATGCTCATAGAAGATGTCCAGAAAATGCTTATTGACGGATGGAATTTCTTTTAAAATAATCACATGCTACAGAATACACCCGCAGCTTCTTCAGTATTAGCAGAACCTTGGAGGGATGCAGAAATGTTTCAGAGAGCTGGGCAGCTTTTTTGTGGGTGTGTATGCGTTTTTTTTTTTTTTTTTGCGGTACGCGGGCCTCTCACGGTTGTGGCCTCTCCCGTTGCGGAGCACAGGCTCCGGACGCGCAGGCTCAGCGGCTATGGCTCACGGGCCCAGCCGCTTCGCGGCATGTGGGATCTTCCCAGACTGGGGTACGAACGCATGTCCCCTGCATCGGCAGGCGGACCGGACTCTCAACCACTGCGCCACCAGGGAAGCCCTGTGTGCGTTTTTTTAATCAGATGTTCTGTTGATAAAAATGGATTTCATGATATATACTGTACTTTCAAATTCTTGGTAAAGCTGAAAGCAGACTTGTTAACATTCTCCCCTAAATTGCAAGCAATTCATTTTTGAATGTGTTCTTGCAAACCACGGTGAGTTAGCAATTTCCTTTAAAGTTGGATTTTTCTCCTCTGTAAACAACCTTGTGATGATAATTATCATCATCCACATTTTTCTGGTCCACTTCCCTCAAACACCTCTGGGTCTCTTTCAAAAATTAACATAATTCACAGTACATCCAGCAACCTAGCTTGTAAGGCTGAAGAAACTCTAGAAATAATGCTTTGATGCCGTGAGTGTTAAACATGACTTATTTCTTGGAAATCATTGCACACCTGCTAATTACAAGAAAGTTTTACTAAAAATTAACATAACGTACTAAATGAATAGCTCCTGGTAAAACTGCTGTGTAGCGAGAAAAGCCCATGTTAAAGTGCTCTCATTCCAATTGCCCTGATCTCAGCTGGTCCTGTTCTCCCTGTAGCAGTTTACTGAATCAGGCCTGTTTCATCTGAAACTCAAAGTTCACTTAAAGACATGTAATATCAAAGTCATAAAAGTCTATTAGAAATATAAAAGCAGGATTCAAATGTAATTATTAGGAATATTAATTACTAAACAATCCTTCCTCCTATGCTTTCTATGTGGTTTTCAAAGGTTCACGAGCAAAGTGGTACAGTTTTGAATAAATTTCTTAATATAATAACCTATTATATTTAATTTCTAAAAAACTTTCATATACATTATTTCATCGGATCTTTTCAACCATTCAAGAAAGGAAAGATAAGGTAGAATGTCTCCCACGTTACAGATAAAGAATCGAAGACTCAGAGAGGTTAAGTGATTTTCCTAAAATCACACAGCTTAAACAAGAAGTGTAGCCAGTGCTCTTTGTGCTGTATGATACTCTCTTTCTAATAATCTAATATTTAAAATCTCATTTCCCCAGGTAATTTTAATGGGATTCATAAGACTTGTAAGTTGTCTTTATGTTCAATTAACAGTAAGGATAATAATTCATCTACTTTTTTTAGAACTTCTAGATCCGGTTTCCCACTCTCTGGTGCTTGGTAGTTGTAGCCTTTGCGGTGATCCTCCTTGCCACGACCATCATCATTTATATGAACATCAGTGTCACCAGCATAGCGGCAGCAGCATCTCAAGAATGTACTGAGGACTCAGTATTGTGTTAGATGTGGGCATTATGCTAGGTGTAGTGGATACAGAAAGTTTTAGAACCTAGTTAAGTATTCAGGAAAACATTAATAAGGTAAAAATCACAAACAATAACCTAGATACTAAGAGTCAAAAGTGGGAGAGACAATAAATGCTACAAGGATTAGAAGAGCATGCAATCAGGGAAGGCTCATTCTTCAGGAAACAGACAACCAACTGGTTGGGAATCAAGGTAGGAACTAGTTTTGAAGACTTAAAGAAAGTAGAGGCTGAATTTCTGACTTTAAAACTTGAAAATCTGGCCCTACTGGACACCATGCTTAAATGGCAAGGTTGGCTAGGAGCCTCTCTAGATGGGGTTGCTACTTCCACTTGGCCACAGTCCCACTCCACCCTATTGCCTTATACTTAACCCATCTCATTGACATTTCCTGCTTGGCCCTGTAGAGCCCTGCACTTGGAACCCTGGGCCAGCATAGAAAATAATCTAAATGTTGGTTCACTCCTTTCTTGACCTCATACATTTGCTGATTGAACTTTTTCTTTCAGAAAAAAAGAAAAAACTTCTGGGAGGTATAGATTTATATTGTGAACATTGTGTAAATTTTCTGTTCATAGCATATTACCAACTTTGGAAGTTAATGAATGGGTATTACTGAAAGGAAACGTAGTAACCAGCACTGCTTACCATGTGAGATATTGCTAAAGAAGACTGCTGCCACGTGTCCATTACCATCTTCTCATCGGCCTCAAAGTTTAGCTCTATGTTTTCCAGTGAGTAATCAATCTTGCCCTTCAGTATGGCTTTTGTTTTTGGTTTGGATAAAGATGACTCTGGAGAACTGGGTCTTTGACGAACTAGGGGAATTCTTGGGAAAACCAACAAAAAAGAAATATAAAGATTTTATTTAACAGAATCCTATTTTTGTGTCCATGTTACTTGGTGAATTTCATTGTCCTGCTTTAATCTCAATTTTCAAAGTTTTCTTGGAAGAACTCTTTAGATGGAGAAATGACTATGAAAGGCTGTATTGTGGTCTACACCTCCTAGAGAAATGGAAATAAAAACAAAAGTAAACAAATGGGACCTAATGAAACCTAAAAGTTTTTGCAAAGCAAAGGAAAACATAAACAAGACAAAAAGACAACCCTCAGAATGGGAGAAAATATTTGCAAATGAAGTAACTGACAAAGGATTAATCTCCAAAATTTAGAAGCAGCTCATGCAGCTCAATATCAAAAACTCAAACAACCCAATCCAAAAATGGGCAGAAGACCTACATAGACATTTCTCCAAAGAAGATATACAGATTGCCAACAAACATATGAAAGGATGCTCAACATCACTAATCATTAGAGGAACGCAAATCAAAACTACAGTGAGGTATCACCTCACACCAGTCAGAATGGCCATCATCAAAAAATCTGTAAACAATAAATGCTGGAGAAGGTGTGGAGAAAAGGGAACCCTCTTGCACTGTTTGTGGGAATGTAAATTGTTACAGCCACTACGGAGAACAGTATGGAGGTTCCTTAAAAAACTAAAAATAGAACTACCATATGACCCAGCAATCCCACTACTGGGCATATACCCTGAGACAACCATAATTCAAAAGGAGTCATGTACCACAACGTTCATTGCAGCTCTATGTACAATAACCAGGACATGGAAGCAACCTAAGTGTCCATCGACAGATGAATGGATAAATAAGATGTGGCACATATATACAACAGAATATTACTCAGTCATAAAAAGAAACGAAATTGAGTTATTTGTAGTGAGGTGGATCGACCTAGAGTCTGTCATACAGAGTGAAGTAAGTCAGAAAGAGAAAAAGAAACACCGTATGCTAACACATATATATGGAATATATAAAAAAAATAAAAAACACAAAACTGGTTCTGAAGAACCTAGGGGCAGGACAGGAATAAAGACGCAGACATAGAGAATGGACTTGAGGACACGGGGAGGGGGAAGGGTAAGCTGTGACAAAGTGAGAGAGTGGCATGGACGTATATACACTACCAAATGTAAAATAGATAGTTAATGGGAAGTAGCCGCATAGCACAGGGAGATCAGCTTGGTGCTTTGTGACCACCTAGAGGGGTGAGATAGGGAGGGTGGGAGGGAGATGCAAGAGGGAGGAGATATGGGGATATATGTATATGTATAGCTGATTCACTTTGATATAAAGCAGAAACTAACACGCCCTTGTAAAGCAATTATATTCCAGTAAAGATGTTAAAAAAGAAAAAAAATGTTTTATGGTCTAGAAAGTCTAACAAGAGGAAACTAGAGACAAGCAATGCTAAAACATAATTTTTAGGTCTAATTCTCAGTAATTATGAGGAGGGGGATTAAACAGTGGCAATTATGAAGACATGCAAGTTTGAAATTTATCTGGGATATAAACTTCTGACAAGGTATAAATCAGTCATGAAAAGCAAACCAATAGAACTGGACGTCACTTCTTTAAAACGACTAGCAGTTGGCTTCCGGAAGTAGACAGTTAAAAAGCAGGATATGACAGATGTGAGGTCTGCAAGGGGGTGACCCACGGAGGTGTGAGAGCTCCAGCAGCCCTCCCTACTCTTGAGAATGGGTGATGAAGGCTGTCTCTGTTTCGTAAAGTGCTGTGGGAACACAGAGTTAAGCTGTCTCTCCCCCTTTCTCGACCATATTGCTGCCCCTATGTAGAGATTTTAGAGCTGCCCCTGGGAATGTTCTATCCCTGAAGGATCCCAGGATCTCAAAGGCTAACTGCAGGGAACGATCCACCGAGCAGAATGCTAATTGCGCTGGGATCCCCCTCGGTGATAGAACATAGGAAGAGTTTTCAGCTAGGGCAAGGAATGGGCAGAGAGGAGCTCCAAGGATGCCTTTGCTAAAATTGGAGGAGGAACAAGCATTTGGCTTGGCAGACTCAAGTTGCTGGGGACCAGAGCAGTGATGCAGAAAGCTGGCTGTGAACTCCAGCACGCAATTAGCTTGGCCTTGTTTTGAAGCATAAGACGAGGTTTTCTGAAGTTGGCTCTTTGACTCTCATAGCGCCTGGAATTCTGACAGTGCACCATGCCTTATAAAAGCAATGTGTTGAGGGTCTACAACTCAGTATATGTCCACCCACAAGGAGAGCTGACGTTTTAATAATCAAGTAGTGCTTAATCTCAGTCACTGAGACGTGAGATTCACGTGTCTAATAAGATAAAGGCTGTGTGATCATCTCTACATGTTTAATACGGGGCAATAGGCGTTCCTAACACCTTGCTTTGGAGGACAGCAGTGGTGACGTATCATTTAGAAAAGGGATTTGGATTTAGAATTCATTTGCTGGGAAAAATTCTGGTCAGCTACCTCTCACTATGAGTAGATGTATCAGTAGATACGAACTGGGGCATGTCACTCGACTTTCTGAGGCTCCATTCCTTCTGGGAAAATTACAAATATAATAATAATATTGTTACACATTATTGGTTATTAGTTAACACCATTATTATTATTAGGTTGTTGGAGGAATAAAATAGACAAGCTATGTGAACATGCTTAACACTCTGTTCGTTTCCCTATACATATTAAAGAGACTGGTTGGTTGGTTGACGCATTGATTGGCTGAGAGTTCCAGGGGATACTCACAGCAGCGATCTGAGGTTGAGACTGGTGCAGAATGTTTTGCAAAAAGTAAGAACTGGCTGTTCTTTTGCCTGTTTCATTCTACTAACCAACATTAATAGCTTCCCCATTATGCCTGACTTGCTATTTTGTGCTAAGAACAGAATGCCCTGCTACTGTAGACATTGAAACTTGGCCTCTTTTGATGACTCTGGCTGTTCATATCACTTTGGGAAATTTTTATTGTTCTTAATTACAAAGGTCTCTTTCAGAAGCTTGCTGAGTTAAACATTTCACTTGTATCTGTGTCAAAAAGAGGGTTCAGACTTCTTGTGTTTTCTTGCTTAGTCGTGGTCCTGACAAGGACATGATGGGACCAGATGGAAGAAGCCTAGAGAGAAATGGGCCTCAGATCACTGTGGAATCCTATCATGCACAGGCCATTGCAAATCCTTTCTGGAATAGGGGAGGGTAAAATGAGGAATGTAAGAACATGCGATACTCACAATTAAAACAGTGCATGTGAGGAAGAAGAGTTTGTTGTCATATTATGCAATAATATGATGACGATAATAGTCATCACTTATTGAGAGGCACTGGGACTAGGTCTCAAGTCTTCTGACTCCCAGGCATGGTGCTACGTGTTTTGAGGATTTCATTTTCTGTAATCTTCACAACAACCCTACTTTACAGATAAGGAAACCAAGTCTTAAGAGAGTTGGGGTGACTTTCCCAAACAAATTGTTTTAATTTACTTACATATAGCTAGTAATTGCCTGAAAATGTCATTTTTCTTCCACCCTTACCACCAAGTTTATTTTCTTACCGGTGGGAATCTGATGTTAGACTGCTACTAAGTTTCAGTCTCACAAAGTCATAATCACATATGACTGAGTGTTTACTGTTTCTCAATTTCCTAACCTGTAAAAGAAGACTCATAACACCTGCCATTGTCATTTATATAATGCCATGCACACACACAAATGCCCACATACGCACAGAGCAGCTTGGGACCTTTCATAAAAGTGGTAGAGGGTCACGATCCCTTACTAGAAACCCTTGTGGTCAAAAGTGTTTCAGAATTCAGAATTTGTATATACTATATATTCCATAATATCCCCAGCAGTCTGTTGGAAGCACTCTGTAACAAAACACACTACATCTCTGCAGCAAAAATGAGTAGATATTCACTATAAGTGGGATAAATAATGCATATCAATAGTCTTGAGGCGAAGTTTTCAGTTTTTAGAGTTTTTTTTGGATTTTGGATTAGCAGATACAAGACTGTGGTTTTATTAGTGGTATTCAATTTAAAATCGCAAAGCTTTATGTTGAGACTGATAAGAGTGCAACGTGATAGCCCGCCTTACCTAAGCTGGAATTCCAAAATATCTTTACTATCCAGTTGGACCAATGGGACTCGAGTAAATCTCTTAGTGTCATCTGTTGGGATTTTACATTCCATTCCCCTGTAATAATCTTGAAGCAGTCTCTTCGTATCTTGGAAACGGTTCAGTTCTGCCTTTAATAGAAAATACGAATGTTAATACCCAAGACAGAACAAGCTGATCTGTACATATGTTCTATATAAGCCCTGTAAGCACTATTTTATTTATTTATTTATTTATTTATTGTTTTTGCGCGGTACGTGGGCCTCTCACTGTTGTGGCCTCTCCCGTTGCGGAGCACAGGCTCCGGACGCGCAGGCTCAGCGGCCATGGCTCACGGGCCCAGCCGCTCCGCGGCACGTGGGATCTTCCCGGACCAGGGCACGAACCCGTGTCCCCTGCATCGGCAGGCGGACCCTCAACCACTGCGCCACCAGGGAAGCCCTGAATAAGATGCCATCATATATCATATAAGCAGAATTGATCAAAAGTCCTCTCAGATTTATGGTAACTAGTAAATAATGCTTTCTTACTGTTTCTCTCATCACAAAAACTTAGTTTTGAAAGAAATCATCTAGAATAGCATTTTCTAAAATTTATTTTGTAGAAGCTTTGTCCTATAAGCTCTTAATGAGCACCATGCTGGGAAAAAAACAAACAAAAACTTTGCAACGTCAAATAATTTCAGAAATGTTAGGTTAACATACCAAAAGAGTTTCTTTATTGCAGCACATCTTAATATCTTAATATGTCAGTATGCTTGTCAATCTCCCAGGGAGAGGGAAGGGTAGAGTACATGGCCCTTCCCAAAGTCTTCTGATCATCAAGTCCTTGTTTTGTGAAACATCTTGTAGGACTAGTGTTCCGTGGAATCCACTTTGGGAAACACTTATCTAGGCACAGGCCCTTGAAAACTTTCATGAAGATTCTTTCCCCTCCATAAATATGTGCAAGCTTCTGCTTCTGAGCTCCTGGACCAGCAGCTCAAGTACCTGAAAAGTCTGTTATTCGATGGACAGTTCCAATCATTAGGATCGTTCTTCATTTATTGAACTGAAATCTACTACTCTCCTGTAGTTTACAGCTTTGGTTCTTCATAGAATCATGCCAATCAGTGCAGAACTAGGTTTCTTCTGTTCTAGGTGGCCAGCCTTTAACTATGTGAACACTGATGACAAAGCAGTGGTTAGGGCTACTGGCTCAAGAGTTAGATTCCCTCAGTCCCAATCCCAGCTCTCCTACTACTGACATGTGGCATTGGGCAAATCACTTCATCTAGGTTTGCCTCAGTTTCCTCATCTGTGAAATGAGGATTGTGAAAGAATTGACAGCCTAGGGTTGTTGTGAAGGTTTAACCTTCACATGAAGGGTCCTTAGAACAGAGTAAGAACTTAATAAATATTAGCCTTTATTTCCTTTACCCTCTTTTTTCCTAGTTGCCTTTAGATGTGGATTCTGTTTCTCAGGGAGAGGGTCTGAAATGTAGGTCTTGTGGGGTGTAAGAGTTTTACCATTTCTGAAAGAGGCATATATTGCTTGGACTAATGTGAATGATTTACAAAAATTCTCTAATCCCTTTGCCTTCGTTACTGGGTTTCAGTTATTTCTACCATAAACCTTTGAAACAGCTGTTCCAGCATTCAATCTCTGCTTACCCAAACTGGTGTCCCAGGGATGTTACCCAGGCAGGTTTAGGCTGCTGGCTGTCTTGCCTTCATCCTCAGCACAGCCCATGCCTTGTAGCCCCCACCTGGATCCCAGGGCTAGCAATCAGTGAGGCTGCTACTGCTTCTCAGGCCGCTGCCTCCTGTGGTCCAGCTTGCTCCTGAACCAGGGGCTTGTCCCTGTGAGTGCTGGAAGCACTCGCATCCACGGTCATTTGTTGAACAAGGATTTATTGAACACCTACTATGCGCTAGCTCCAGTGATCCTCAGCTAAATATTCTCATTTCCTGCAGTAACTCCTCCTGTAAGCTAATCAGTTCAAGATCTGAAAGGTACCCTTTTCTACTCTATCCTCACTGCTATTTTCTTAGGAAAATATACTCATGTAGACACAGCTTGACCAAGACAGCCTTCATAATCCTCTCAGCATGACTAAGCTATAGACAGGTTTCTTCCTAACTCCAGACTCCTGACCTCCCTTTTCTCAGAGTATTTACTTTAGGAAACTTGTCTTTGTAAGTCCATTCTCTGTCCCTTTGAGATGTAAATCTTTTCAAAATCCTCCTGCTGGTTTTAGAAATCAGAACTGTCTCTCTCAAGAACCTGGGAACCATCTCTTTGAAATGTAAGCATATGAAATGAAAATGGAACTCCTATGTCCTGGTCCTCTGGGAGGAGCGGAGTCTGACTTAGGAAGACACCTTGCTCCAAGTTGTAAAACTACGTGCATCAAGAAGAGAAGGGAGGGCTTCCCTGGTGGCGCAGTGGTTGAGAGTCTGCCTGCTGATGCAGGGGACACAGGTTCGCGCCCTGGTCCGGGAAGATCCCACATGCTGTGGAGTGGCTGGGTCTGCAGCAGGAGAGGCCACAAAAAAAAAAAAAAAAAAAAAAAAAAAAGAGAAGGGAAAGTTTACTTTTCCTTTAGACGAGGCCAATCAAGCAACACAGGTTGTGCATGACACCCCACCTTGCCCCAGTTCTTAGAAACCCTCCAGCCCTTATTCTTGGCAGAGCTGGGTATCCAGACTTGGTCTGTGCTCTCTCCCCTATTGTTGACAATACCTTGGCATAAAATCAACGTCTGTCTCTTCAACTTGTCCAGTGCAATTCATTATTTTAACGGGCTGCAAAAATAAATTAATCAGATTGTTCCAATGAATGGTCTATTTTTCCAATCTGGACACAAACGTTTTTCAGGAATCGAGTGCCTGCTGAGTCTGATCCAGCCCACGCTCTTGTGGCAGGGCTGCTTTCCCGGGGACACTTTGGGTGTCCGCTGGGAGAGGCTGGTGTGGTAACGACCCAGGACAGACACCGTCTCTGCTGTCCCCTCCACAGCTCTAGGCCACTTGGAAACAGCTGGTGAGCTGTAGCTTGAGATGCTACCAGTTCTGGTGTTTGTTTGGCTGGGGACAGAATGGCTTATTTCAGCTAACCTCCTTGGCAAGCTGGAGCTCAGGCTGGGCAGAGTGCTGTGAGTAAAACAATCCCCTCACATTCCCAGAGGAGTGGTTACAGGACGGACGTGGCCATGGAGAGAAGTCTGTGTCATCCTGACCGGCCGCTCTTACCTGCATCAGTGAGAAGAAATGGTTCATCGCGATTCCGATCACATCCTGCAACCAGCTCTCGTTAATGATGTCCAGACACTCCTGCTCTGCCTCTCCCCTGTGGGCATCACAGATGTCCCACAGGCGGTCCCGTAAATCCTGCACACAAACACTGCTGTGAGGCTTCAGAATCACAGCTCAGATGACCTCCGTATAATAAAACTAAAATCCTTTGCCTGTCTTAATGTGTCTGAAGAAAATTTAGACCTAATACACTCGTATATTTTATCACTTCGGTAAACAAATGTTTATTTTGTTTCTACTCTGTCAGGCCTTAATTTTCTAAGACCCCCTCAGCACACCTTGTGCCCAGGTCCACAGTTTACTTTATTCATGAGGGGCTATGTTTTATGTATTCTAATCCTTCCTCACAAGATTTGATTGGCCAAAAAAGACCTTTCAGGGAATTTTTGAGGAAATGGTGTATTGTTGGTGCAAGAAATATGCTGCTTTATTGAATCCGAGGGCACTTAACACAGCAAGGGCACTTGTTAATTAATCATGAGTGGAGCATGTCATTCTCCAAGAAATAGGGTCTGAGCTTAATTGGATTGTCTGAAAATAAGCTTTGGATTACAGAGCTAGCAGTGAAAAAAACATCTTTTAAAGATCCCAGCTCTGCCACTTACCAGATCCTGAGGAATAATGTTGATGATACCTTTCTATGTGTGTCAGTGTTCAGAATATAAGTCATTATACTTATATTGACTCATTTAATGCCTCACAACCACCTTGGGTCCTATTATTTTCTTCATTTTGTAGATGAGGATACTGAGTCAGTCACAGAGAGGTTATTTTCCTAAAGTCACATTATGAGCAAGTGGTGGAGACAGGATATGAGCCTGTGGTCTTGTCTGTACCACTAGATTAGGGCTCAGTTCCTTGACCTGTAAAACGGGGATAGAGTTTACCCTTTGGATGTGCTGCAGTTAGCCTAAGCCTGTAAAGCACTTAGCACAGTATTTAGCACACAATAATTCCTCAGTTATAAACAGTATCATAATCTTATTCATAGCAATAAAATATCTGTTTAATTAAAATTCCATTAAGAAAATATATACAGTCCAATAAAACTTGACAGTTTTCACGATCATAATAATTGATTGAACATTTACTGTGTGTTGGGCATTGTGTTAAGTGCCTGACGTTGATTACCTCACAAATCCCCACAGTAACCAACGGAGAAGTTTCTGATGAGAAATTTGATGCCTAGAGATGTTGAGTCACTTGCCTATGGTTTCAGCGCGGTGAAGTCAGGAATTCGAACGCAAGCAGTTTGGTTCCAGTGCCTATAGTGGATTTTACTTCTGTGATGCTGTGTTTATGGAACACTTAGCATTTTGGTTTGTTATCTTGTGGGGGCTTCACATGAAATGAAAGCATCACAGGCATTTTTATAGCTATACACTAATATCAGAACAGTATGCCATTCTTTTAGAGCTGAGAGACCTTGACGTCTCCCTGGTCTTTCCACAAATGCTATATCAGACATCCAGTGAGGACTGGCTTCTGCTCCTCAAACATTTATACATTTTAAAAAGACAGGAGAGGAAGCAGTTGAGGAGAAAGTACAAAAGCAGGAGCCTGGGACCTTGTTTCTAGCTCTCTTTCTGCTCCCGACTCACTGGGAGGTCTTAGCAAGTACCAGTGTCTCTGTGGCTTGGTTTTCTAATGGGAAAGTGAGGACAACATGATAGCAGAACCTTTCCATTAACTTCTTAGGGTTGGAATGAAAGAAGCCAAGAACAAGGAATATTACCAGGAATAAAGAGGTTAACTACTGGCAAATAGGATGGTGAATTTGTCATTTCCAATTTTGCTTCTTTTAAATATCTAATCTGTCTGTAATAAACATATGGTACTTTTGGAATACAGGAGGGCCGGGATTGTGAATAGGCAGGAAAGAGATAGGAAAGGCAGATATGTTTTAGGATTACCATTTGAGGAATGTCTAAGACTTCAGTTTATTGGGACATTGATTAATGCAATACCTCCTGGATTAAACCCTCCAGCACCCTGGTCATCCAAGTTACCATAATGCCTTCACTTAATTTCAATAGCTTCCCAGCTGGTTTTCCAACTGCTCTCAAACACGCCAAGCATCCTCCCTCTTCAGTGTCTTCACTTTTCCCTATGCCTGATACACTCTTCCTCCCCAAATCTGCATGGCTTATCTCATGCAATCTCTCCTGTCCTGAGTCTGCTCAAATATTGCCTTCTCAGTGGGCCTTTCCACAACTACCATATAATAAATGGTATATCAACGTTCCTTCCCTCCCTGCCCTGCTTTCCTCCTTCCTGTAGCTCATATTATCAGTGACATACTCGCTATACATTTACTTGTTTATTGCTTATCCTTTGCACTATGGCCCCCAGAACATAAACATCCTGAGGTCATAGGCTTTTTGTTCAGTGTTGAACCCACCGCCCCTTGAGCAGTGCCGGGACCATGGTAGATGCTCAATAAATATTCACAGAGCAAGTGAATAGGTCATGGGGGTAGAGCTTGGGAATTTGTTGTCGTTGACAAATAAATACTGAGATTATAATCAGATATGATTACTAGTAGCCTATACTTAAGGTTGTTGAAGGGGAAAGAATTCCCCTGACAGGATAAGGGGCTCTGTAAATCTACACAGGAAAGACAAAAGGTGAGAGATTGAAATCTGGCTTCTTGTACATCAGAGGACCTTTTCTAAAACATCAGGGTAATATACTCTGAATTTATCATATACTTATGAATTTATCAAGATCTGCCTGTCTACCAAGTGCCAGGCACTGTGCTGCTGGAATACCAAGATGTATGAGATTTGGTACCTTCCCTCAAGGGATCTATTCGATAGAGGCAACACTTCAGGCTTTCTGGGATGTTCCCTCATTCCCCTTCTCCCTGACATCAACCAGCCATATAACTGTATCCAAGAGAGGCACGTACTTAATACCAGGCTTGGACACACTTACATGACCCAACAAAAGGGTTAGGAGTTTACAAAGTAGATGCCCAGAATGCTCTTGCACTGCTGGCCTTGGCTTCTCCTTCCAGAAGCATTGACTACCATATTCTCATTCTGAGCGCAAAGTACAGAAGAGTGATTGTTCTTGAAAGTCGGCAGGTTGGTGTTCAAACCATTTCTCCCCTCATCCTCACACCTCATGAGAGTAAGAAGGGGGTGAATTAGTCTTTTTTTGTTTGTTTTGTTTTGCGGTACGTGGGCCTCTCACTGTTGTGGCCTCTCCCGTTGCGGAGCACAGGTTCCGGACGCGCAGGCTCAGCGGCCATGGCTCACGGGCCCAGCCACTCTGTGGCATGTGGTATCTTCCCGGACCGGGGCACGAACCCGTGTCCCCTGCATCGGCAGGCGGACTCTCAACCACTGCGCCACCAGGGAAGCCCTGAATTAGGCTTTTGAAGTACAAGATTTGAGAGTGTGGAAACTCTGGCCCCGCGGGTCATGGACTCCCTTACATTCACTCTTTGGTGTAGTTCAGCCTTCGTTTCCTCATCATCCCACAGGTCATCAGGAAGAGAGTTGAAATCAGCCTGCCACTGAGATACAAAATCTTGCTTGTGGTCCGGACGCCTTAGAAACTGCTGGAAATCTGTTCTGTAAGGCATTCAGAGAATCAGACGGAGCTTATATGTCCTGCATGTAAACTACACGGTTGTAACTTTGGAAACTTTACTTACCTAATATCATATAAGTAAGCAATCACCGTATGCTGGCCTTCTCTCAGGTGCCTGAGTACTGTTTTGATGGAATTTATATAGGAATTTTCTATCAGTTTCCAGTAAGGTACTAAAAATGATCGTATTTCCTGTTAAATGGTAAAGCATAAAAATCATAATTTCAAAGTGAAAATTCTTCTGTGTAATTGAGTCAAAAGGGCACTACTAAGCAAGAAGATCAAGTTGCAACTGTAGCCACTTAAGGCATCTCTGTGAAACGTCTTGCTCCTCCTTCCTCCCCTCCCCCAGCTAATTCCTATTTCAAATAATTTTTCATGCCTGAGCGCAGACATATTTTTTTCCAGAAATCCTTCCCTGATCCATCAAGTGTATAGGGTCATCCTCTGAAGTTCTGAAGTCCCACCTTAGCACCCTGTACTTCTCTCATTAGAGAACTGATGGCATTAATTATAACTGTTTATTTATTTGCCTATATTCACCTCTAGAACAGCAGTCTCATAAAACCAGGAAGAATTACTATCTTATTCACCACTAAACAGTTTTTCCTATAATTACCACAATGTCTGGGACATAGTAAGTGCTCAAGAAATATTTATTGAATGAGTGAATTGAATAATCACAGACCTCACATTTTGCCTAAGTTGGAGAACATCTAGGTTCTTGTCAGGGTGATGATGAGTTATTTCTCTGAATTCTCCCTTGAGGTTTTACCTTTGCTGTAAAGTGCACCATGAAAATCAGAAAGTTTCTTTTACATTATCTTTAATGATGCAAATAAACAATGAAAAATAAGAAGTAATCAAATTGAAATAAAATTGAAGATACTTTTTTTTTTTTTTTTTTCGGTACGCGGGCCTCTCACCCCTGTGGCATCTCCCGTTGCAGAGCACAGGCTCCGGACGCGCAGGCCCAGCGGCCATGGCCCACGAGCCCAGCCGCTCCGCGGCACGTGGGATCCTCCCGGACTGGGGCACAAACCCGCGTCCCCTGCATCGGCAGGCGGACTCCCAACCACTGCGCCACCAGGGAAGCCCCCATATTATATTTTAATATAAACTTTCTGTACGAATTTTTCCCTTATTGGTTGTGCATTTATTTATTCAGGGGCTTGCACATGGGGACCTTGGAGGTCATCTGGGCTAACTTCCTCTTCAACTGAGACATGCCAAGAGATCTAGAGACAGATTATCCAATCTCTGTGGACCTCACTGATACATTAGGCACATTTCAATGCAACCCCCTTTAGGGTCACACAACTTGTGTTAGTGGAAAATGCTTCCTGTGTTGAGCAGAAATTTGCCTTTCTGTATTTTCTACTTATAAGCCCTAGCTGTGCCCTTTGGAGAAGGACAGTCTACATTCACACCATCTTCTCTATGACAGCCTGTCAAATATTTGAAGACATTGGTGAGGAGAAGTAGGCTGGGATTCAGGATGAAACTCGCTTGCTTTTGTATTTCCAGCATCTAGTACAGCATTTGCAAATAACAGGTACTCAACAAATGTTAATATAGATGTAAGCGGAGTCACCTGAACCCAATTTTATCATCAGTTAAATTTTCAGGAGACTGGATGGCTTCATCTGGTTCTAAAGGCCTATGATTCTATGTCTAACCATACTTCAAGTATTCATTTATCATACACATTTACAGTTCTTTCAATGCTCCTCTGAAATTATTTTAACACCTTTCTCTTACCTAGAGCCCCTCTCTGGTTTCTAGTTTTTCATGATCTCTCTTAAAAGATGTGGTATCCAGAGTGGTGCTGAAGACCATTTTAAGTAAGCTGACTACTAAACTTCCCTCCTGGTGACTTCAAGTCATTAATTAACACTCTGTGCAAGGAGAGTTACCACCTAGGAATGGACCTAATTGAACTAACATCCTGTTCACAGTTCTTATTTATTTACAAGAACTTCATGAGAAATTGTCAAATACTATTTTGAATTCAAGGTATACTATGTTCATGGTACCTCTCTGACCCACCTACTCAACCTTGCTATCAAAGTAAAGGAACAGGCCAGTTCAGCAGGACTTAGTCTTAGTAAACCTGTCTGACCTCTGGGTGATCACTTTGTATGTTACAAGTGCTTAGAGGCATGTGTTTAATAATTTTCTCTCCAATTTTGTCAGGGATTAACATCTGGATCATTGGTCTTGTATGCTACTAAATCCCGTCCACCTTTTGTTAAACATTTAGTCATTAGTCCACATCTGGTCTTCTAGATTCTCCCGTATCTTCTGTGATTTCTATGAGTTATTGATAATGTCCCATCTGTAGTTTATTTAATTCTCTGGGATGTTATTTTTCTGGGTCTAGGCACTTGAACTTATGTGACGTGACTAGATGTTAAGACCTATCCTTTCCAATTAAATAGTCTTCTCTTCATTGACTGAAGCATAATAGGAAATTGGGCAGCCAAAGCAAGTATCCTCCAAGCAAAGACCTATCACTCCACTGACTCCTTGGTGGTCTCTGAACCTTCCCTTGGGGCTGGTAAGGGGATAAGGACCCAGGCTCCCCTTGAACTTGGTTGCTGCCTCCACCTGAGAGAACCACATATGGAAGCAATCCCCTTCTTTCTCTCACTCTGTCTCCTTCCCCATGCCTATTGAGGTAAGATATATCTGGGGTCCCTGGAAGGCCTGGAACTAGGGTTGCCAGATAAAGTATAGGATGCCTTCATTGGTTATCTGAAATTTAAATTCATTTAACTGAGCATCTGTTTTTCCTCTCCATTAGTAGGTAAGCTGTGCAGCTCATGTGTGAGAAGCTTAGAGTAGAAAAGGACTAGGGCAGGTCATGTGGCCTGCTTTGTTTCCAGGTTCTAGACTAATTCTGCTTGTAGCAAAAAGGAGCTCTCTACATGGTTTCACTTAGGTAACTAGAGGTCCGAGCTGTATATCCTTCCATCATCCCTCCAGACCAACTCCCCATCCTTCACTCTCCATCCTGCTCAGTGATTGCTCTAGGAGGCTAACTCATGTGAACTACTTCAGGAAACTCCCTTGCCTTCCACCTCCCAGTCAAAAGATGTGAGAGTAGGAAGGACATGAGGTTTGGTTATATGCTTCCCTGCTCCTCTCTGCTGGTCACTGTGGGTGGCTGCATCCTCTGGGAAGGCCACAGCCCCTGGCAGGTGGCCTTCTCCATGCACAGGTCTTCCTGAGGTCCGGACATCTGCTTCCTGTCCTCACCTTCTCAGGCCTAGGGGCCATAATAGCTCCTGGCTCTCTCTTGTTGAGGGTAACAATCTAATTCTTGTAGATTTTCT
This sequence comes from Monodon monoceros, assembly GCF_005190385.1. NCBI lineage: Eukaryota > Metazoa > Chordata > Mammalia > Artiodactyla > Monodontidae > Monodon > Monodon monoceros. The sequence goes on along the minus strand of NW_021703768.1, from coordinate 29,769,886 downwards.
CATTTACTGGCCACATACACATAAATCATCCTTTATTCAACTTTCTTTAAATTATCTTCTGTTTTCTGCCAGGATCCTGACTAGAAGATCTACAATGGAAGCTGATGCCATATATCAGTGTGAATATTTATTTATTTTTCACTCCCTCTTGTCCTCTATGAATTTATTTCTCTCAAGGGCTTCAATGTTTGGAATTAAGGATTAGATTTTAATATTTTTGCCCCTCACTCTCCAACTCCTACCAAATAATATCATTTTAATTTTATCTCCTTCCCAACAACCACTTCTGTATCCTGTTTCTATGATAGTTCTTGAATATATTTATTTTTCAATGTAGCTACTATTTGGCTGAGTGATAGTAATTACACCCATCTGTAATTCTATCATTTAATGTTCTCATCTTCAAATATTTTCTGTTCTAATTTCTCCCTCAATGCTAATTAATTCATCAAAGCCTTATCGGGCTTCCCTGGTGGCGCAGTGGTTGAGAGTCCGCCTGCCAATGCAGGGGACATGGGTTCGTGACCCGGTCCGGGAAGATCCCACATGCCGCGGAGCGGCTGGGCCCGTGAGACATGGCCACTGAGCCTGCGCGTCCGGAGCCTGTGCTCCGCAACGGGAGAGGCCACAACAGTGAGAGGCCCTCACTGTATTTGATTCTGTATTGAATACAGTGAATTGGCCCACATGTTCCTACCCTCCCCCAAAGAGTTTACAATATAATTGAGGAGATAAGTAAGACATTTCCCTAGGAATGTTCAATAAAAATTGCAATTCATGATTGGGTCTCAAGTGCCTGGCACAGATGGTCAGGGCTAAAAGTTCATAAGAGTAAGAAACCATGGAGGACTGGAATTAAGAAGACAGGGACTGAGTCTTTCAAAAAACTCTTTGTCTTTTAAAAAGTTTTAAAAGAAAGACCATTCTGTGTGATTCTCCCAAGATGATTTATCTATTAAAGCAGCCTGATTTGCCTAGGTGACAACTGGGCTTTGCAGCTGTCAGAGCATAAAGAACTGAATGGAGCTTCCAGGGCTCACCTGGGCCTCTCCTTGCCTGACACTAGGGTACCCATTTAAAGAGCTGAGGCCAGATAGCACTCTGTTCTTTTATTAGTTTGGTTAGCTTCAAAATTTTCCTTCTATTTCTAAAAAGTCAGGGGTTAAACTTCATTTGAAAGCATTATGATGTGGGCATGACAGCATGGTTGGAGGGCTATAATTTGTGGATATGTGTTCTGGGAAAGATATTCTTCCAGGAAACTGCATCTCTGCTTGTCCCTGGGGTGAAAATTGGTCCTCAAAGAACCCATTTGTTCCCCTGATTGCAGCACTCAACAGCCGCTCAAAGCATGACTCAGAAATTTTAGGGAGGAGAGAAAGCATGGGATGCGATTCAATGAGTAATCTCAAAAGATCACCTCGGCCTTTTGATGAATATATATATTACCAGCTACAAAAGGCCTTTTGGATGGTGCAAATAATGGTGTGAATCTTCCTATAAAGAGGAGAAAGAACAGATTCTACTAGCTTGAGTCTAAACTGCCGTACCTCAGAAATTGGTTCATTCACATAAACCCATTCTTCTGATCCTGGCTTAGGTGGGGGTGGCACTACTGGAGCAGGTGACACATCTGTAGAGTCAGCAGGTGATTTCTTTACTGGAACTTTCCCTCCTGGAGATTTTCCTCTGGGAGAACCTTAAACATGCATATTAAATCATGCCATTACAAGGAGATGAATGGGACCAGATTGTGGTGGGTGGGTAAACCTATGGTGTCATGGATCTCAGGCAATTCATTAACTACATTTTAAGCAACTTTGGGCAGCCTTATCAAATAAAAAATAAAAAACGTCATTCTCTATAGCCCCCAAATTAACCAATAATACCAAAAGCAATTTTTTTTAAAGCAATGCAACTTCTCTTGTCCAATTAGCTATGGAAAACAACTTGATATTTTATTTTCATTTCTGTCCTTGCTTCCACAATGAACACACGGGTTTTACAAAGTTTAGGCACCAGAAAAAAGTGTATTTTATTTACTATTGCAAAAACTGGCAAACTAAACACTCACCCTGAATGAGAAAGAGAGTAGCTGTAACAGGAGCGGTGCTCTTGGTGTTTTTTTGAAACCCAGGGGAGGAGCAGGGAGAAAGAATGCTATTGTAGGAGTCAGTGAGGGATGTAGCAGAGGAGAAGGGGTACCTCCTGAATATTCCCACATTCCCTGGATGAGACAGAGGGCTTCTGAGCGGGGGAATCTATATCTCTTTCTACAGTCAGGGTGTGGGGATGAAGGCGACTGCTGTACCGTAGGTCTGGCTGAATTAAGGCATGGGCGGGAGGGGAGAAGAAGGGAGCGGGGAGAAGGAGAGGGAATGGAAAGAGAGAGGAAGGAGGAGAAGAAAGAAAAGGAGGTGGAGAAGGAGGAAGAGAAAGAGGCCTAATTTCAGCTCAGAATCCAGAAAGGGCGTGTGCCCCACTCTCTGTGAGAACATCCAGGGGGGATTCCAGACCCGCGAAGCAGTACCCTTATGGTCTGAAAGATCCTGTGACTGATCAAACTACCTTAACTCAGAAAGCACTGATATTTCCTTAAAGGATCAAAGTTATAGTTTAGAAATTCACTCAGTTTAAATTCCACTTATTTTCAGTTTCCTTATTAAGATTTTAGATGCAGTTTATAGATGCCTACAGAATTTGCAGCACTTTCTTTCCCCAAAATATATTTCTTTGAGTATTATTTAACGATAATGCTGTTTAGAAAAGTAAATACATCTTCCACTTTTATACTAGTTTAAAATATATTGATTATAAGTAAAGGGGATATTGTTAATTATGTCATATGAACAGTTTAAATGACTTCTACTTATACAATTGAAACCAGTATTCGTCATCTACAAGTTTAAAATTCCATCTAGGTATTTTTAATTAGAAAAATTTAAGAGCATCTTTTTTCAGGTGAAAACCAAAAATGTTCATAACTTGATATATTTTTCTATATGATAATTTTTCATTCTCTGAACTGAATCTCTGGTGAAATAAAAGTGACAATACTATGGCCACTTTAAGATGAATTTCTCAAAGGAGAATTCCTAAGGAGAACTTTGTAATTATAAACGTGAGACTGGAATGAGTTCCTTTTTCTTCTTTTCTTACATATCATGATCGTTCAGTGAAAACTAAGGGAGCCAGGGAACATTTTTGGACGATGTGCTTTGATCTCATTTAACTTTTATCTAATTGTTAACAATGAAAATGCAAGGGTAAAAGATTTGAATGAATAAAAAATGTATCTATGTCACAGTGAGTGAAAGTAGATGCCACTTGTGAACAAAATCTATCGACATCTCAAATGTCATGAGGGTCATTCCTTGCGCCACCCACGCAGCCATATGAAGACTTCAGTTTCTAATAAGATATTTGCTTTCATTTGGAAGTTGGATTATTGAGTCCTCAATGTGGCCATTCTTATGCATAAAATTCTGGAGAGTAATCTATGCTTAGCATATAGTAAAGATAGATTTTAGCAAATTTTTTTTTTTGTCCAGTTATAAGAACCTAATGGTATTACACAGAAGCACGTGGAGCGAGAACAAGTATAAATAAAATAAGGTCAAAAGAAAAATGCAATTTTAGGACATGGGATTTATTTAATCATTTTATCTGTAAAGAAATGGTCAAAGTTGAATCTATAGAGCAATAGGCTTGAGCAAAGAAAATAACATAGTAGGAGCTCAGTAAAGGTAAGAATAAATTTCATCTATTGATGAGAGGACATTAAGAAAACTAGAACACTTTCAGATTAAGTTGGCACTACTCAGGGAGATGAGAGGATTGTAGGAAGAAGGAAAAGATGCAAAAAGTCTGATTTTTTTTTTAAAGAAAGGCATTATTATTACCTTTCAGTCCTAAAATATTTCCTAGTAGGATCTGGCTTAATTAAGGGCTTCCCTAGGTAGAAGTTAGAGGACTGGTTAACAGTGATGGCTTTCTTATTGCCTTGGTTCAGCGAAAAATGACTCTGGTTGGTGACTGAAGTGGAGACTCAGGATGCCTTGGATAAGATGAAAATTTCTGCTCTGCAGCAATGTGGCCAGGAAGAGAAAGAGGTCAGTGCCAGGTAAGGAGCCAGAGATGGAACATGAATCAGCTTATTCTCCAAATCGCTATTGAGAAGGTAGTTTGGAAAAGTTTTCTCTCCTTGGTGTCCTAGAGTTCATGTTGTTAGTCTACGTGGAGCTGGAGATATGGAACGTGGACAACTATAAAGTAATGAGGACTGGTTATTTGGAATCCTTTATAGGACCTGATTTTAGTATAATTATACTCAGTGACAAGCGTTGGAAACTCCTTAAGTCAATTTTGCAAAGGATTCCCCTTTTTGCCCACAGTCTTTAATACTTGGTCTGGAGTCAATAATCATATCCCATACTTATTTAGCCCCATTTACTCTGAGCCAGATTCTGTTCCAGCTGCTTTTTTGTAGTTTTACTAATTCCTTACTACAGCCACAGAGAAGTTATTTTTATGACCTCATTTTACATACGAGAGAACTGAGACTCACTAAGGTCAAGTTACTTGCCCTAAGTCACTCGTATGGTAAATGGCAGAGCTAGAATGTCAGCCCAGGCAGGCTGGCTCCAGAGTCCATGCATTTGACTGTCCTACTTTATTGCCTTTTAGTGTCTATTGATGTAATTCATGTTCAAAAGTGTTCATTAGACTGATATTTAGAAATTTGCAAGCTTTAGAGTAGTTCTTTTAATACTATTTGCTTAGCTCATAAATTGATTTTAAGACTGTGTTCTATTTACATTGCATTACAATTAAATTACAATTTAATTTTTCTACTTGTGGTGAAAATTTTATTAAAAGCTACAGTCTGAGAAGTCAATTCATTGAAAGACTCATACTAAAGAGTATAAATAATATTATTTAACTCATTTATATTAGATGATGGTATTAAGGCAAAATCCAGGGAAGCTATGAGAATAGTGTTGAGAGTTAATATGGAGTGTTGATGACATTCGCCAAAGTGTAAAGAGGCTCTAACTTTCCCTTCTCATAGGTTAATGATTCCTAACAAAACACTACCTTATTTATTTATTTTGCGGTACGCGGGCCTCTCACTGTTGTGGCCTCTCCCGTTGCGGAGCACAGGCTCCGGACGCGCAGGCCCAGCAGCCATGGCTCACGGGCCCAGCCCCTCCGCGGCACGGGGGACCCTCCCGGACCGAGGCACGAACCCGCTTCCCCTGCATCAGCAGGCGGATTCCCAACGACTGCGCCACCACGGAAGCCCTACCTTATTTATTTTGACTCTCCATTTCCTCATCTTTGAAGTGGGAAATGATCATTTATACTTCACAGGTGGTTATGAGGATTATGCAAGAATATAAAAATTATCTTGTATAGTGCCTGGCGTAGGGTAGGTACTCCATAAGAGGTAGTTTGTTACTATGATTATGAATTATGTTATCAAAGGAGATTGTGGAATTTTGATATCTGAACCATGATTGTACATTAATCATCAACTTTCAGATGAAACCTAGTGTGTTTTGCATGTGCTCTAAAATCTATTAAGACCTTGTACATTGCACCACATACTCTCCTCTGTTTAAGGTCCCAGGTGATAAAAAATGTATTTTAGAAATTAATCTTAGAAAAACTTAGGGCTTTTTATTTCTATTTCAAAGTATTGTTATATACATGTTGCTTTTAAAATTGTAATCCAACTTAAATATTTTGGGGAACAGGACATATTATAAGTAATACGTTAGAAATAACTGAATGTTTCTGATATTCCAATGGCTAAAATTGGAATTTTAGTCTTGGGCATCAATAAGTCTTGGGCATCAATATAGTAATTCTTCAACTTTAGGGATCACCAGAATTCCCTAGAGGGCTTATTAAAACACAAATTGCTGGACCCCTCCAGGAGTTTCAGATTCAGTAGGTCTGGGGTGGGACCAAGCATTTGTTTTTCTAATAAATTCCCAGGTAATGCAAATGCTGCTGGTACAGGACTGAGCTTAAAGAGCCACCATGTTAGTAGATGCATCTAGGTATTTCAATTCCATTTCACTTTCATCTTTTTTCTCTGTTCTTCCATGTCTTTCCAATTAAATGTCATTAACGTTTATAACATTGACATAACATTTATTGCTATGTGGCCTGGTAGCACCTAAACTTTAAGTCAGATCAGAAGGCAAGCACTGGGACAGTCCCAACACTAATACATGGGCAGGCCAGAAGAACTAAAGAGATCGTGATTTCCAAACATTTATTCCACAGAGCTCTAGTCCCAATGGATACCCCTCCAAGAGAGAGTTCTGCAGCCACAATGTTTTGGGATATTACATAGTGTACCTCCTACTGCCTTAGAGATAGATGATCACAGGAGATACATATCTATATTGACATCTATCTCAGTTGAGATGAAAAACATTTTAATTTGATGTAACTCAGCATTTTCTGAAATTGGTTGATTAAGGAAAACTCTTCATTTAGCCCTTAATTAACACCTCCTATGTAAGGTCATAGAGTTGAAAAGCCCTTATTTTATGAAGGAGTAAAATGGGGCCATGGCAAATGGTTGAGGATAATAAGAAATGCTTTAAGAACACCATAAATACAATTGCAAATGGCATTTCCGTGTCAAGATTTTGGAGGGAGAAGGTTGGGATTGATCTAATACACAGAGAAAAATAGGGATGAATCGAAGATGCCAATAGCAGGAAACAATGATAAGTCTGAAGGAAGGAAAAAGGAGATGGCTCCTCAAACCATAAGAGATGTTTTCAGTATAATTGGTGTCAAACAGCCTGTGAGGTAAACAGATAACCAATCAATAGTGTTCACCCCCAATGGAATTAGTTCCAAATATTAAGAATTAAAATCATTAAGACTTCCTCTTAATGAAAGAAATCCTGTTATACATGCCAAAACAACAGCATTTCTATGTAAAAGAAAGACTTCTAAATCTTGATCGAGAGTTTACCTATTTCAAATATTATTGAACACAGTAGAAATTGTGTTTATGGAAATAGAAACACAATAGTAAAATAAAAGCAAAAAAATGTTTGAAAGTTCTTGGAGGTACTTAAACTGAGCTAACTGCATGACTCCAGTGAATATATATTTTACTGGTTGAACTTGTAGTTGCTTATGGTTTGAGTGTGTATACTTTCATCTAAGGATGCTCTCAAAGCATGTGAATTATTATGTCTAACTTGACGATTTGGCACCTAATATGCATAAATATATTTAATTCCTATTTTTGATGATTCTATGCTGATCCTTCATTTGCTTTTGCTGATCACAATAAGAAAGCAAGGGATGCATAATGTAAATGTGAAAATTATTCTCCTATTTGTAAACAGGTAAGATAGAGCAGAGCATAAATTATAGCCAAAATTATAGGTAAATTTTTCATCTCAGTGTTAACTCACCAATGACTCTAGTTATATATGCCTATGAGGTCATATAATCAGAGAAGGGTAAGATTCTTTGAGAATCATGGTTATGCATCTTTAAATGCCAAAATAAAGATCCTTTCAAGCCCATCATTTTGTGAACATGGCACAGTCTTGGGCTGCTACTACACTGGCAACTTGTAATGTAAAATTAAACAAAGGTACATACTTCATGACAACCCCCTTTGTATGTACCCTGCAAAAGTCAACTGTATGTGTCCGTCACTGCATTTCAATCTTTCATTGGTTGGTGTAGCAGCTTCAATGTACAATCTAACTAATATGCTTTTTAAAGCCTATTTTCTTCTACCAACTATCAATTATTTACAAAATTTTATCCTCCTTATTTCACAGAAATAGTTAAAATAAAATAGAAAAAAAAAAAGAAATTAGGGTCAGGAAAAATGCAACTTAAAGTAGAAGGTCAAAACCAGGAGAGGAATTAGAAAGCAGACTCTGGGATCTAGGTCCTTGCGCAGATACTAAAATCTTATAGGCACTAATTTGTTTCTGCACTTCTAGACAGCCAAAACAGAAAAGGAAGTGCTATCAGTTAGAGGTGCTAACTATCTAGCCATGCAGAGGAAGAAAGATTTTCCAGTTCCTTGATTCTGAATGAAATTTCCCACCTAGGATTTCACATAGGGGTGACTGAATGATGTGGTGGGCATACTATCCCTTCAGAAAATAAAATACCAGGTTATTATTGGTATAATAAATGTTTTACCTCCACTGCTATTGTGTTGAGGACTTTATATCAAAGTGCTTATCAGTGAAAGCAATTCTATGGGGGACCCAAGAAAATATGGTTCAGCAAGTAGTTTTCTGATGGCATAGCTTAGCCCAAGGATAACACATATAATATCTATGATGAATGGATATTCTGTGTCTTAGATATTCTCTAAATTATTCCTCACAAGCATCACTTTTCTCAGCAGGACCTTTGCTAAGACCCAGGCTACAGAAACACTGAGGTTCTGTTTTATTGGCAAGGGCTTATGGTTTACAAATGCCCGAGAGAGGTATTCAGTGTATACTACTACATAAATATAGCTATTTTCACTGAAAATTATAAAATGAAGAATTATATTTAATCATATCTATCTTGATCTGTACCTTTTCTTTTGAGTGAAGTTTCACTTTTCTTCCCTTTTCCTTCCTGAAGAGATTCTCGATTACCATGCGGGGGTTCTAAACAAAATTCAACACATAATTATCATTGATGATTTTCTTCAATATCCTGGGCTATGATTTGTAAGCAATCAAATGCTATTTCTCAAAAACAGTTATATTTGTGAACTACCTAAAATGGCTTAGGCCTTTACTGTGAGTTAAAATTAATCTGAAGACAGACTGTGGATTGAAATTTCTTGAATGACAACCCTGATAGTACTATTCTATTTTGTGACATTGAGAAGTTGAGTCCTAAGCTTAATATCAACATTTGGTAGTGAATTTGATTGTAAACTCTTTAGTGCAAAATAGTTGTAGAATCTTAAAAGTTAGTCACAAGTCCATTTGAAGCAGATGGCTCTATTTGGATATAGTTCACCGGAATGATCCCTATACAATAAGACAACTGGGTCTGTGATAAGAATGATGCCAAAACACCTTGAAGAAGAGTTAAATAACCACATTGCTTTACTATGGAGCATCCTTGAACTTCTATTGACCCCACACTTGGTTGCCTTGTGACTTCTACATTCCACTGTGCATTGACTGTAACTTGTAATGCAAAGGATGGTTTGGGAATATATACGCTGGGTTCCCCGGAATCTAATTCAAAAATATATTGGAAAGGGGAAAGTGGGAAACTGATGAACTGGAGGTCAATAAGATGTCCCAAATTATAATTAGTTCTTTGAAAAAATCACTACATCCCACATAATTTGCCAAACAAGTTCAGTCGTCTTCCTCCCTTTGCCCTGGGCTACAGTTTTTTGCTTTTGTTTTTCCTTCATTGGAAGAATGCACATATGGGACAATTTAAATGCTTGTGATGGAGAGATCATCTGATCTATTCTTTGTATTTAGAAGTGTTAGTTATAAGAATGTGTAAATACATAACTCATATCACTTACATTTAAACATCTCAGCTCCAAAAACCAAGATTCCATAGAAATAAGACAAGGAAAGGATTAACCTTGAAATTTTGTTAACCTCCATAAAAGGACTTTTAAACATCCAAATGTTTTAAACACCAAACTCATTCATAACTAAATAAATCCAAACATTTGAATTAGTTGCTTTTTTTTTTTCTTAGAAATAAGCTTAATAAAAAAAAGTCTAGATAAGCTCTTAGTTCCTTTAATAACAATATTCTGGGTAACCAACCATTTAGCTCTAAACTTTAGCAAAAGGCAACAGCAAAGAGGGTAAAAATAGAGACATCTAAGACGTTGAACTTATAAAATATTGTGAGCAAGTCTAACTTCTGCTGGGGATAGCATGCACTCTGTCTATTTTTAAAAATTATTTCCAAAATGTATTCTGAAATTGCAAAATATATTCCTAGCAGCATGGATAGCAAGCACTACCATACTTTGTCACACTCAGAACTTTAGTTTTAAATTAAATTCTGACATTTGGTAGTAGACTTGATAATAAACCCTTTAATGGGACATACCTGTGAAGTTTTTCAAATTTAATCTCAAGTGCATTTGAAGCAGATATAAAATACAGAACTGTAAAAAATTAATAAACAGAAAGCACAAATAAATAGAGTCAGGAAACCAGAAGGGGGAACTCTCGTGCCCTAAGAGGACAGCATTGCCCAACAGGAGGAAGGAAGACTCCTCTTCTTTCCTGGCAAGGACTCAGCCAATGAAAAGCCATGGACTCATCAAGTGCTGTGGCCCTCCCAACTTCCTTTTCCCCTCTATAGAAGCATTCTCCTTCCCTTGTCATGTGGAGACTTGCACATGGCTTGCCATGGTTGCAGACCCCGAATTATAATTTCCTGCTAATTCTGAATAAACCCATCTTTGCTGGAGAAATATCTGGCAGTCTATTTGTTTCAGGTCAACAGACTCATATACAATGTAGAACTATATTTGGACAAAATGACTTTTAGTGCTTAGCGTACTATGCTTCCTTCTTTACCCTATTTCCACCCTTTTTTTTTTTTAGTAAATAATTTCTCTTTTCTTCTCAGCTTTTAAAGAAGATTGTAATTGGATGTTTGCTTTGGGTTTGTTCAGAAGCCTTAGGCTTTTAGTTCTGCAAGTATGTTCTTTTGAAAAAAAACTGTAAGTTATTTATATAAAAATAAACAAACCTGGGAACTTCCCTTCCTAAAATCATTTATCCCCTCTTCCCTGAGCTGTAAGGGCAGCGCAGCCTGTGCTATTGCCTCATCAACGTCTACTAGCACTGAGATCTCCTTGCAGTGATGCGTTGCAGTTGGAAGGCAGTAACTGGGCCCCTGGGGATTAATTCTTCTATATATTTTTAAAGATCAGGCACTAACACGGCCCTTGGTGGAAAAAAGAGACAGATACAACCACTCTTTGAAGCAACAATAGCTTTATTATTCATCCAATGCACTGTATTCAAGTATACAATTTTATTTAATGTCACGAGCAAACTTAAGAAATTTAAAGACTGAACCGTGTTGTAACCAGAAATGCTAAAGATGGGTTTCAGGGAATAGCTCCAATCCACAGATACTCCTGACTGTGAGGCCGAGGGGAGGAAAGGGAGGGGAGGCCACAGCCATAGGTTAAAGGCCTAGATGGGTAACTCCAGGCTCCCTTGAGCCTCTGTGGAAACTGTCTTCCCTGGCTAAACAGCATTTTTAAGGTTTCCATTTGTCCTTCAGACCACTGCTTTGTTTTTCTAATGGGCAAAGTACGTATGGTTAATTAATTGCTTTGTGCTTTATTGTTTCATGTGATAAAATATTTTTTTTAGAATTTGTGTATTTTGCCTTTAGTTAAGCCCCATTTTATTGAAGTACAATGGTCTTTAATAGACCATAATATATGTTATTAAAGTTTTCAAATGAATTTGTTTAATATAAATAAATCAATTTTAAAAATCAGACCCATCTCAAATCTCCATGAAGTAGAAATATTATGGAGTTTAGAAATGCAATCATGACACAATATCAAGAATACCTAGGTAGACTTGTGTAACTGCACAGCCAGCTACTTACAAAGCTAAAACCAGCTACTAGAGCCACATTTGCTTCATACACACAGCACCAAACTGATCCTGGCATTCTCCCAATATCACACATTTCAACAATTGAGGATTTTACTTTTGTCATTATATTGTCTACCACGTAACTTAATGGTCCTTAGAGGTTTAAGCTAAAAAATATTCTCTATACAAACTCTATTCATGTATGTTATATATTATAAATATACAAGTTTACTGAGATGTCAGGTGCTTGTTTCTACCCTTTTATAATCACATAGCACTGAAGAGTGACAGTTACGTATAAATTTTAGTATCTAAAGAATGCTGTTGGTATGTTTCCTTATTCCTGTGGACAACAGTTTGTGCTAACTCTCATTTTCTGAAGATGGTCTTGCTTTTTACATAAACACGACTCTATCACTCTGCAAATAGACGTCTGTCCTCTTGATCTGCTCTAAGCTCCTTCTGGTATTCTCTGCGCCTTCCCTCCTCTCATCTGTGGTCTTATTCTAATCAGTAGATCTGGGTGTGAGGACTCCACATTCCTTCCCACACAGTAAAGTACCTCCGCTTTGTGACCGCCGTGCTCTCAGTGACTACTGCTTTTCCTCTTCATCAGAGCAGACAGCTTGCTTTCATATGACTGAAGTTGTTCAAAGCCTGAATCTAGATAAATGGACTGGTACTATAATTTATAATTCTTTTCTAAAATGAAAACGAGAAACTGGCAAACAGGATTAGAAATCGTTCTGTCAATCACCTGACGCTGGTTTTCCTTTTGCAGCAGGAGTTTTGGAACGCTCACGCTGACCGTGGACTTCCTTCTCTTTTTCTGGTTCAGGAGGAGGGGGGAGAGGTGATGTAGCCTCAGTTGGGGAAACTTCTTCTTTTTCCTCAGCTTCCTTTTCTTTTAATTTCTTTTTCACTTCAAAAGGATGATAAGAATGGACTTTTATTAGCGGCTCCAGACACCTACTATTTCACTTGAACTAAGATAAACCTAAATTAATATAAAACTGCTCTTACTGAATTAGGGCGAACTTCATGTTTTAGGGATCTCCTTTAAATCATTCAGTCCTTAAAACTAAGATTTGAAGTCTTCTCTGCCTGGTTAGAAATACCGTTTACCCTGCCTCTGATGGGGATGATGGTGTGTGTGTGTGTGTGTGTGTGTGTGTGTGTGTGTGTGTGTATCAGGTGGGAAGGCTTGCTATGCCATGTGTAAAACCAACAATCTAGAAGTAGCTGGTGTGCTGCGATAGAAAAATAAATAATTATGTCAAAATTTCCAGGGGAAAAGCAAGGTGAAAAAGCACAAAGAGAAGATGTCAGAAGGACACGGAAGGGAAAAGAAATGTGCGGCACCGACATCTAGGGGTAAATACATATGAAGCATTTAGAACGGTGCTCAGTACACAACCAAGTCTTGGCATTTCATTCTTTCATGCAGCAACTACTTATTGAATCTGAGTTGTGCTGTGAAGAAAAGGAAGGGTTATAACAATAAGGTAAAACTACACTAGTACTGTCAGTAATAATAATAATACGAACAACGCTAGGCAGAGTTGTGGTTGCCAGAGATACAAAAGTAAAACAAAAGAGAAAAATCACTGCCTTGTGAAGCTAAATAGGACAGAGTAAAGGGGGTCAGGAGTGCTGTGGGGCAGCTCTTAAAGTTTATTTAACCAGAGTGCTTTGCAGGGTAGACCCACTGAGAACGTGTCATCTGAGAAAAGACTTGAACAGGTTCAGGGAATGTGTGCTCCAGGCAGAGCAGACAGTCAGCCCGAGGGGCTTGAGGGGCGGAGCAGGGCTGGTTCCTGAAGGTCTAGGCTCCTATCGTTGTTATGGCCCTTTGCCTTTCGAGATTCAGGCTCACCCTTCCCAGCATGCCCTCCCCACCCCCCCTGACTTCCCAGCCCTCCACCCTGGAAACGGCCGCAACTTTACCCCTGTAGCAGGGGCAGTGAATAACTGCACCCATGTATGGCTTTTTTTTTTTTGCGGTACACGAGCCTCTCACTGCTGTGGCCTCTCCCGTTGCGGAGCACAGGCTCCGGAGGCACAGGCTCAGCGGCCATAGCTCACGGGCCCAGCCGCTCCGCGGCATGTGGGATCTTCCCGGATCGGGGCACGAACCCGTGTCCCCTGCATCGGCAGGTGGACTCTCAACCACTGCGCCATCAGGGAAGCCCCATGTATGGCTTTTATATCCATATTCCCTTTGCCCTCAGATTATTCTTTTCAATTCAGCAAGGCAAGGAGGCTTCATTCTATTAGATTTTTTTTTTCAAACTGGATTTTTTTCTGATTATAAAAGTGATATATAATTATTGTTTTAAAAATTCCCACAATTTAGACAAATAAGCAGAAAGAGAAGTTTCCTGTTGACTCTTTGTCATCCTTCTCCCTCATCAAGGATTGTACGGCTAAAGAGAAAACCACAGGCCCCAAATGGCATCACTTGTGCTAAATAAAGCCCACGATACCAAACCTAGACTTACTACCTGCCTCAGTTGCAGTTTCTACCTTCTTCAGAAATGTAATTTTAATCAACCAGCTTGGAATTTTCTGGTCAGCGCTAATGAGGTGATCTGTCATGTGGGTCCTCTCTATATATCCCCAGCCCCGCAAAGAAGAGGCAATCTGCATGGTAAAGACCCTTGCAGTTCCCTTCCTCCAAAAAGAAGATGTCCTGGCCCAAAATAAACCTTTTTTTTTTTTCCCCTTTTGCTAATGACTTCCCTGCCCCACCCTCCTATCTAAAAAAGCCTTCCATTTGTACTGTTCCACGGAGTGCCCTTCTAGTTGTTAGATGGGATGCTGCCCAGTTCATGAATAGTTGAACAAAGCCAGTTAGAGCTTTGAATTTACTGGGTTGAATTTTGTTTTTTCTTAGCATATATTGTCAGACTCTTTTCTGTGCCTACATATTTAATAATAGACATACTTTTAAAACCAAAAAAGGACAATTTAAATATAACCTGATTTTCCCTACTTAACAGTATATTATGATCATTTTTAAACAGCAGAATATTTATAGAAGTACCGTATCCTTTTATTTTTGGCTTAATCAGGATGTTTAATACAGAGCACTGGGCTAGGTAAATGTTTATTATTTTAATGACAAAATATTCATTAAAAATAATTAACTGATTGGAATGTAAATCTTAAATAAGTGGCAGTAGAGTCTGTTAATGTAATAAGTGATCAGAATGTAAAATCTTTAAGAAAATGTTGAAGTGAGTCTGATAGCTGGCAAAAACACTGATTCTAATTGGTAGATGTTTGAAGCTACAGCCTAGAATCAGTTTGCTTTTGCCTCCCAGTCAAGACCCTAGAGGTTTCCTCCCTCCTCTCAGCCTAATTTCCGAGTGTTAAATAACATGTTACGCCTCTTATATAATATATGGGTTGATTTTTGTTTTGTCTGAAAGCTTCACATGGGTGTTTTTGGGGAGCAGACATTTCGATGTGGGTGCTTGTCTAAGTGTGAGCTCCTGGGTCCCCAAGGTGACTGTGGCTTATATCTATGCACTATTTTGGTGTCAGTTCACCGATACATTATAGTAGTTAGGTCATAAATCTAGGGATGGGAGACAGCATGCTACCAAGGCAGTTTTAGAATCCTTGTGATATTAATTTTGACCATTTTTTATTATACCAAGAAATTGCAGTTGTCAATATAGTCAGGGGTGATTGATAAACAAAAGGGAAAGATTTATTTCTGAATTCATTTCTCAAAGGTAAGATTTCCATTGAAGTCTGGCATTGGCAGTGTATGAGACTAAAATTCCTTTCAATAACAAATTCCAATAATACTATGAAAAGTTAATGGGCAATTACTATTGGTTGAATGAAGGAGGAGGGAGGTCGGGATGGTTTAATGTAGGTGAGATGCACCCAGGAGCAGGCTTATAAATAAGTAGTTAATAGTCAGTAAATTCATACCAACACAAGAAGATTTGGGGGGAATAATCTGCCTAGTGTTTTCATCCTCAAAGGATAATTCACTCATTGTTTCCTTATAATGCTGAGGTCAACAGATTGAAATCTATAACATCCTATAACATCCTTCTCTATAACATCCTTAATTTTAACTCTGCTATTTTTTTCACCTGAAAACAACCTTTCAGCAAGATGACCTCTTTTGATTAAATTAAATTAAAAGGAAGGAAGAAAGAAAAAGCTTTTATTTAGAAACATTTGCAGTGGAAAGCTAAAATCAGAGGTAGAAGATACTTATAGATGGTATGATCCAAAGAGAAGAGAGAAATTTGCAATCGCATTTTCACTTCCTCCTAAATTCAGTAAAACCACACATTTTCGTTATGTAAGCTCAAAATTATAAAGAACTGTAATTACCTTTATTCTCTTTTTTCATTATTTCAGTCATAAACGTTTCCTTTACTTTTTGGCACAAAGACTGCTTATCTATGTCAGCATTAATTTTTATCAAAATGTTTTCTGGCTCTGTAAACCATTGCTCCAATAAAGGCCAGTTGTCCAAGAAGCCTACAATTCTGCAAAACCCAAATGTTATATGAATATAGCATATTGACTGAAAGATTAGAGTAACATTAAGCATGATTTATCTGATGAATGTAATGAAAAAATAAGCTGCCAAAAAAAATCTGAAAAAGCAACTTTAAGAAACCTACAGGCAATGAAATACTATCCACTTTAAAGAAGAAATCATTTAACGCTGTCTAGACATATATTTTGAGGTATATGAATGAGGAAAAGAAGATTTGGCAATTCTATCATTTCAGGAAAACTTTAGTGTGGGTTCACGTCTCTAAGTGAAGATCTAAGGAAACATCACCTATACTCATAACAGACTAAACTCTGAACACCCTTCTGATGGTGGCTACAGCCTGGGCCATATAGGTCATCTACTTTTTCTTAGAGAAGTTAAAGAGACCTTTGTGTAAGTATAGATGGTTCTGACTTATTTGCTTTACTCAAATATACTCTTGGAATGATTTTTGAAACAGCCTTGTCTTCCAAGAGTAGACAGGCTTAATGTAGCTCAAATTCCTCTTCCCTGGTTCACTTCATATTTTTAGAGTTCTAAAGGTTTCAAAAAATTGTCTAATTTTGTCTAATTTTTTTTTCCAATGAGCAAATCGCATACAATTGAAAGAAGGTTTTTTAAGCATAACTTCATTTTAGTAGCACAGAAGTGGTTTTAGAATTACACTCTATAGTCTGATGCCTAGCTCTTTGACATTCCACGATCTTCCTTGGCATTTGCTGAATGAGGGCTGAATTAGGATTCCATATAATGAACTTGTAAGTTCATGTAGCCATAAAGGGAAATGTTGCCTGATTTAATTCTTTTCTTCCCAGACTATGATGACTTGTGCTCTGAATATAAAAGCTAACACATAAATATTTCACTCAACATCAAAGCTACTTAGTTTTGTTTTACCTGTAAAAGACTGAATGCTAAGAAATACATTTATTTTCTAGATCTGATGATTCCAAAGTGACTAGTTGTCAGTCTGTTCAAAGGGTAAGAAACAAGAAGCAAGACATTGAGTTTTAAACTAACCTATGCTGTATTTGATCTCTTAAATTCTGGTCTTCATCCACATCTTGGTTTTTAGCAGCTACACGTTGATTTATGTCTTCATGAGGAGTTTCACTTGAAAATGCTTCAGCTATGTTATGGAAATTACTTAATTAGACAATTTGCTAAAGCAGTCAAAGTTGCAGCAGCACTGCTAAAAGGTACTGATACAAGAAAGTCAAATAGACATGGTCCTGCCTTTGGTCCAATATTAATTAAAATGTTTAACAAAATGTTGAAAAAGTATAGTTTTGGGATCAGAATTCAAATTTCCCTTGGAAATTGGGGAAAAGGAGGTAAAATACAACATTAAAGAGGAGCTGTAGTTTTAAGGTAGAGCGTCTTGGGACTGACCTTGAAGAGATGAGAATAAAAAATGATGGTTTGTCATGAATAACAAATTAGGAAACAATTAGAAAATCAACACCATGCTGTAAAAGCTAAGAATGAAATAGCAAGGTGGCCATAAAGTCAAATATGCAACTTATTTGTGGATATCATATTACAGTACAATAAAGCGATTAATCTTTCTTTCTAAACTTTATGATTTTTCTAGAAGAGACATAAAGGAATATACGACAAGAGACCAAAACCAAAAACGATCTCAACTTCTCTGATTGAGTCTTATTCAGGATTAAGGTACAAAGTCCAGAATACTCATGAATTCAGAATAAATGGAAAATCATAAAGAGGAAAAAAACGCTTGAACTAGATTAAAAGGAATTAGATTACTCAGTCAATGCAAGAGAACATTGAAGAGCGAATTAATAGTGTTCAAGAAAATGAAGGACCTTCACAGGATATAGCAATCGATTATCCTCCCTTTACATTCATGATAGAAAAAGAGGAAATTAAGTATTATAAGTAATTTAGAAATGACTTAAGGTATATGGGAGGATATGCATAGGTTCAATGCAAATATCACACCATTTTATATAAGGGACTTGAGCATCCTTGGATTTTGGTATCCGAGGGGGTTCTGGAATTAATCCCCTATGAATGCTGAGGGGAGACTGTATTACATTATTTTATATTCACAACAAAACTTGTGAAGTAGGATTGTGATTCTAAAATTGTCCCAAATGGCATAGTTCATAAATGACAGAGAAAGGATTTGATTCCAGTCAATCTAATTCCAAGCCCTGAACTTCTTTTTATTTTTAAACGATTTCTTGAACTATACCTGTCAAAAAGAATGCATACATGATTATACAGCTCAATGACTTCCCAAACTGAAAACAGCACCCAGATCAAGAAACAAACATTATCAGCCCTAGAATCCCCCTCATATTTCTTTACAGTCACTATAAGTGACTAAAGTTATCCATCCAGAGCCTGCACTCAAAGCCTCTCAGTACCTCTCCCCATATTATGAACACCGCTGTTCCCTCTCAGGCTGACCAATGGCCCAAGGCACTGGCTAAAAACCCAGGCAGCCACGTACTCTTCCCTTCTGACAAAAGCTTATGCTCCCACACTGGCTGAACCTTCTCCTTAGGTCTCCTGGTCTCCTACCAGTTGGCTTTGAGTCTGGGCCACTCCTCTCTGCCCAGCCCTGGCAGGACTGAGGTTCAGTCTTTGAGGCCGCTTGGCTTTGGCTGCATGAAGGCTGCTTCCCTGTGATGACATCCTTCAGGCTTCCCCATGGACCCCAAGCATTGCAGGGCCATGCTGCAGGCAATGCTGGTGACTGGGCTCCCACACCCCAGCCCAGGCCTCAGGACCCCAGCCCACTTGTCTGGGAGGAGGAGAGAATAACACCTTTATTTTGAAAATCTGTCCTCCTTTGGCTTATATGACATTACTCTCCCTGGATTTCTTCCTTTCTCTCTAGCTGCTGCTTCTAAACACTTCTTCCTTTGCTCTCCCCACTAGCTGTCTTGGCTGTCATCCTGGGTATTTTTTAAAATACACTTTTCTTCCTAGATGATTTGTCTTACCTTCAAGCCCTTAACTTTAGTACACACTTCCCTCCTGACATCGAGACCCATTTATAGAACTGCCCTCTGAACATCTCAGCTTAAAAGTCCCATAGGTACCAGGTACTTCAAGTTCAACATGTCCCTAAAGAAACTCTTGTGTTTCTTTCCATATTGTCTAAGTGAATGGTATTATCATTCAAAAAATTGTGCCAGTCAGCAACTTGAAGTCACCCTGTTCTCCCTGCACTAAATTCACAAGAAAATGAATGCCCCCATCCCCACTGATCAGTAAGTTCTATAGTTTCCCCCTAAATAGCACCTGAAGCTGACTCTTTTTACCTTGCCTCTCTAGCTGTCTTAATGCCTTTGTTGCTTTTCAGATGGTGATAGTTTTATAACTCATTTCATTGCTTCCAGTCTCACTCCCCTTCCAATGCATCCTCCACACTGCAGCTAGAATGACCATTACGAAAAGCATATTGAATTGCATTAAATCTCAGCTTTAATAGAATTCGGTGACCTCACATGGCTTCAGGATAAAGTTCAAACACTTTAACTTGGGGCAAGACTTTTCAGCTGTCCCCTGCCTACCCTCCAGGCTCATTTCTGTCACTCTTCCACACCCTGCTGCCTCTCAGTCCTAATGATAAACTTGCTGTTCTCTAGACGGACCCTGCTTGCCGATTCCCTCGCCCTTCCTCCCTGTCTTGGTCTGGTAAATCTCTTCCCATGCTGGGCTCACCTAGTATAGCATATAAGTGACTATATTATAATAATCAGCTTACTTTTGTTTCTTCTCCCACTACATTGTCAATGACTTGAGGACAGGGACTTGCCCTTCATTTCTGTACTGTCAGTTCCTGGCACGTTATAAATGTTAGATAAATATTTACTAGTGGCACCCTTTTAGCTCCCATCACTCTATAACAGTGTTATCTGATAAGACAGATCTTTCTGAGATGATGAAAATGTCTGCATCAGTGCTGTCCAGTATGATAGCCACTAGTCGCATATGTATGTGAAATGCGGTCAGTGTGACTGAGGAACTGAATGTTTAATTTATTAATTTTAAATCATTTAAATAACCACCTGTGGCTATTGGCTGCCTTGTTGGAAGTACAACTCAATACTATAACTCCTTGGTTCCTTAGCTACAATTTCCGCTAAATTCTTTGAAGGCGGGATCCATTTCTTCTTTATTACAGAATCACCAGTGCCAATCACAGTGTCTGGCATTTAGCGAGCACGCAATAAATAATAAGTGAATATGTGAATGAACAAGATATTTTTGAAGGATAGAATTTCATCTGTCCAAAAGAGTTCAGGTGGGGTCTTGCTTAAGATGGGGAGAGAAAATTGGCAAAGTGATCTTTCAATGGCCATTCCAATCTTACATTCTAAAAAAGAAAAACCTTAAGCTATGTAAGAGTCACACTTTATCTTAACTTAAAATACTTGAACATAAAAGCTGCAGATAGATTTTCAAAGTTGTGGACATACTTAGCCTACTCATTTCTGACCAAAACATGTAAGAACTATAAACTCAATGATTGCATACAAGTTTTTGTGATTTAGAAGAACCTAATCTAGTAGTTGGCTCAGTTCACTTCAGACCTAGAATATATATGATTAGAAATACATATAAAAATAAAAAATTAATAGTGCTTTAACACTAAGTTCTGAGGGTAGATAAATAAGATTATTTATGTGTATATGTACAAAAAACTTGAAAAAAAAATTCTCCCTGTCGTAGTGAATAAAGGGCAATTCTGAGCCTAGTTATAAGTAAGTGGTCTAGAATTAAGAAATTAAACTAGTTAGATGCTAACATCAGCTTTGATAAATTTTCCAGAACCATTTGTCATGTAATTTTGATAGGGAATTGAAAGAACTCACACTGGATTGAGTAGATTTCTTGAAAAATTTGTGCCAATTGGTTTCCTTCTATTTTTTGAAACACACAACAAATGCTTCCTAGGGATCCTCAAGAGGGTAGGCAAAACTTCTAAGGCCCTTGTAGGATTATAATCAGCTTTCAGGGACCATCTCACCCACAGGTCTTTGTGTGTACTTAATAATTCGTCATATCTTGAAAGCAAGTCAGACTGATTTGAGTTCAGGGCCTTATTCTGTCAGTAGATGGCCACGGATTGGCAGTATTCTTTGCCAACCGTCAGATGATCCTGAACAGGGATGAGAATTTGGCTGAACAAGCGGAATCATCACTACTGTCAGCATAGCTCCCTTGTATGGAGAGAAGTAAATTCTCCCTTTTGAGATCTGATGGACAGCATCCAGTTTAAACTACTGGGCTCAACAGCTGAAGTCATATCTAATGGCTTTGCCATTTTATTTAAGTAAACAATGAAAGGAAGGTCTCAAGAGTTTACAAACTCAAAATAAGGAAGAGTGTGACCTTGGACGAGTCAAGTGCTCATGCTTTAAATTTCCACCTATAAATAAAGCCACTGGAATAGATGATCCCCTAAGTCTCTCCTAGCTCCGAATGTCATTGTGTTAGTAGTAACAGCAATAATGAAAGAATGATGTTACCATTTGTTAAAGGGCAGTTTTTTAAAAAGGTAAAAGCAAGACACTCAAACAAATGTAAAATGACATCATCTAATTTTTCAAGTAATGAGGGAACCAGTAAGGTGTGATGTTACAACTAGTACAAATGACAATCTGAATAACAGACCTATTTACAGGTAGTCAGGAATGCTGAAATAGATGGTAATAGATGAAAGACTGGTTACTATGTATACGGCAATGTAATATTTGGAATCATCTTTTCAAAGTATAGAAATTAATTTTATCTGAATTAAATCAAATTCATTTGCATGTTCAAGAACCAGAATCATTCGAATTACTATTAGTCTCCTACAATTTATAGTTACAGAAGAGCTGAGTCAAAGCCAATGAAAGGCATAGACCCCTCTGAAACCAGACACTCCTCAGGGTCCAAAAGACAGTACTCAACCTTCTATTGAAAGGGTATCCAATAATCTTTTGTTCATTTCAAAGTCTTCCACTATTTTTCCTAGTGGATACTATGTGCCTAGTATCATGTACCAGATTCTATACTAAATGTTTAACATTTATCTCATTTAATGCCTGTGATATTGTGATATAATAAGAAATATATATTTGGACTGTGGCTCCTGACACAGAGCTCTGAAAACCCTTGTAATTTCCTGAGTGATAGAGGTAAAAGGAGCATTTATTTTTATTCATAATATGCCCCTTTCAACTTTATCTGAGTTTATGTCAAAGAGGTGACTCTTGGATGGTAGGACCTGTTGCCTGAGAAACCAAGTGACTTGAGGGCTAGAACTTTCAGTCCTACCCCCTGATCTCTAAGGAGGGGAAGGGACTAGAGACTGATCACCAATGCTCAATGATTTAGTCAGTCATGCCTACATAATGGAACCCCCATAAAAACTCTAAAGAAGGGATTCAGAGAGCTTGTGGGCTGGTGAATGCATCCACGTGCCAGGAGTGTGGCAGCCCCTGAAACTCCATGAGGATAGAAGCTCCTGAGCCTGGGACTCTTCCAGACCTTGCACTATGTACTTCTTCATCTGGCTGCTCATTTGTATCCTTTATGGCATTCTTTATAATAAAACAGTAATAGTAAAGTGTTTCCTTGAGCTCTGTGAGTTATTATAGAAAATTATCAGACCTGAGGAGGGGTCATGGAAACCCCCAATTTGTAATCAAGTCAGACAGGAGTGTGGGTAACCTGGGGATCCACTACTTGAGACTGGCATCTGAAGTGGGGAGAAGTCTTGTGGGACTGAGCCCTTAACCTGTGAAAACCTGTGATAACCCTGGGGAGTTAGTGCCAGAATTAGCCTAAATTATAGGACCCCCAGTGGGTGTTTTTCAAGAACTGGAGAACAGGGTGGTATGGAAAACCCACACACCTTTGGTGTCAGAAGTGTTGTGAGTAAAGAAGCAGTTTTCCTTTAATATCCAAAACAATACAATGAAGCATTCTATTATATAGGATGTGAAATGGAGGTTTAGAAGAATGAAGTACCTTTCCCAAGGTCAAATGCCTAATAACCTGGAAAGCCAGGGTTCAAGAATATGTGCTTTTACCCATAACCACTGAATTTGTGGAATAAAGTAATATTTTCATTTCAACAATGAGAAGTAGTTAAATAAACCAGGAATCTTGGCAAGACTATTTGACCTCAGTGTGGAAGGACTGCAGCCAACTGATACCTGCTCCTCAGTTAACACGCAATCCAAGGGAAGGATGTTACCAGATGCTTGCTTGCAGCACCAGTGTGGTTCATGAGTTTCATTTGGGTGGCACACCAAGATGTACTAGGTAGCTACAAGAAGCTCCTCCACGTATGCAAGCCTCGAAAAGGAGGGCGCCTCTCTGCCAGGGGGGCTGCCAAGTTGATGAAAGGGTTGAATGAGATGCTTGTAGTTGGCATGGAATTCTCCACGAGCTCCAGGCTTGGGCTACAGTGCTGAACACTGACGGAGCCCCAGGAGGCAACTGTGCTGGACTAGGTAATTCTTTGGAAGCCTAAATGGATTCTTTATTATCCACTTATAATTGTAAATGGGAATATTCACCATTTCAGGCAAAGAAAAATAAAGAGCTCTGAATTATAGAAAAGAATATTTTAAAAAGGTGTCCAGCTTACCCATGATGTCATTCATGCGATTCAGTGAGGAATTATCTGAAATATCTAATAACATGACAAAATCCAATGCAGAAGTGGGAAGAGGCACTTCTCTGGAAGTTGTATGGTCAACAGCCAATGTGGATATTTGTGATTTCTTTCCCTCCAGTTCTATGAGGTTTCTGTTGCAGCCTGTGAGTGCTTCCTCCAGAAGCTTTGCTTGGTTTAATGTCATTGGAAAGCCATCCAGGACCCAGCCTTTATATATAGGTATCTGACTAAATCAGGAAAGGACAAATCATTAACATTTTGATAGACACAAGTCCTTTAGGAATAATAACACAGTGAATCTTGCCTTTATCTTTCTTTCAATTTCACAGTAACCTCCTTCTGCATGAATTTTATTTCTTTACAGCCAGAATTAGGTTTCCTAATGTACCACAATCGCTCCCTTGCTCAAAATCCTTCTGTGGGTCCCTGCTGCCCTCCAAATCTATTCTAGAAGCCATAACATGGTATTTAAAATGAACTGGCCACAACTTACTTCCCTATAACTTCTTCTCTCACAATTTTGAACCATTCACTTTGAACACACCGATCTCCTCCCTGTTATGTGAGTATAAATTGTACTTCCTAGCTGGGTTCATAGGCTGTTCCTCTTTAAAATCTCAACTTCCTCATCTATACAGCGGGATAACATAACACACCTCACAAGATGCTGGTGAGGATGAACTGAAATGACACATTTTGAGAACCCAGCACAGAGTGTAGCATATGGTGGATATTCACATCGCCAACCTGGAAACTTCTTCCTACCCCACCCAATCCAGCATGGAGTCATAACAGCCTGATCTGAACTCCTCTGGACTCTCAACCACTGCGCCACCAGGGAAGCCCTAACTCTTATATTTCTTGACAGAAAAATTCAAGTGAGTCTTCTGTATCTCAGTTAGATTATAAGTTGCTAAAGGGTACGGGTCATTTCTTTGGTTTTTGTACTCAGTGCAGCATCCTCTATAGAGAATAGGTGCTCCAGGAATTATTTTAGTTCTTTAAATTGGAAAAAAACTTCAGCTTTGCTCTTCCAAAACCCTTCAATGATGTAAGATTAAGATTTTGATTTTTGGATAAAAAGTTATGACTTCATTTCTTTCTCTGCTAAAACTCATTTAAACAATTAGAATCCCTTTCTAAAGGCTTGGAAGTCTGCTTTGGTGCCTGTACATGATCCTTCTATCAGTGTGGCAAGGAAGAAGGGGGGAAAACCAAAGTTCAGAGAGGTTTTATTACTTGTTCAAAGTCATAAAATTGCACGTGACCCCAAATCCAGTGATCTTTCCACAGTATCAAGCTGCCTTCAAGTCACTGCTCCTATTACCCCTATTAGGCTACGAAGAGAAAGGAAAGCCTGCACTTTGCTTTGATAATTTGTCCAGAGTGTGGTAAGCATTCTGCACAGAATGAGTTTGTTGATTCATTGGCCTCAGCTAGAGGAAAGAAATTTCTTGAGCACTTTACCAGGTCTGAGGGACCTCTTCTCCCACCTCCAGTCTCAGGAGCTCCTTCAGAGGGAGGAGGAGGTCAGGGCCACACTTGTCATGATGTAGTGTGAGGACACCAGACAACAGGGAGTGAGGAGGCCTGGGCTTTGGCTCTTGCTACTCCACTAACCAGATACGTGACTGGATTGCCTAACTGAGCTGCCACGTGCCTTCCTTTCCTCACTGAAAAAGGACACATTTGGACTAAATGAAAGGATGTCAAACTGATGACAGTTCTCTAACGGTGCCTCAGGGGCAGAGGGGATGACGGTAGTTGTGGTGGTGGTGGGAGGGTAGTGGAGTTCTGGGGATGGGGTGTAGACACTCCAACTTCAGTGAAACCACAGCTAAGATCTGCTTTACAGCTGATGCTTTTCATATACAATTTTCTTTGAACAAGGACTCCCATGGCTTATTCCAGTACTGAAAAATGTTGCAACTATTAGAATGAGATCCCTTGCAGCTTTGAGAATAGCATCACTGTAGCCCAGTTTCTTCAGTGTTGCATTCAAAGAGTAATCAGTCCAAGATACATCACAACTGAGAGGCAACTTAAATCTTTAATGAGGTCTCTTAAGAAAACTCTAAAGGGGGAGTCCATTCCAGATGCCTGGCAAAACTTCTCCAAAACTTCCTGTTCTCACATCTCTCGGTCTTAACGTTTCTCAGGCAGCAGAGCTACCCCAAACCCCTCACTCACTCGAAGCTCTGCAACACCCTGCAACAGGAGCCTTGTTGATTCCTTTTTCCAGCCTGTTCAGCCTCATTTCTTTATTACACGGATCAACGGAGCACCTATGGCTTCTTTTAATTTCTCTCTTTTCTGTATTGTAAAGGAGGGCTGAGGAGAATCCTCTATCCTTAGAAAGGAGGAATTATAATATTATAGCCTACTTAAATTTTGTCTTTACCCTTATTGTACATCATCTCTGTGCTATGCATATATGTGAGTCCTTGCCTGTGAAACCTCTACTTTCTCATGGCCTTCCTACCCTGCACTGCCCAGCCTTTGGGTCGCAGGGTTCACTCCCTCCTCCAGAAACACAAAATGAGGAAGCACACTGGCCCGTGACCACATAGTTAGGGTCTCTCTTCTCCAAATCCCTTGGCTTTCCGAAGTATCTAATTTCTCCTTGAATTCCCCACACAGGATAGAACTTAACCTGAATTCACATCTGGGTGAATGAAGTCAAAGTTGGTAAAGGGTGGGGGGGGGGAGTGAAATATAGACATGTAAATCACAAAATTTATCTTTATCTTGCTGTGTTTTCTTAGGTAAATTCATTAGATGCTGAACATAAAAATATTTCTGTATTATCCTTTATACAACTCTATTTGATAAAGAACATATTAAATAGATATAAAAGAGAAAAGTGTGATACATACTTAATAGCATTTACCATGATGCTGACTAGCAATGTATCAGATATGCTCTTTCCTTTCTTCAGCAACTTTTCTGATTTTGCACCAAGCTGAGCACGCACAGTGAGCTGTGAAAATAAACAATGGTAGGGGACAGCTAATTTAAAAGTCAGATTCCAAATATTTGGAGGGAAAAAAATTAAATGGTCGTGTTCTCTGGTGAAGACACTTGTGATAGTTTAGCACAATTTTGGAATCAGCCAAGCGTTTAAGGAAAATGTATATGCAGATTTCGGGGCTCCTCCTCTGACTCCCTCCTTTCCAAGATCTTCCTCTTTAATTACCAGCTGCTCTGGCATCCCCAAACTTCACTCTCTAATACCTTAAATCAAAGAGATGAGGGCTTTCTTCTCGAGTTCTAACCACTCACGGCACGCAGATGCGGCATGTCCTCTGGGGTAACTTGCATAAGCCTGGCTTTTGCCCACTGAAGTTTTCTTCTGTCAATGGTCAAATCCCATATATTTTCTGCCTGGTTTTTGCTGTTTGCTTTTTTGCTGCCTGCTTCAGGCCCTCAGATAATTAGCTTTTGTATTTTGTCCAGCCTTTATATTGTTATCTGTAGGAAGGCTAGTCTAATTAAGCTACTTCATATCCACAGGAACATCCCTAGCGCCTATTCTGAAATAGAGTCAGCCACCAGAGTGAACATTTTATGAGTCAAATGATACTCTGTCTCTACTGAAAACCCTGCAAAGGCTCCTCCTTTACTCCCAATGTCCTCATCACTGCCTATAAGGCTCTGGCTGCCCTGATTCTTCTCCCTTTCCACTCATCTCTCTAACCTCATCCCTTCTCTTCCCCCACCTTGCTGGCCAACCATCTTTCTGCTTCAAGGCTGTCATCCAGCTATTCTGGCAGCCTGAAATGGTTCCCCAGATCCAGTGGGTGATTCTTTCAATCTGCTTAAATCTCACTCTCTCAAGGTGATCTCCTTACCCTCCTTTTTCTTTTTTGATGGCATCATCACAATCTAATGGTTCATATAATTCATTTATTTGTGTGTTTATGGTTTATTATCTCTTTCCATCTTTTAGAATGTAAACTCCATAAAGTCCAGGAACCCTGACTTTTTGGTTCACTGACATACCCACTCCCCCTTTACAACAACACATGGAACAAAGTATGCCCTTTGAACTGAATTGAATATGGAATTTGGGGGATTTGTAACTCAATAAATGTAAACATAAAACTATACTTAGTCTTTCTGTGAATTTACATTTAAAATACACAGGTAAAAATTATAAGTCCCCCTTTATCACTTTCTCTAAACCCATTTCTCTCCCATAGGTCATCACATTTACAGGTTGCTATATATTCTTCTAAAACTTTTTCTATCTTTAAGCAGTTTTGAAATCTAAAATATTATGAAACTGGTTTCCTTGATGAAACAAACAATAAGAGTATATACTTTTATTTATTTACTTTCATTTTATTTAATAAAATCCCACTTGATTAATCTGACCATTCTATTTGACGATCAAAAATGTTTCCAATATACAGTAAAGCAATACTATATATAGAAATATTAGTTTGCATTAGAAGCAATAGCCTATAGATTGTTGTAAACCTTTTTTCAGGGATTAATAAAAAACTCTGCAGAGTCAACAGTAAGTCTAAGGATAAATTCTGGAAAAAAAATCTTTAAAGGTAAAGAAATTGTGAAAGGAAATAAAAGTCCTAAATTAAGAGGTAAAGAAAAACACATAAATATAAATTTGGCATAAGTCTAAAATTTTTAAAAGCACGTGTTTACTTTCTTACCTGGCAAAACTGAAAGCAATTTCCACTGCTTTAGATTCAAAGAATATTAAGAGTATAAAAAATAACAAGTAGATTCAGGTTTAGCTAATTTCACCATCAGATTTATTTTGAGCCAAAGAGGAGCACGTTGCTATTTCATTTCATTTGAAGATGAAAATGCTGTGAAGAGGCTATGAATCAAAACACATTTCAATACACTAGTAGCCAAAGTTAGGTTATAGTACTTACTTCAGAGGAACGATCACTTGCTACGACTTCTTCAGCTTTTGGTGTTTTTCTAGTATTGGTACCTAGCAATAGAAAAAGTGGTAAGAACATACTCTGGTATTTACAGCTAACAACCATGTCAACATTTGACCATCTATGGCTTTGGACATGTGGGTTATTGGATTCAGCTATGCCTGAGACACTCAGAGGAAAGAAGTAAAAGCATCAGCACAGCATGGCGTTTACCTTCATTCCACAACATTAAGTCCCGGCCACTGTGTGGTTTGGTGTTTTCTATTTCCTTCCAGTATGGCTCACTCAGAGCAATATCATTAGAAATACTTTAACAGAGTTTGGGTTCTCTTTCCAGAAAACAAGCCAAGATCTCAAGAGATGTCATTAAGA
This sequence comes from Monodon monoceros, assembly GCF_005190385.1. Lineage (NCBI taxonomy): Eukaryota > Metazoa > Chordata > Mammalia > Artiodactyla > Monodontidae > Monodon > Monodon monoceros. The sequence continues at coordinate 29,740,783 of NW_021703768.1, read as the reverse complement.
TGTTAATTTGTTACGTTTTTACTTTCCTGGATTATCAAGTTACAGGTAACAAACACTTCTGAATGTGGAAAACTCTAGAAGTCAGAGGATTTTTTTAGTTAAATTCAGTGGAAAACATAAGTTTTCAGAGTCTGTTTATAATTTACTGGACTTCTGTAATAGAATATGTCACAAAATATACTTATGATAGTTTAAAAAAATCAATTAAAATTATCTTGTAAGAAGCAAATAACTGAAACAAGGGACAGGTTATGTTCTTTTAAAGGATGGGAAACTTGACTGCTCTGACGGAGTTGCCTGCTCATAATAAATGTGCACGTTGTTCAAGGGTGATAGCAAGAATGGTGATGACACAGAAGGAACCGATTTTATGCTAGAATATGAGGCAACGATTGAATATGGCAAACTAGCACAAATAGAAAAGACATTTAAGATTTAAAATTGTTTTCCTTCAGTGGTTCTACCAAGGATCTGAAGGATTAAAGCCCAGATCCCAAGGGAGGTAACGTTTCGTTGGGTTTGGGAAGCTTGCTTCTATTTGCTTTGCCCAAGGCTGGGAATAAACTTAGCTTTATCTAAGGAACCACTGCTCAGGTGGATGGAAGAGACAGAGCTGCAGCCTTCCTCATCACAGTGAACAAAGCAGCAGCTTGCAGAGAGCACAGCAGTACTCCCCCCAACTGCATGGGTGAGAAGAAACCATAAACTACTGTCTCCCTGCAAAGCCAGGAAGAGTGACAATGATTTAGCCTGACTGTTTTCAAAACCACAGCAAAACTGAGCAACTACTTGAAGGGGTGTGAGAAGATTCCTTTGAAATTGTCATCTCTTATCCCCAGTTGTAGACAGTGGTTAGGGACGTCTGGGTTTATCTTGCTGTCTCTGTCACATGACCATGTAGACAGCCATGCATCCCTCCCCGTCTCCCCTTTCTTTCCCTGAAAGCTGGTTTGTGCTCACATCCGTGTGCTCTTACTGTTTGTCTATTTGTCTCTCTCATGAAAATGATGGATGATTTGTTTCGACATCTTACTTACTAAGTCTGCTTTTATCTTCTGTTTCTGGTAATGTTTCAGCTGAAAATACATTTTGCAGATCCTTTGGGGAGGAAACACATGCGAGCACACATGGAGAGATTTTAACATTGTCATATTTTAATAACATTCTTAATTTTATGTCTATAAGTAGGGTTTAAAAACATAGACTATTTTATCTAAAACATTAATGATACTAAGAAGAGCTCAGTGAGTTCTGGAAGCAAACAAAATTTGATAATTGTACTTATAGAAACACACAGTAACCCATGGTATAATCTGTCTTTCAATTTCTATGTAAAATAAAGCAACTGCCATTTTGAAAGTATAATGGGAGCTGAGAAAGCGGTAGTTTGTGGAAAACCACTTTAGAAAGAACAATCTTAGAGGTGTCAGTCATAGCCAAAAGGGAAATAAAGGAAAAACATGTACATTATCTATCACTGTATTGATTAGAATACAGAGTACCACAACAGAGAAGAGGCAGCCCACCGTGAAGAAAAACTCTCCCAGTTTTTTCCAGAATCACGTTTAAATGGTATTTATTTTGCAGCTCATGCAAATGACCTGGATTAGATTCTCTGCTAATTTATTCAATTTCAGAAACAGGATAAGGCAGGGAAAAGAGTACTGGATTTAGAATCTGGGATTCCAATCACAGCCTAGCCGTCAACAAGCCTCTGACCCCAAGCAAATCAACTCATGCTTAGGGTCTCTACTGTCTCCCTTTAAAATGAGCAGGTTGGACCACACCATGATTCTCGGGGGCTGGGGGGGGCACATTCTCCTAATTCCTGCCCTAGTATCTTTATGTAATAATGTAGCAAGATGCAACACTGACAGAAACGGTAATGCAGGTAAACCGTAAGAGACCTTCCCCTACCAGCCACCCGTCAAAACTGAGATCTACTAGTCTAGATCAGAGGTCTGCAAACTATGGTCCCTGGACCAAAATCGACTGGCTGTTTTTACACCCTCACCCTCTGTCTGCTCCTCTCCAGCACCCTCCTTGGCTGCTGCCCAGGACTGGCATCAGGCTGCATCTACGAGATGGGGACTTGCCGTTGGCCACTGTCAGGCTCTCGGGAGTGGACTTCCATTCTGAGAGCTGGTGACGTGGCGAGCTCATCCAAAACACTCACCCCTCTCCAAGCCCTCACAATTGGGCCCCTCTACCCCTTTACCAACTTTACCAGCTGGTGGCTCCTTCATCAGGAGAATGTCTCCAGCTGATGGTAACTGGGCACAAAGCCAGCCCACCACCCTGGATGGCCCACCTAGGCAAACTGATGTGTGTGTATGTATGTGGGGAGTGGAGAGGGGAGTTGAAATTTTCTCTCATTATGTAAGTACCTATGTAATATCCTCGATATTGCTTCTGGGCCCATAAAACTTAAAATATTTACCCTTTGGACCTTTACAGAAAAGTCTGACAACCTCTGGTCTAGAGGATCTCTTTAGATGCCATCCAGTTGGAAATCTCTAATGTACGAGGTGAAGAAGAGAAAACTAAAATCTCACTTGCCTGGTTTTCTTTACTACTCTCTTGCCTAACTGGTAGAGCCTTTTCTTCGGCCACTTTCTGAAGGGCTCCGCTGATCTTCTCATTGTTGTGAAATGCTTGGATCGCTTCTTGGACGAGAGTGTCAACAGAAAGTGCCTGAATAGGAAAGCCTAAAATACAAAAGACAATTTTATTAATAACTTTTCAAATAGGAAATTGACATCATTGTTCTTCTGTGCTGGCTTCACCCTTAGAGTACACTGTTCAGGGTGCCCCAGCAATGTTTTTTGGATCAAGCTGGTTTTTTACTATGGCGGTAAAATTCACATAACATAAAATGAACCATTTTAACCGTTCTAAAAGATGCAATTCGGTGATATTTAGGTCATTACAATGTTGTCCAATCATCACCACTACCTTTTTCCAGAAAATTTTCATTACCCCAAAGGAAACCCTGTATCCATTAAGCAGTCACTCCCTGTCTCCCTACCCTTGCCAACAACTAATTTGCTTTCTGTCTATGGATTGGTCTATTCTAGATGTTTCTTATCCATGGAATCATACAATATGTGGTCTTTTGTGTTCGACTCTTTCACTTAGTATAATGTTTTCAAAGTCTATCCATAGCACATAGAGTACTTCACTCCTTTTATGGCTGAATAATATTCCATTGTATGGATATATCACACCTTGTTATCAGTTCAGCAGGTGATGAACATTTGGATGGTTTCCATCTTTTGTCTATTATTAATAATGCCGCTATGAACATTACTGCATATGGTTTTTTTTGAACACCTCTTTTCAGTCCTTTTGGGTATATACCAGTGGTGGAATTGCTGGGGTCATATGGTAATTTTTTATTTAACTTAATGAGGAATCACCAACTACTTTCCATAGTGGCTACACCATTTTACATTCTCACCACCAATGTATGAGAGTTCCAACTTCTCTATATCCTCACCAACACTTTTTTTCCAATTTTAAAAAATTATGCCCATCCTACAGGTTGTGGAGTGGCATCTCACTGAGCTTTTGTTAGGCTGCCTTTTAAAGAGGTCTATTTAACATCTCAATAATGACCTACCGTTCTCTGCCTTGGACTGTTACAAGACAGACTGGCCTCAGTGAAAAATTTGAGCTTTCCAGTAAAAACAGTAAAAGGTAAGTATTAGTGAAGAAAAACTAATTAAATAGATGGAAAACTATGATCTCGCTTCTAACTGAAAGAACTTCTAGATAAAAAGCCAAAAGTTTATTAAAGGGAAAGAACTCAATCAATGTGAAGAATTAAAGCATTTATAATTTTAAGTTGATTTCCTGTCTTTCTTTTTTTAAAATTAATTAATTAATTTATTTTTGGCTGTGTAGGGTCTTCGTTGCTGGGTGCGGGCTTTCTCTAGTTGTGGCGAGCAGGGGCTACGCTCCTTTGCGGTTCCCGGGCTTCTCATTGCAGTGGCTTCTCTTGTTGCAGAGCATGGGCTCTAGGCGTGTGGACTTCAGTAGTTGTGGCTCGCGGGCTCAGTGGTTGTGGCTCACGGGCTCCAGAGCGCAGGCTCAGTAGTCGTGGCACATGGGCTTGGTTGCTCCACAGCATGTGGGACCTTCCCGGACCAGGGCTCGAACCCGTGTCCCCTGCATTGGTAGGCGGATTCTTAACCACTGCGCCACCAGGGAAGTCATGATTTCTTTTCTATTTGTGACAAGTTATTTCTTTCCTACTTCATCTATTGGTAAAGTAAAATCTATGATGAAAGTTTAAGTAAAGTTTAAGACATTATTTCTCTTTATACTGTGCATGATAATTATATAGCAAGCTCATATATCCGGGTTTCCCTGGGGCAGTCCCAATTTATAACTCTCTGCTCCTAAAAGTGTCTGACTTGGACAATAAATTATGTGATCACCTTATTACAAAATTCTTGATGACAGAATTTCCAAATACATTTGCAGATTCTTATGTATGTTTTCTACAGACATAGCCATTTGCAGCTAGAGTCATTGCAAATAAAATCCAATAAAGGAAGAAAACACAAACAAGAAAGAAATTTTACTTTTCTCTAGAGACTTTAGAGCAGTAGTTTTTCCACTAAATGTTTTCCCCAACACGCATCCTTTTATAACAAATGAAGGTAACTCAGGTACTGTTGATTCAACTTGAGAAGGAAGAGAGCTTTCAATTAGTCTGTGAATCACATGGCCCAATATGCAATTGTTGGAGGGTGGTAAATTATCAACCATTTCTTCTGGTAAGGCCCATTCTCCAACCATGTTCTGCAAAAATAATAATGAAACAAACAAAACAGAAATATTCTTCAAAGTGGAAATTAAGTAGGTAGGAAATATGAAAATTGAAAGTAAATACAAATTATAGCAAACAAAAGTGAATCAATACTTTAAATAATTACATTACATAAATGAGTAATAACATGAATATTACCTTCATATTAGACAGTGAAAAATGAGCTTCCCATATTAAAGTAAAAAAAAAAAACAAGCCTCTAAAATACTTAACAGTTTATGAAAGTAGGCATATTGAGTTGAAACAAATTGTAATGCAAGCTGAGCATAAGACACTTAAATTGATATTATCAGTAGAGAGATAAAAGACAGTAAGAGTTATTCGGCTACCCTATGCAAGTACTAAGCATATAGGATGGATTAACAACAAGGTCCTACTGTATAGCACAGGGAAATATATTCAATATCCTGTAATAAACAATAATGGAAAAGGATATGAAAAAGAATGTATATATATACATGTATAACTGAATCACTTTGTTGTACAGCAGAAATTTACACAACATTGTAGATCAACTATACTTCAACAAAATTTAAGAAAAAGAAAAAAGAAAAAAAGTAGCAGTGTTCCTAGAAGTAGCAGTTGAGTTCCTGGTGCAGAGGTAGCTGCTGCAACCTGAACCTCTAGTGCTCCGTGGTGGTGACAGTTTTCTCATCAGAACTTGCTGTGATGGTTCTGATCATTTTCCTTGGAAGTTTAACCTTGAGCCTGGTTCTTGAATCTACCTACTGATTCACTAAACTACCCAACATATTTTGAATGCGTTTTCTGCTTACTCAGCATAAGTCAACTTTTTTGCTTGCAATTAGAAACTTTGACAAAAATCATTGGAACTGACAAGAAATAAAGAGACAGCCTATATATAAACAGCCTCATATTTCTACTGAGGAGTGTAAGAAAAATGACTTGAATAAAGGGAAAGTCAAGAAGGTCCAATATTATAAGCCGTTTAATTCTTCTCCAAATTAATCTGACTTAATGAAATGAAACAAAAGTGTCATTTTTGTTTTCCTTCAGGATGATATCCAAAATGGTTCTAAAGTTGAAGCAGAAAAAGAATTGTAACAGATAAAAACATTCACTTAAAAACTGAAAAAGAAGAGTAATATGGGAGTGTTGCCTAACCAGATACTAAAGCACTTATTAAGAACAAAGTAATGAAAAGGAAGATTTGCAGAAACAGGGTGTTCAATGCACAAAAATATAAATTCTAGAAACAGATCTAAGTGTGTGTAAGAATTTAGTACCTAGTGACATTTATATGTCACATTAGCAGACAAAAAATTAGATTATTTTACAACTGGTATTATCTGGTTTGGTGCCTGAATTTATGACATGAAAACACAAGAGATAAAGAAATACTTTTTGAAACAAATAAAGAAGTATTCATAATAGGTTTTTCTTTTAAATTGGTAGAATTTATTAGTATATACATATATTTGTCACTTCTATACAAACTACCCTTTATTTGTAACATTTATTTTGTTTTAGTTTAATATCTTTGGTTTTTCTAACAACTCTGTGCATAATAATTACATGCATTATTCAAAATTAGGTAAATACTGAATTGATTTGCATAATTATTGATTATTATGATTTATTACTTGTTTCTGCTTTCATTCATTGGAATCATTTATACTTCTAACTAGACAAGTGATAATTATTCTATGTAATGTGGCAATCAGAAAATAACCAAATAAAAAATGGAAACCAGAGAAACTGTGCTATTTTAAAATTATAAAGGCTATAAGTCCAAGGTCAAGTTTAAGTGGAAAGTTTTGAATGTTCTAATGATTTTTGTGCTATGCAGTCATTTAATTCATTCTGAAGGACTTAAATCAGATGACCTGGGTTCCCATAATAGTTCTCCTACTTAACTTGTTTTGCACCCTTGTCAATTCCCTCATCTTTGTATGATAATAATATCTATCTCACAGGGTTGTTGTAAAGATTGAGTGAAAGGCTTGTGTAGGTAGCCTATGTGACCACTGACTTCAAATGCTTGACTAGAAGTTCTCAGGCTGCTGCTGCAAGCACATAGTAGTGCCCTGAAGGAGGGGTGACAGCAGTCACATTTCTGCCCAAAGAGAAGCCACGTCCAGCTTGTGCCACAATCAGAAAGGCGCGCTTCCTCACAAAGGGGTCAGAAGAAAACCCTATTCTATCCCTGATTAGTTGTAGAATGTGGACAAACACAATGGGATAGAATGTTGACTGTGAAGAGCACTGAATGCTGAGGTGGGAGAAAGGACTGAAGCCTGACCAGTGGAGATGGACAAATCGAGGATTTGGTAGAACACATTTTACAGCATCACCTTAAAGATACAGTTGTGAAATTCCTAATAAGACTAAAGATAAAGGATAAGTAAAGGGAAACATGTCAGGTTGGAACAAGAACATGATGAGGGAAAATGAGGTCAGGAGAACTGAAAAAAGAAGGAAATTAGACCAGAATAAAAATGACTAGCTTAACAACAATGAGCTAAAGAGATTTTACTAGTTCATTAGTGAACAGGAACCAGAAATTTTTACCAGATCATTAGTTGATATGTTTGTTATATATAATTACATTAATTATATGATAAAATTAAATAAAATTATAAAATAAAGTAAATAATTCTTATTCCTTCAGGTATTATTATAAATTGACATCTGGCTATTAGTTTCAAGACTTCGATGCCCAGAGTGGGCAACACCAGGTAAGTATCACCTGGTACAAATTATTAGTTTACTAAGACACATTTTCTGTGTAGATGTGCTCCATGATACTTGCCCTTGATAACTATAACTGTCATGCATATATAACAAATAATTATTATCTTTTTATTTTAATATTAATATTTTTATTGTACCTGCATAAATATCATCTGTATGCATTTTTGAGAAGGTATAAGATCCACCATCACCTAGAGTCCACCTGTCTTTGTGAATTCTTGTCTACCTACACACAGAGATCATGAAATACAACAGAGAGTAAACAGCCTCTGCCTTTGGTCACAACCTGTTCACCAGTACTGTTTTTTATTAATTTACCTACACTGAATTTTCTGGAAACTGAATCCTGAATCCTTGAGACCATGGTATCCACCTATTCTTCCCATCTTCACAGACTACATGGACCTAACACTGTTTTCCAAGCTGGATCCAATACACTCACATGCTTCCCTGTATTCTGTTGTAGGTACCGCATGGTTACCCAGACTTCCCACTCTGGTTACTTCCACCCTGTCAAATCCTTTTTGTTTCCTGTGGCCTAATGTGTCAGTACCCTTGGTCCTCTTGTTAGTAATCATGGCTAAAAGCAACATGAGTATTTACAGACAGCATCAGCTCGGAACGAATGTGCTTGAATGTGGGCTGAAGTGCACCCTTCAAGGGCAAGCCTAAGATTGTCCACGTGTTCAGTCCACTAGATTCCTCCTTGCCTGTAACATTGCCCAAGTGGTTGGATAATGATGCTGGTGGAGCTGCGTGGTTTTTGCAACAGATTCTGATTATTTCCCTGCACATGATTATCCCTGGACCAAAGCAAATGCATCTCATTCTCATTTCTTGCCACTTCTAAAGATTCAAATTGGAAATACAGCTTTCTGATCTACCCTTTAAAGAGGGGGAGATGTGGTTCACTTTGACCAACTTACATAAACAGAATCTGGGCCTTGGGAGATATTCACTAGTCCATAAAGTCTGAGTGTCACTAGCACAACATTCAATAAAAAACATTGGGCTATGCCAGTGATATTTAGCAGTGATATTCAAATGTGGCTTTTGAAGAGTGGTGGTACTAATTTGAAAGTACACACACGATCCAGTGTTTGTCCTCATAGATTGCTAGAATTTATCAACACCTGCATGGCCTGAAGTACCCCAGATATTCCCAGTTTGGTAGGCTCTAAGTATTTCACTATTCAATTACTGATGCATTTGGAAAAACAGGACAAATGCCTTTTCTCCTAAGACAGAGAAAGAACCTCCTAGGGGATAAAACACACTGTTTTTGACACCTGCTAGTTTCCTTGAGCTTTCCTGAAATGCAGTCTTCTTACTTACAGATGAAAAAACCCAACAACAGACAGATTATATTGACGCAATGGCCAAAGGACTTAAGGTGAAAGCTTCTGATAAACCGACTTCAAGAAACAACACAGGTAGCAACTCCACGGATCAAGGCTATGCCCCTTTTAGAGTACAGCTTACCAAGACATTGGAGCTACCTTAATTCTGCTTTTCCCATGGCTGGCTTTCTCTTGGCACACCACTCTGTAGGCAGTGAGGAAGAGATGACCCTTCGTGATACCTGAAATACAACTAAGGCTTATAGTAGCAGCCTCAGGGGTTGTTGTAGCTATTGCCAATCCTCAAGTTCCAGGGGACATTATACTTATATTCATCATGATGGACTTCTCTCTAGCCATTCAAGGCTTCTGGGTCAACCACTTCACCCGACGTCTCCATTATTTATTGGTCTGAACCCCTGTGAGGGTACCTCAACCTGCCCAGCTTCTCTTGTTGCACAATTTCCACTTGTACTGCATCTTCCAAGACATTTTTTTTTAACCAGGTCCTTCCATAAAAAATACATTTTTGCATTGTTACCTAGTATTTGTATACAGGTATGTATAGAACAGAAAAGAAAAAGTTTTATGAAATGCTCATCCTTACTACCTGGTAATGTGCTTTATTTTCTATTATATTGCATTGCATTGTATTTCTCTTATTTTGTTGTGTTTTCATTTTTTTAAATAAATAATGGTAGTGATCCATAAGTTAATTTCATAATCTAGTCTCAGTCCATTGTTTGAAAAATAAAAAATAAAGGATCTTTTATTCGACAAGACATCAGGAATCCTCAGTTCTGATTTCATGTCTTTAAGTACCACCTTGGATTCATCTCTTAGATATTTGCAAATAGGAAGAGTAAATGTTTAACTTTATACTAACGATGACTCAAACCAGAGAGGTACAGAGTAGATATTTACTTATCAAATACATTTTTAACATAATAATACAATTCTCAGTGAAATTTCTCATAATTGGTAATAATTAAAGATCCAGGTCATATTTTTAGATCTTATTTTGTGTGATTTAGATCTTAGTTTAGCTTGCTTATTTTATAGTATCTTAGAAAATAGTTCTTTGTACAATTCCTGTTTTTAAAAGTTTTTCATAATGTAAATCTCTAAAAACTATTACCAATTATTTTTATTACTCAAAATGAAATAAAATTTTCAGGCCTGTTGGAAAACAGACCAACTAATAGCTAAGTTGTATCCAAAGGAAAAGTTTTCGTGAGTGGGAGATGAGGGGATTTGTTAACGCAAGACCAAACGCCTTGGGCAGGAAATGTCTTAACCAGGTACATTTGCCCAATTGTCCACTTATAATATTTAAATTCACTGGGAAATCTACATATTTCTCTTTAAAGTTTTTTGGACATACTCAAGGTGATATCTTTAGCAGTTACTGAAAAATTCTGACGAGGCAGGTGACTCTTAGTTAGGATACCGAAAATACTTCCTGAGCTTAGTTTTGTCTACATGCTTGAAATTAAATGAAATCATGGAGAAAATACAAAGATAGGGAGAGAGTACAAGTATAAGCTCACAGTTCATAGGATTAGGTCAGTTTTGAGTTAATACCTTTAAACCAACTGACATCTACTCATATTTCACAATTCAGTTGAAACTCATCCCTTCTAATGGGCCCCCCCATAACCTCCGTGTTTATCCATACTTAATATCATGCTCTGAAATGGTTTTTCTCTCATTCCCACTAAATTGTGAGCACCAAGAGGGAAGGAGCTCTATCTTAATCAACTTTATATCCCTAGTTCCCAGAACAGTGCTGGAACATAATAGGTGTTCAGTATTTATTGACTGACTGACTGAATGAATGAATCAATTAGCCATATAGGCTCAATATATGTGAACAGAATAAATGAGTAAACACATGGATATTGCATTTTATTAATTTTGATTAAATACAAAGATGACTTAGTTCTCCAAATAAGATAGGCACAACCCAACCTAAAATCTAGGAACGAGATCAGAAAGTGTCATCCTCACAGATGGAAGTTGGCAAGAATCCACACACTATGTATGAAATTAGCTAACCCTGGAAGCATTTCTAGAAGTAACAGCTTGTAGTATGATTTTGAAAGAGCTTCTCTATTAAATCAAGCCATCCTTTTTTATGGCAGCAGAAAACATATCAGTTAAAATGTACTAAATTATAAATAATTTATTAATTGGGACTTGTAAGAAGTTCTGCCAGAGATTTTGACAGGGTCCAGAGGGGGTAAGGAGCAGGCTGGGTGAATGGATAGGTAAGGTCTGCTCTATGGCAAGCTGTTATGACCTGGTTACTTTCATATTCCTAACTGGATATTTGTCTTGGGTCTCCTAAACTACGTTGACCCAAAGGTGTACCACATGACTGGCAGATAATAAAAATAAGCTGCAAAACTTCCAGCTCTGTTTGTGGCAATTGCCCAGGGCCTCCTTACTTAACTTCCAAGCCTTTCATCTGAGTCCTGGCCTGTTCCAGTACTGCCTAGTTTCCAACCTGCTGGCTTCGTTTCCACTTTCTAGTCTGTTTCCTACCCAGTCTCAGCTTTGATCATTGACTTGCTCAAAGGACTTGGCTTGATCCCACCTCTGCCTCTTCCCATTTCTGGCTACTTCAGGTAAATTATCTTGACCACCTTTGTTCCAGCTCTAACAACCCAACGCCTGGCACTAGCTCTCATGGTTGACATTTTGTTGGGGTCTGTCCTGTCTCCTACCAGAAGGAATCAGATATAGAAGCACATCTATTATTATGGCAATATGGAAAGTCTAGTGGCTCTATTCCAGTTACTGTGCTTGGGGAATTTGGCACTCAGGAAAAAACCAAACTTCACATGGAAGTACTGAGGAAAACTTTGTAGCTTTTGGAGCCTCTATTCTTTGTCTTCTCTTCCCAGGCTCTTTGTCCTCCAATCACCGAAAAACCCTGAGAGAATCTGGAGGAACTGCTTAAATTTGTAATTCAGCTGTTAAAATTCCTCACAATTATCCATGGTTCTCAGGAGAAGAAGAAAGGATGGTTGGATATCTTGCCTGATGGGGAGTTCAGCTCATGTAACCTGGCAGCCCTACAGGGCTTCTTGACCACTGTGTGGGACCTGTTTGATAGGCAGGTTCCTATCAAAGATTGGCAAGATTGATGGAAAGATGGATGCTGCCCTCTACTGCCTCTGAAAGAGGAAAGGAGGATGGGGAGTTAGCTGATATGTAACTCAATCCTGACCTCTTATCCAAGAATTGTCATGGAATGGGCTCTCTATCGGGACCCATTTCCAAGAAACCCTCAGAACAACTTGAAAAGATGAGCTAGCCCTGCTGAGTGAGTTTGGCAGCCTTTCCAAGTCGCCTGACCTCCAGTCAGGTCAGAGTATGGTCAGCTGCCTGGCCACACCTTCCTGCCAGACAGTTTGGCCTTCAGCTTCCAGAGAAGGCGGGGGCATGGTGATGTACAGTTCTCACTGACATCGGCACGGCAGATGCATCTGCAGAGAGGAGACGTGCCTCTGCACTAGAGTGCTGAGTGTGGACCACATCTTATCTATGGCCAGGAAGTGCAAGCGTCGCCCATGGTAACGAGGGAAAGGCAGATGTTATCACTACTTCACCTGCTGTGCTCAGCTGAAGACTGTTCGGGCTAGAAGCAGCATTGTGAGTAGCCAATGCCTTTCTATAGGTTGATCCCATGGTTAATTCTCATCAGGAAATCTGAAGAACGGTCCTAGTCCAATAATGGCTTTCATTCAGCAGCTTGCTCACTTCTGTCCCAGCAGTAGCCTTCCCCAGTCTGCCCTGATTGAATACTATGGAAACAGGCATAGTTAATTCTAGTCCGTCACAAAAGAAGACCCAGGACAACAGACTCCATCTACCTTGTGGTTATTTTTGGAGGGAAATTCAAATTGGCCATGGTCAGTTAGTTAGAATGTGACAAAGATCACTGTCAAAGCCTACAGGTCCACACTTGAGGGAGCCTGGCACCTCCCTATGCAATCCAGTAACTCTAGCTTCTAACAAGTCCAGAAGTTCAGAAAGCTCAGCTGTTGTGAGCAATGGCAGGCTTCTTTTTCCAAAACTCCGAGCTACTGATTACTTGTAAGTCAGCCAGCTAGAATCACTGGGCTGATACTTTGTCTTACAGGTTTGATTACCAGGGGTAACTGAGACTAAGCCACTCTGAGAGATCCTGTGTCCTGAAAACTTACATTTCAGTGCTGCTGAAATTCAAGGACAAATCAGATGCAAACAGTGGGCAGGGGCTTCTGCTTAGCACTCTGATTCGACACACGCAAAGCGACCCACTGAGATCATGTGGAAGAGTAGCTTACTTGCCCCCAAATGACGGGCTCCTACTCCTGGTTCCATTCTCTGTCCTGGAATGCCACATGGCCCTCCAAGGCATTGATCATGGCACACTGGGAGCTGCAGCAGCTGTGCAGCTAGCCCAGTGCTTTTCAAAGCAGAATTGCCTGGGTCTACAACAAATTAAGACTAAGGCCACTGAATTTCTCCTGATGCCCTAGTGCCCTTGGGACAGCATCACACGGGACTTTATATCACATCTCTCCTTGTGCCATAAACGATTCTGGTGGTAGTGGCCATCCTTATGAAAACAGTAATCTCATTCCTTAGATGCTCAAACTATGCTCTGTTCATCATCAGGGAGGTGGTAGTCTTCCTCAAGATCACTTTTTTACTAATTTCTGTGGTCTTGTGGACCACAGAAAGAACTTTTCCAGAGACTTCTACATCCAAATTCACCTATCTGTTGCCACTGCCTAGCCAAGGACAGTCAGATAGGCTTGGTTAAAATTTCTTAAATGTCACAAAGCATGGAGACACTGTGCCTTGGTCTAACTATCTTGTCACTGCAAAATTCACACATTTTTCCACACAGAATACCCTCTCTCATAATAATGACCACTGTCACTCTCTCTATTTTCTTTGTTTCACTGCTAAGATTGATACCTCAAAGAGGTGTAGAGCACCCCAAAACAGCTTAGAAATGACACTGACCAATATATGAAAGACTACTCTAGGGCAAATGTGCTAAAGAATATGGCTGACAGACTCTCTGGGTACCGGACAGGAGTGGTAGGGTACGGGGTCTTCTGGATGGGAGTTTCTCCGGTTCTCAGCCCAACACATCTGCCCAACGCCAAAATTCAAAGACTTTCTTGGATCCATTCAAGTTTCTTGTGGTTACCAACCCCAACATATTCTTGCCATATTTATCTGCCAAGACATAGCTTTAGTGTTCAGATCCCCAGAGCTAGCTCTAAAACACTAGATGGGAAGTCTGAGCAATTGATTGAAGAGAAGCTGGACTTGAGACATAGAAGCTGGCTTCCACAGTTGTCCAAGGAGGTAAAGGATGAACCTTATGGCAGGAAGCCCAGGGAAGACTTGACCACTCTCTGTCTTGCCTGGTCCCAGATGAGAGGGAGCCTGGGAGAGAATTAGATTCTCCCTATTCTATGTGATCTAGAGCAAAAAAAAATGAGTGGTGAACGTTTACTCTATTCTCATTCATATCAGTCACCCAGGGATCTTCTCATTGGCTATGTCCTTCTCACTCGTCTTTCCATTCCACTTCTATCTGGGTGCCAGTTCTTTAACTCTGCAAACCATTTCTCAATTCTGGTCTAACACCTTGAACCTGACACCTTAATTCCATGGTTTTCTAATGAACTCAGCTTGTCTTCAATTCTAGTAATTTGAAGCCAAATACCCTTCCCATGACCCAGGCTTCCCTTCTATTACACAAGACACATACCCAATAGACACAGCCCCAGACCTCTGCCAAGCCTACTCCAGCCATCTGAAGTCCTTGGCCCACAAGAATTAGAAGACACCCTTGGGCCTAGGGTAACTATAGCTCCCTTTGAAGACTAATATAGTGACATTTTGTTTTGTGAGTTAGTATCACTATGCTTGATAACCATTATCAGTATTGTAGGGCATAATGGTGATTCCACCAAGACACAGACACACAATGAGGTCTAACCTGAGAAAGCTTTACCATTAGAGGAGAAATTTAGTGAGAGCCTGAGTCAAAAATGTAATCAAAAGGAGAGGAAAATTACAGCAATGAATGCATAGGACGAACCTGGGAACATTCCTTTCAGTATCAAACTTCTTTCTTAGCTCCTATTTTGGAGGCTGATAATGGTTTTGTTACCTATCTTGGAAAATGTCTGTATTTTAGCAGATGTCTCTGACATCTTCATCCATGTCTTTAGCCCACATGATAATGTGGGCCATCAGGTACAATGGCAGGCAGGAGTTTTAAAGCAGAATGGCCTGACAGAAAATCTCAACTCCCTTCATGTAAGCAAGTGCTTACTCCACCTACTTAACAGTCACATATATTCCTGCATATCTGAAAATAAAAGATATAACCATCATAAATTCACAGTCAAAAAGTAAGTCATTAAGATTTCTTAGCAGGGCACAAAAGAGGCCATGAAAAAAAATTTCTGACTAGTAAGTTTGCACTTTGCGACATTTTATGTGTCCTGAATAAGCACATATGTTATAGACTGAATTGTGTCTCTCCAAAATTCATTTATTGAGGCCCTAACCCCCACTGTGATGGTATTTGGAGGTGGGGCCTTTGGGAGGTAGTTAGGTTTAGATGAGGTTATGAGGGTGGAGGCCCCATGACAGGATTAGTGTCCTTTTAAGAAGAAGAAGAGAGATCAAAGTTCTCTTTCTTTCTTCTCTATGTGAGGACATGACAAGAAGGTGGCCGTTTGCAATTCAGGAAGAGAGTCCTCACTGGGGAACAAAATCAGCTGGGACCTTGATCTTGGATTTCCTAGAACTGTGAGAAATAAATTCCTATTGTTGAAGCCACCCAGTCTACAGTATTTTCTTATGGTAGCTTGAGCTAATACAATGGGTATCTTTAAACACACACACACAACAAAAACAACAACGATAACAGCCACAAAAAAAATAAGATGATCTATTCACATGACCTTAAGACTCATCTACTAAAATCTATCACTGTGCTTGGGTCAGTTATCCAGTGACATCACTTGAGTGATACAGGCTTCAAACTGATATTTCTGCCCACAGGGAGATGATTAAATACTAAATCATGAAAATTTGGTTAATTAATAGGGAAGCCAGGGAGCAAGGCAAGAGCTAGGCTGGAGAGTCCACTGTCAGATGTCAAATCTAAAAAGACACTGGATCAACACCAAAGGCTGAGATTGGAGAGGAAGAAGAAGATAGTATCTGAATAGTGCCTTTAGGTCAAACAAGTCAGATGAGACTTACATAGGAAGACAAACTACCCAATGGTGCATTTAGTCCCACATTCCTATTCTCCAGTGGAAAAAGACCTCGTGATAATAAATGTGATTCTATAAGAAATTTGGGGATGGGTAGGTATACATCTGCTGTAGTGATAAGAGTATGAATGTTAAACCATAACATATACAACTACATCTTAAAGTCTAGTTAAGGGAAAATCATAAGCCAAAAGTGCGGCTGATAAAAACGTGCGTTTCAACACACGCTGTAGGCTTAGCCCAACAACCACAGCAAATTCAAGTGATCATTAACTTAAGTAGTAATTTTCATTAAAAACAAACATAACAGCAATTAGAAACTATGACCAGCTTCAGACAACATGGATGATGTGCTGGACACAAAACATCCTTCCTCCAAATCGCAGGAATTCCAACTACAACTTGTTCGTGAGCATGCGCAGTAGAGCCCTGCAAGTTGCCAAGTGCTTCGTGGCATGGACTTCTTAGAAAAATCTGCATCAGCAGGAGACCGTGCCCATGAGCTAATTTTAGTTTATGAGCACCCCATTTTAGTAACTCAAACTCATTCAGTAGATAACTGCTAATAAGCAACTTATGTTAAAATAAAATGCTATGAAATTGTGAGTCATTTGCCAGGAAGAATCATGGAAAGGATTTGCATTGGGGGGAGTCTGGGGTTTACCAGGAGGAGTCCACTGCATAACTGAGAACCAGTGGCTGCTATGTGGGGGGTATGCTGTTAGCTGAACTGGAGCAGCTGGGCTCCTGGCTTAGCCTGCTGCCGGTGGTCCGTAGCATTTCGGGACTCCTCCCCACTCTCTATTAAACAACTCCTTGTTATCCTATGGCGGTTGGCTGGGAATCCCAGTTGGGTTTGGCTGCTCCGTGACGCTGTTTCTGCCTCCTTCTTAGGAGAGATAAATGATATTTTTGGCCACACCATTCCTGGGCTACAGCTCTCTCACATGTAGCCAGTCTATAAAGAGAGTATGATGATTATGAAATAATGTCAAATTATTGGCAGCTATATATGACATGGACATGAGCGAAATTTTGTTTTTATGCCAGTTTCTAGGTGTGATACTTAAAATTTTTAAACACGATAGCTTACTCTAACAGAGCTTTAAAAGTATGATCTCAAAACCAGGAAGCATCAGTTCTACACTGATGGTGGGTATAGGCATTAATAAAATATGCTAAGAATGTAAACTTTTTGAAGATCAATTTCTAAGCTACGTGTTTGATTGATTAAAAATCCTGAGCAAAGTTAGCACTTTGCTAAAACTGTTCCACGTTTATTAAGCCAGATGTGTTGATCCTCTGCCTGTTGTGAAAAACTATTTAAGCCAGATAATGTATTTTCCAAGTTGAAACATTTATTTTTTACTTAAATGCAAAACATTTAACAAGTATCTGAAGAGACAAAAGCTCTAATAATAGGGAATGATAATAGGATAGTTTACAGTATATGCTAACACCTGTATGTGGTATATTTTCCATCATGTAGTCAAAATGAACACAGCATATAAACACATATCAGAAATCCTAAGGTAATATTCACTTCTAGGACAACAGCAAAGGCCATAAACAAAATAAACTGCATTACCAGACGTCCACGTACTCCTAAAAAAATGTTTATAATTTCTTGCAAAAGAAACGTACCGGCTGCTTCAGGATGTGGGTGAGACAAGCAGGTTCCTGTGGTAACAATTTCCCAAACAAGAAAATAGTTAAAAAGACAAATCTTTGCTAAGCTGCAGACTACCAGGTCTCCTGATTTATGAAAGCAACAAGATAGAGCTGGTTAAGAAATAACTCAGAAATAAATATTTCATGAATCAGCAAAATCTGTCACGTAAAATGACTTTTGAATTTACAATGCAAAGAAATACCTTCACATAGTTTGACACTGTCAAAGCATTTTATTATGTAGTGTTGAACTTTAGGTTGACATACTAGATCTAGAATACTCTACGACCATGCAAAATAAATATGCACATATATCCCGTAAGGTTCTTGCCAATCCTTAATAAATAATAATTATTTTAGTGATCCAAATATAGATTCAACCAATTAAAATATGGTGTACGTTTAGTTTCTCATAATCTCATTTTCTTTCCTTCTTTTTTAAAATAAGCTTGTCTTCTTCAATATTACATATTAGTGATATTTTACATTTGCCCTGTTCATTGCCATTCATTCATTTTATTCATGAATCCTTTCAACAAACATTGAGTATTTGCTAAATACCAGCAAATGATTGGGTCGAATCATCTTTTCTTTTTTTTCAATTAATTTATTTATTTTTGGCTGCATTGGGTCTTCGTTGCTGCGCGTGGGTTTTCTCTAGTTGCGGTGAGTGGGGGCTACTCTTCATTGCGGTGCGTGGCCTTCTCATTGCGGTGGCTTCTCTTGTTGCGGAGCATGGGCTCTAGGCGTGTGGGCTTCAGTAGTTGTGGCACGTAGGTTCAGCAGTTGTGGCTTGCGGACTCTAGAGCACAGGCTCAGTAGTTGTGGTACACAGGCTTGGTTGCTCCATGGCATGTGGGATCTTCCCAGACCAGGGCTCAAACCCATGTCCCCTGCGTTGGCAGGCAGATTCTTAACCACTGCGCCACCAGGGAAGTCCAATCTTTTCTTTTTTTCATGTTGAATTTACTACTCTTCTGAAACTCATTCAATAATATTTCTAATAATTAAAAGCCTCATTCTTCACCCCATTGCTGATGATCTACCCAGAACTTCTATCCCATAGCCATTCATTTCACATCTTTCCCACTAAAAGTGAGATGAAGTGGGGTAGGGAGGACAGGGTGGTGAGGAAAGAAACTGGTACGTATTATTTGCATCCAACACTCAGTGCACTTGGTTAAGTGTTTAACACATATTACCTTAAATAAGTTCCACAACAACAAAATAAGGTAATCATATTATTATCCCCATTTCATATATCGTGAAACCGAGACTCTTAGCACTTAAGGGACTGGCCACCTAAGGTCTCACAGTTAGCAGTTGGCAGTGCCAGTAATGGGACCTTGGCCTGTTTACCCCAAAGGTTTTTCAGTAGCTCTTCTAAGAAGCACAGTTGGCACCCCATACCTTTTAAAAACTCATTGAATAAAATTTTGTTTGCATCTATGTTACTTGGAAAACTCAGACCTCCTCTTCTTCCATTTTCCTCCAAAAACAATATGCTATTTAGATAAATTACTAGAAAAATACATTTAACCAGGGGTTTTGAAGCAAAGGTAGACAGCTCACACAAAGAAAACTGCTAATGAATAATGAAAAACTTTAAAATTCTGAAAGCTACCTATTGTATTATGTGTAATTTTTTTTCAGGCCACCCTCTAGTATTACTGGAAGTAACAGATAATAGATTACGCATAGGTTAGGTATTTAAAAGTTAGTACTATAAATACAAATTAAACCAAGGGAAAATGTAAACATAAAATGTCCAGTTTCATTAGTAGAGATGAAAAGAAATAATATCACAAAATTAATGCTAAAGCAACACTATTTATTATGTTGCATCCTCTTTAATTATTCCACATCAGTAGATACCTTATAGTCTTCATAATCATTGTTATCTAGCAAGTCCCTTTTCTCCAGTTCTATAAGCTGTTCTGCAGAGAGCTTAGATGGTAGATGCTTAAGAGACGCTTGCTCATATATGGGCTTTCCATTAAAAAACAGTTCCTTCCAATCATGCACCAACTTATATGGAATCAGGCTACGGCAAAAAAGAAAAAAAAAAGGTCGAGAGGAATCAATGGTTAATTAAATACACATCTTAAATCTTAGTCTTTCTATTACCATGTTCATTCACCAGGATCTGCTATTTGAGGCCAGAGGTTCCTCTTACTATGACATTTCTAATAGCCAGTAAAATGGCTGAAACTTAGTAGGTTTGAATGAATAAATGTTACCTAAAGCCACTGGTTCTCCGAATTTTCTTCGATTGTGCACTGAAAGCACAATATATCTAAAAATACTCACGACTGGGCTTCCCTGGTGGTGCAGTGGTTGAGAGTCCACCTGCCGATGCAGGGGACACGGGTTCGTGCTGCAGTCCGGGAAGATCCCGCATGCCGCGGAGCGGCTGGGCCCGTGAGCCGTGGCCGCTGAGCCTGCGCGTCCGGAGCCTGTGCTCCGCAATGGGAGAGGCCACAACAGTGAGAGGTCCGCGTACCGCACACACACACACAAAATACTGACGACTATCACAAAACTTAGGTTCTTTGATTTCCGGCTGTGATACTAAATGGCTGTGCAAGCTTTGGAAATCAGTTAAATGCTCCAGTATCAGTGTCCTCCTATGTAAAATGAACAGACCGGATACTTTCCAAAGCCTCTTTAAGATGACAGTTGGTTTACATATTTGCAAATAATTTGTAACAGAAAAAAAATCTAATGTTATGGTAGTCTTATTGTCAGTGCACGTTTGGTAACCTGTGCAATTATTTTTCAGTACTTTTTCTATTTAAGTCAGATGAATGACTTGGTAATCAGGACAGAATGATGGGAAAGTAGTTCCAAGAGGAACAAAATGTGCAAAGGAAGGAAAGAGCCTGACATGATTCAGATGCATTTCTCTAAAACTAGTGGGACTAAAGCTTGAAATTGCAACTTAAAAAGTTGTATTTCATTCTGATACATGCTACAACATGGATAAACCTTGAAGACATTATACTAAATGAAATAAGCCAGACACAAAAGGACAAAT
Organism: Monodon monoceros; assembly: GCF_005190385.1. NCBI lineage: Eukaryota > Metazoa > Chordata > Mammalia > Artiodactyla > Monodontidae > Monodon > Monodon monoceros. Next base: position 29,719,873 of record NW_021703768.1, on the reverse strand, counting down.
ATTGTATGATTCCACTTACATGAGGACCCTAAAAGAGACAAATTCATAGAGACAGAAAGTAGAACAGAGGTTAGCAGGGCTGGAGGGAAGGGGAATGGGGAGTTATTATTGTATTTAATGGGTACAGCACAGTTTGGGATGATGAAAATGTTCTGGAGGTGGATGGTGGGGATGGGTGCACAGCAGTATGACTGTACCTAATGCCAGCGAACTCATAAATGGTTGAAAACCACTTAAAAACGGTTAAAATGCTAAATTTTATGTTATGTATGTTTCTCCACAATAATAAAGTAGTATTTCAATTAAATGTGAACTTCAAATATAATCGTTTTCCATTAATAAAATATTGATATTTGTTAAAGATTATAGAGATATGAAGTTTAGAAATTAATAGCTTAGGCATAGAAAAATTCTTTTTTAAAAAATAAAGCCCTCTTTGTTTTCTTTTCTGGGTTTGTTTGTTTGTTTATTTTTGGTTGCATTGGGTCTGGGTCTTTGTTGCCGCACGCGGGCTTCCTCTAGTTGAGGTGAGCAGGGGCTACTCTTCGTTGTGGTGAGTGGGCTTATCACTGTGGCAGCTTCGCTTGTTACAGAGCACGGGCTCTAGAGCACAGGCTCAGTAGTTGTGGCACACGGGCTTAGTTGCTCCGTGGCACGTGGGATCCTCCCGGACCAGGGTTTGAACCCGTATCCCCTGCACTGGAAGTCAGATTCTTAACCACTGCACCACCAGGGAAGTCCCACATAGAAAAATTCTAACATCAGAATTATTGAAATGGTATTGGCTCCTATGGTGAAGTAATGATTAACAACATATATTGTCCAAAACTTAATGTTGCAATTACTGAATTAATATTCTATTATCTGAATATCAATTACTTTATTAAGGAGCAGTCTTAACAAAAGTCAGTTCATATAAGTAGGCTGATACCAAGAATATCCCTGTGCTTTAGAAAGAAATATATATTGATAACATCTTGTTTAGGGAAGTACATAGAGAGAATAATGTGAGTTTATCTCGACTGTTAGTAGTGTAGACTAAAAAGATCTTAACATATACGTGTAATCATTGTATTCGGTTGCAAGTAAAAGACACTTATAATTTCAAAGTAAAAGACCCCTTCAAAGTTTAGGGTACCAATACCTCTGGAACTTTAAAATTTTTTGTATTTTTTCATTAAAATAAAAATGGCTTCATATAACCAATATATTCTCAATATTAATTTTCACGAAGCAGGATTTATAGAGTAATAAAAGGCAGACTACATATGAGTCTGTGAAATATTATATTAGTCAAACTCAATACACACAGGAGGTCCTCAACTGGGCCATGGCTCACGGGCCCAGCCACTCCGTGGCATGCGGGACCCCCCCGGACCGGGGCACAAACCCGCATCCCCTGCATTGGCAGGCGGACCCCCAACCACTGCGTCACCAGGGAAGCCCTCCTCTCTACGTCTTAAAAGGACACCAGTCATATTTAATTAAGGTCCCATCCTACACGAGTATGACCTTATCTTAACTAATCTATCAGTAATGACTATTTCCAAATAAGGTTACACTCCGAGGTATGGGGGATTAGAACTTTAACATATCTTTCTGGGGGGACATGATTCAACCCATATATGAGCATCTATATATTGCCTTTTTAGACACTTAAAATGTCAAAGTAGTAATAAAAGCTCCCTTAAAAGTTTATGATACCAATACCTCTAGAACTTTAATTTTATACACTCAGTTTTTACATTCAGTTTGAGCTCTTCCTGGTTGTCGGTATGATGCATGAGTTGTTATTGAAGTCTGCACACTTGTGGATTATGTTGCAAGACTCTGAATCTTGCATAAACCTTCTGTTCTAGCTGTTTTTTTCTGACGTTGCTCAGGCAAGGGAAAGAGAAGGGGCCATCGTGTTACTGGCAGGTGTGGACAGAAGTCCTCACGTGGCCTTCCTCACCACCTGAGGGAAGGGCATCCTTGTTACTGCAGGAGCAGGTAGCAGTTCTGGCCCTCCACATGGTCTCCACTGCAGTGCGGGTGGCCTTGTGACCACTGGGCGATGGTGAAAGTCCTGACCCTCCCTAGGCTTCTCTAACACCGCTCCAGTAGGGAGGGGAGGAGTGGCCAGTACTGCCAGGTGGGGTTGGAAGTCCATGCTTCCTACTTGGCCACTGGGACACCACCCTCGTGGTGTCCCAGAGGTCCCTCATTACAGCCTTGTGAGGGTGGAAGACAGTCTGTCTACTTGGCCTTTGCTGGCACGGGTGGGAATGGGGCTACATTTGTGTGTGTGTGTGTGTGTGTGTGTGGTATTTGGGGAAGATTGGTTATTGTCTAAAAGTTTTACATCTTGCTAGGCTGCTACTAAACTGGTTCTTTGACTAGAGACAGCAGGCTTCCGTTGGGTCTATTTTTTTTTTTTTTTTTTTGCAGTACACCGGCCTCTCACTGTTGTGGCCTCTCCCGTCGCGGAGCACAGGCTCCGGACGCTCAGGCTCAGCAGCCATGGCTCATGGGCCCAGCCACTCCACAGCTTGTGGGATCTTCCTGGACCAGGGCACGAACCCGTGTCCCCTGCATCAGCAGGCGGACTCTCAACCACTGCGCCACCAGGGAAGCCCTGTTGGGGCTATCTTTGTTTACACCAATGGCATATCTGTTGCCAGAATATTCAGTTCCAATCTGGGCTGTGTGAGCACAGGGAGAACCCAGGAGGCTCACCACTGTGTCCTGAGGTCCCCAGCCAGTCTCACTTCTTCTGTCCATCTTCAGAGTCTTCTTATGTTTGTTTCACACACAATGTTCAGGGACTTTCATTGTACTTAGTGGGAAGAATAGGGAAAAACTCATTCTACTCCATTTTCCCAGAGCAGAATGGGATTTGCATTTATGTTTTAATTTGGAATTATGAGCCTTTATTTGTTTAGGGAAATCAATCTGTACTTTTTTCCCCTCTGAATTATCTTGTGTTATGTTTTTATATTTAAATCCACTATATTTATCTTCTGTAATTTAATCTATTTTTTTACCCTTATAATGCATTGTATCACTTTTCCTTTTTAACCCTTTTATAGATTACCTTCCTCACAATTTTATTCTTATAATTTCTGAACTTTTGAATTTATATTAATCTGAAAAGTATTTTTAAACATTTACTCTTGAATTCATTTCAATTTTTAGTCTTATTTATTTTCTTTTCTCAATCTTGTACTCTTACAGTTTTATCTTCAAAATGTCCTCATCATTATGTTATTTCATTTAGTAGTTTTTATATAGCAGTGCATCAGAAATATAGCTGTTGGGGTGGCAGCTGTGGAGAAAGCTCCTATCAAGTCCAGGGGTGATGGGATGGTTTACCCATCTTCTATTTGACCCTGAATATCATGTGGCTTTCATTCTTTTCACTGTGGGTTCTCAAGAAGATCTCAGTCTGGGTAATATTAGAGGTCAAAACTTTAAGTGGAGTGACTTATCCTTGTCCTTGCGGAGATGCTTTCACTGACATCTGTGATGTCATTCCGCTTCAGCTTCCAGGAAAGGACATCACAAGAGACAGGTCTCTGAAGCCAGGTGCTAGAATGCTGAGGTCATTCTCCACCAGACCTACTACACTACTCATTATACCTTAGGTGGGGCCACATGAGAAAATCATTATTCTAAACTGAGGACCAAGAAAAGTTTTGTATTTTGTAAAGAACTAGAATGGAAAACAGAAATCATAGGACAAACTGTGTTTCCCTTTTTGCTTTGGCCACCTGGAAGCTCAGATAAAATTTGCAGCTCAGTTGCAGTATCTGGCAAATCTACTGGTGCCGGTATAACTGTGTTTTCATGTATGTATTCCTTGTTTTTAACTTTCTACTTTATTTGAATTTTCTTTTTCTTCTTTTTTTTTTTGGTCGCACCATGAAGCTTGCAGGATCTCAGTTCCCCAGTTAGGGACTGAACCCAGGCTGTGGCAGTGAAAGCCTGGAACCCTAACCACTAGGCCACAAGGGAACTCCCATCCTTTGTTCTTAGTTTGGCATATTCTTAATCTTTTTTGTATTGTTAAATGTTTCCTTACAAATAGGTTGACTCCTTTTAGAAAGAAGATGCAATGAAGATCGATTTAATGATTAGTAAAATAATCTTTAAGTAATTCCTATCTTCTAGGAAGTTCCTAGTGTTTCAAATAAATTATCATAGCTGCCTTTGTAAATTATAGAGAAGTTAGACACAAAGTTTAAATGTTAAAAGACATAAATACACCTTAAATCAGGCTAGTCATTGGGTGAATTAAGTCTGTAATCAAGGTATCCTGAACCCCACGTCTTAGTCTTCATTTCACAAAACATTGTTATCTCTCTTTACTTATCAACTTAGTGCCTACGTCACAATCTTACCCTTTTCTCGTTTGCTGTGGTGTCTCTATTGTATTAACTATTGTAATAAAAAACAACACTTACTTATTTGTCAACATTCGATAGTCCGCCACTTTAGTGGACAAATCAAGGATTTGATCCAAAATTTCTGCACATATTGAATAATGCTTTCTGTAACGAGCTTGAACCCTTTCCACGGCAATCTGCTCATGAATTTCCTTAACTCTGAGGGCTTGTTCTTCAAAATCAATCTTGGCTTGTCTGGCCAAAGCCTAAGAAGCAAAGACATATTTTTAAGTCACTGTAATTGGGCAACGATTCAAGTAGAAATAATGTCATCATTTCAATAGCCAAAAAAAAAATCTCTAAATAGAATGAAACTTCCTTTTATATCAGAAAAAAATAAATCATGAGAGAGCACTTTCTCCTTAATACATTAAGCACTGAGTGTGATGGCAAAGACAATATCGGAAATATCCCACCCTTAGCTTATGTTATCAGCAAAAGCCAGTACAGAGAAAAGTGTGCTATGTGGATTAATGATAAATTGGATCTGAAATGTTTAAAGAGAAGTCCTGAGTTCATGGACTGCAAATACAGTTGGGGATCACAGAGAAACAGGCAAGCATAGCTGGCTCCCAAGCATAGCTGGCTTCTGTGTACCCATCTCAGGAGACTTAACCTGACACATCTGCTCTGGCCAATGCCCTGTCTTTTAGTGGGAGACTTCTAGGATACTGATTTATACTTAGAAAATATTTTGGAAATTCCCTGATTATACTGGCTTGAGAATATAACACATTTGCCAATAAATGTTAAATGTGTTTAGACAACAAAACCTTCTGCTGTTACAGCCTTAATAAATAGATAAAATTCATTCATAGAGACATGTATTTCTGCAGAAAGTAAGAAAATACTTAGTTTGGCATTACCCTCTGTTTGCTTTGCACTATTATTTTGTTTAGGGAACCCACTCTTCACACTAAGTACAAAGGTCAAACTTGGCATGACCAAATGTTGCTTTTCAAACAGTTATACCAACTCCTTGAGAAATTCTATCCTGTGCTAACGTGCTCCAGAAACAAGAGCTGCCTCCTGAAACTTAACCCAACAAGTGTACGATGGCGGTAAACATGGGTCTGCAGGAGCTGTGCTCGAATTCAAGCCTCAGCTTGTACAGGTGTCAAGTACTAGCTGCGGGACCTTGGCCAAATCAGAGCTTCCCTATGTCTCCACTCCCCCTCTGTGAAGCGGGGATGGTAAAAAGACTCGGCATGAACAGAAATTAACTCTCAGAGCAAATACCTGTTATCATGATACTATTCACAAGTAACTAAATGCGTGACAATGGGCTGCTACTGTCCACTGAACCAAATGGAAGCTTCATTTGGTTTGTTATTGTTGTTTGATTTTGTTAGTTTGCTTTAGTTTTGTTGGGAAAGAAGTTGGTCTGGGTGACCTCTGAGGTCAAGTCTGTACATTTGGCACGTTCAGGAATGACACCAGAATTTGTTATCGTTGTATTGTTTTGTAGGCCCTGTTTTCATGGAGAAAACATCCAGTTTAAGTACAGAGACTTATGGCATGCTTCATGAAGTGTGAAGACTTCAGAGGGAAGAGGAATCTGAGCGAGTAGGAGCCGCCAGATGAGAATTTACGAAGCCAGCCAGTGAAATGGGTTGTGAGGCTGGTTTACTACTGAGTGCCTGGAAAGCATGTGGAAATGTTTAAGATGCCACGGAACCAAAACCTTGACGGGAGCCCAGGAGCACCCCCTGCAGGAATGGAGCAGCTTTCTCCCGGTGTTCTCTTCCTGCCTGCTCCCTCTCTCCTTCCAGGCCTTTCTTCCTTCTTTTTAGCCATGGAGTCTGCTATTTCTACCCTCTCCCCAGCCCCCGTGCTAAACCCACCACAATTTCCAGTCCCATTACAGCAAAGTGGCTTGTAGCCCTAAATAAAGAAAGAAGGAAAAGGAAAAAGAAGTCCGTGGGAGCTAGTAACTCTCAGCGGTGATGAGCCTGGACTTTAGACTCTGAGAACCGCTGTGCTAGGGCCACACCACCAAGCTGTGCAACTTTGAGCTTTCTAAGTTCCATCCTCCCGACAGATGAAATGTACACAAGAACAGTGTCCACTGCCAAATGGTGCTGTGAGAATTATAATGCATGTAATGAACGTAGCTCAATGCTGGACTCAGAGTGGATGCTCACAAGTGTTAAATGCTATTGCGGTGAATTACTGTGAATAATAGTAGGTGGCAATGAAATTTGAAATCGGCAACTGTTTTAATTAATATAGACTAGATGCTCATTTGCCTTCAAAAAAGAGATCATCAGATTTAACCTAAAAACCAAAGAAAACAAACAAAAACTCCTGATGGTGAAAAACATGAAGTTCTCTTTCCCTTTCTCCCTTTCCTCCTCCCTGCTTACTTAGGAACCAGCCTAAGTACTTAGGAACCACTCCTGCTGGAGGACGTGATGCATTCAAACTGTGAAATCAGGCCATCTCAGAGGGAGGGGTGCCCAGCAAGCAGATACCTCAACTTTGGGAAAAGGTTATTGTGTAAATTTTTTCCAGGGGCTTCAGAGCCTCACAATTCTGGCCTCTGAGGCTCTAGCAGACCAAGTGTCCCAATCCTCTGGAGTCCAAGCCCAGGTTAGGAAAGAACAGGTCATGCTTCTCATCACAGTGAGACCAGTCCTGCTCTGAGACCGGTGCTTTACTATTTTGCACTGAATTAACAGGGCTTGTGAAGCAAACATGTTTAGCAAACAGGCAATTATTTCTAATGTGAGCAAATGCCACTCAATCCATTCAAGTTTACTCTTGTCAAAAAAGAGAGATGAGGGCTTCCCTGGTGGCGCAGTGGTTGAGAGTCCGCCTGCCGATGCAGGGGACACGGGTTTGTGCCCCGGTCCGGGAAGATCCCACATGCCGCGGAGCGGCTGGGCCCGTGAGCCATGGCCGCTGAGCCTGCGCGTCCGGAGCCTGTGCTCCACAACGGGAGAGGCCATACAGTGAGAGGCCCACGTACCGCAAAAAAAAAAAAAAAAAAAAAAAAAGAGAGAGATGAAATAATTATCCAGATAATTCGGCTATTAAAGACACTTGAGATCATGCAGGTCAAATTCATGGCGTATGGTTCCCCGCTCTCCTCCTAACGTTTTGGCTATGTCTGTTCTACAAAGGCAAAAGCACCATTTCCCTGACTCTGGAGAATACTGTACTTTCCAAATGACATTTCTCAAAATTGCATAATTTTGTCAAAAAATGTGTTCCACTTTCATGGAAAATCACAGTGGAAACCATGGTGCTGATAAATAAAGCATTGCCTTCCTATTTTCTGTAAGGTTTTGTCTTCTGCTCAGCCTGGTTTTATGAATATTTTATGGCAGTAAAGACAGGCTATCTAAAATGCCACTCACATGAGCTTTATATTTCTTCAATCAAATCTGGCTTAACAGACTGAATAAATTTGAAACCGCCCCAAGAGGAACAAGATAAGAAGTGATTCCTATAAATCCCTTGATAAAATACATCTATTTTGGTTATTAGAACTGTACATATAAAGATAAGGAAGATGTTAATATATCAAATAACTAAAAGATTAGATAATTTGATTTTCAGAGTTATAAAGGGCCTAGACACAATGATACCATGGTGGCCAAGAGCATACCTGGCACCCAAATCTTGGCTTCTGTAACCATTCTCAACTACAATGAACCAGGGTACCCTAGAAAAATGGCTTGTTCTAGTTTTGAGGAAGGAATAGTACAGTATGGGCCTGGGAAGTCTTGTTTTACCAGAAAGCAAGGAATTGCTTATTCAAGGCTAATGGTGTCTTATAAAAAGGAGGCAGCTTGAAAGTGCCCTCACTGCCTGAAAATAGTTTTCACTTAGAACAATGAACACCAAATAACATTCCAGTGAACTTTAAAGGAAAGAAAGTCCTTTATGCGGCTAGAAAACAAGAGTAATGACTCAAGGAAACAAAATTTAGATTATCGTTCATTTTTTTTGACAGCACACTTTATACCTGAAGAAAATGGAATAATGTATTTAAGATATTCAAGGAAAGAAAATGTGAACTAAGGATTTTATATACAACAAAACTGACGAGTATTAAAGGCACATACAGTTATCAATATGCAAGCACTCAGGGAATATTGTTCCCATGAGCTGTTCTTGAGGAATCTATTGGAGAGCTTCAGACAACAGAAATGACCAGAGAGATGTGGACATAAGGACTGAGGGTGAGCATTAAATATTTGTAGAATCAAGACTAAAGGGAGAGAGTATAGTATGTAGATGCTATGTGTCCTGTCAGTGCAGTTGTACAAAGATAAAAATGGGGAGATAATAGAGAGATCATACAAAAAAGTAACTCATTAAATGATTGGCATCTAAACGCAGCCTTGTTTACCTTGACTTGGTAGGAAGGATCAAAAGTGACCTTAGGAGGATTTTTAAGGGATATATTGTTTACCGCTTCTCGATCGAGAGCATCCTGGAAATCTTTAAGCCGTCTCTCCTCATATTGTTTTTCTCTGAAAATTCTGTTTTGCCGTAAAACTTCCTTTTCGTGCCGAACGTGCATGAGCTGCACGGCGATCCTGCGCTCCTGCTGGGACTGTCGCATCAGCCGGTGGATCAGCTGCTCCTCCCGATAAGCCTCCTGGAAACACCATTGCGAGAGCCAATCATTTGTCAAGGTGATGTCCACATTTCCCGCTGGGCTGAAAAGCCTACACGTAAACCATGTGTAAAAGGCATAGTATTCACCTGCAGAATTGATGTTCTTCTATTTGATTTAAATTTGAACACGGCAAAAATTGAGTTATAAAAATGAAAATTTCCACCGACAGTTGTATAATTTTGGTATCCGGAAACACATGGTTTCGCAACTCCTTATTCTAAATGAATTATTACTTCCTTTAAAATCGGATCAAAAAATAGATTAGGTAATTTTTTTCAAGGTTTTATAAACAAAGGGTGTAATTCTCCATTTATAAGCATGTTTTCAGAAACTTGGAATTGTGCTATATGCACTCTTAACATAAAAACTAGTTGTAAAAACAAACGCAGACATTGTCTGGCTGAGGACGGCAGATCTGCTTAGTTCCCAGGGGGGCCATCTCAATTCCTACATGATAGATTGGGAAGATTGGAGAAGAGGCTAAGGGGAAATGACCTACAGTTTATCTTAGAAAATCTGAGTGGTTGTAACCTGAGAGAGAAACTAGATGCACTCTCTTGGCTCCCTTGGCTATTTTAAGAGAACCGAAGGGGAACCAGTGAACAGTGGAAGAAGCATCAAACTGGGAATCAGTGGCCCTTGCCAGTGCCGCCCCAGCTGTACCATTAACTGGCTTGCAGCCTTGAGCAAGTAACTCGGATTTTCCGGGCCTATTTCTTGACAGGGGAAATGAAGGGTTTGGGTAAAAGATGGTCTCCAAGGCATCTTCAAGCTCTCTCACTCTGTCTAAACAGAGACACCATGTGGAAGGAAGCCGTAATTATAGTTCTCCACGGAGAAGACTTAGAAGAACATCTAACTAAACATTGGGGTTGTCCATTTAACACTCAACAATCGAATTGTTCAGGAAGAAAATCTGGCATCACTAGTGACACTGTTTCAGATTGTGGGAGAAATACTATATGTATGTTCAGAATCAAGATACAAATAACAATAACACTCTGTGGAAAATACCAAAACTTGAACTTGGGGATTATATAAAAATGTAGATTAAATAAAATTCAACTGAAAGTAAATATGAAATTTTTTCTGTTATTAATATATCAGATAAGAATAAAATCATGAACAACTTTGAAACATATATCTCATCTAGTTACAACATTCTAGAAGCTTTAATATTAATCATTTGTTTCTTTTGAGGTCCAATAGTGGAGGTGAGGCAGAATGTAAAAATGGCCACCGATTCTACAGTTTTCTTCATCCACAGCCTCCAATGCTATCCTGCAGATATCCCCATCAAGAAGAAGAATCTATTTCTTTACTCCTTAAATATGGGGTATGGGGTGACCTCTGACTTGAACTCACCAGTGGGACATTAGCAAAAATAAAACAAAACAAAACACTTGTGGTCTGACTTTCTTAATTCTCTTGTGACCCTTGCCACTGTCACCACAGTTTCTGCTCAGCTAGAAAATGAGAAACCATAGAGAGATACCAGTCTTCTCAGCTGGAACTAATGAAACTCTTCCAAGTCAGCCAGCCTCAGCCAACCCACCAGCCGACCAAAGACATCTGAGAGAAGCCAGGTAAGACCACCAAAAGGCATATATCTGAGCCCAGCCCAAACTGCCTACCACATTTTGGGGGTGGTTTGGGATACATAAAGCATAGTCAAAGCCATATTTTTTAAAAGTAGAGCCTTGATTTATTATTCCAAGTGAATTCTATATTGAATTTGGAATATATTCTATATTTGTCTGTGTCTACACGGCAAGGCAATTTGGTTGTTGAGATGAGAGCTGGTCATTCTGACCCTGATGAAGAACTGGGTTGGTCAGATATGTCTTGGTTATTGCTTAGATGACAACACATTATGATTAAAAAGGAAAAGAAAAGAAATTACTGTTGAATGGCTGAGTCAATGCTATGTATATGAAGCTTCAGTATGAAGAACCATCAAGTGTATTAAGACCTGCAACCAAAAGTTGAGTGGAAAAGATTCTTTTTTTGTTCCATTGTACAAGTAGCTCATGTTTTAGAAACATACTTTTTCCCAAAGTTTCATTACAGTTTGGGACACATTTTCTCATAGAAAAATATGTTATGGTTAAGTGCTTAGGGCAGCCTACAGATGTCTGTTTAACCCTTAACATAGATGAAATAGTCTACATCTGCAATGAATAAAATAGAAAATAACAGAAGTCACATTTCTCTTTTCAGTATATTTAATCATATTTGGGGAAGACTTACAGATACACAATCCAAAACATGCTCAGTTTGATTGCCAAGACCTCTGCCTTTCCCATGAGTTGGAGCTAGGAGCTTACTCTGGTGCATACCATTACTTTAATTCTCCAAAGATGCCCGAGCGGCTCTCCTGGAGGAATGGAGCATGGCAGGAAAGACGTGGAAGCTAAGCATTCAAGGGTCTTTTAGTTAAGAGATGGGGGAGGTGTCTGGTGTTCAAATGCCAGTTCCAAGGAAATAATCCAGAAAAGGTTCTGGGAAGGTAGAGATAGGTGCGCTGGAATGAATCCCAAGAACAAGCTAAGATGCTGGCCAAATGATCACACTATCAGTTGGGAGTGTGCTTTTCACAGTCTGAAAATCTTCACTTAAATGCCTATGAAGTATTTAAACTCAACAAGTCCTAAACTAAACTCACTAACTCCCCTTTAGACCTGGTCCTCCCCCAGTATCTCCCCGTCTCCACTGATGACACTATTAACCCATGACTTGGTGACCTAAAATGTTAGGGTCATCCTAAGTCCATTCCTCTTGTCACCCTAATACAACTCTTGAAGAAGTAGTCTATTTTGCCTCCTATGTATGGTTTTAAATCACTGTCTACTCCATTCGGTACCTATTGACACTGCCCATTGACACCCCATAGTGGACATCAGCCCCTCCCCATACCTTGCCTTCCCCCCCATCCCTCTCCAGAATCTATCCTCTAAAAAAGTTAAAGTGATCCTTCTAACCTTAAGTCTCATCATTTCATTCACATAATGACATTTCTTTATGGATAACTAGGCAAGATAGCAACCTGAGCACAGATCTCTGGCTCTCTCTTTATAAGCCCAACTAAAACAAGGGTCTGTAAACTCCAGGGGCAGATTGCAACGACTTGGAGGCTAGAGAAGATATTATGAGGCATTTCTGATAGATTCACTGCAAATAGAGCCAAATCAAAGTATCCAGGGCTGACACAAGACTCATGTCACGCTCCCGAAAAGCAGCAGATACTTGAGGGAAGCAGAGGAAATGTTAATCCTGACAAGTACCGTTTTCGCTTTGGAGGAGAGGAGGATGAATGGGAAGGCAGACCATGGCGCACATTCCACCGCTGTGGAGCAGAGGCACTTGGGTCAGCGGCACAGGGAGGTGGGGACACTTAATGGGAAGGAAGCAGTGGGAGCGGAGGTCCCTTGCTGCATGACCCAGCCTGGTTCTAGATGTAGCAGCTTCCCCAAACACAGAGAAGAAGCAGCACAGAGATGAGCTCCCTTGGTGGAAATATCATTAGTTGGAGCACTGACTTCCTTCAATGTCTCTTAGGTTGCTGGATCCCTGAACAGATCTCCAGCTAGAGCCTTAAAAAAATCAATGCTAAGAGCATCCTGGTTGAAAGTGAGGAAAGCTAGAAAGAATTCATTCACCCCACTTTCTAGGTAAATATCAATTATGGATTATAAACAGAAAAATAGAAAGAAAAAACCTAGCAGCCAACACACAACTGTTTTGTAAAATAAATGAAAGTGTGTTCAAAATCCCATTGCTAGTTAATGAAACTTGAAATAGGTAGTTATTCTAAAATTTACTTTTTAATCATCTAATTTTCATAATTTGTAATTCTTTTAATTAAAAGAGTGACTATCAAGCTGACTGAGTAAAAATATATGTGAATCTGAAGTAAGAAATAACCTTTTAGCACAAAGAGATGGCAGAGTTATTCTCTGAATTTTTCACTAGGAAAGGAGTGGCCGCATGGATAAACAGTTTCACTTCTTCATACTTACATGAAGCTTGGATCTCCCTTCAGTTAACAGAACCACTGAGCAGACCAGATGTAGTCAGGTGAATAAAAGAAGTATCTTCAAATGGTCTTTCACATTTCAGACATACAGATTTGTCCTATTTACTTTAACAACTCAAATCACCTTCCTCCCCAAGTGCGTTCCTCTTACCATCTTCTGTATCACAGCAAAAGACTCCTCCATCCACTCAGCTGCCCAAGCCAGACACTGAGCCCCTCATCCCACGTTTTCACTCCCCCATGTCTAATGAATCAGTAAGTTCCATTGATTTTACTTCTAAAATAGCTCCTGAAGCCACTTCTCTCCATCTCTACTGCCACTCCCCTAAATTTAAATGGGGATAGTTTCTTACCTGGATTACAGCAACAGCTATAACTTGGTTAGCCCTCCTGTAATCTATTCTTAAAACTAAAGCCAGAGTGATCTTTCTATAAGGCAAATCTAGCCTTGTCACTCTTGTTCCCCTTTGCACTCAGGATAAAATCTCCTATTTGCATCTTTATATCTTACAAGGCCCATTATGATTTGACCTCTGGTGACTCCTGCCTGATGACATTTAGTTTGCTGAAAGCCCTGAGCCTTTCCATACGATATTCTCTCTGGAGACACAGTTTGCCTTCCACCATTTTGGCTTCTGCTGGAAACTAACCCCCATCCCCAGCCCCTAAAATCACCCCCACCTTCAATTAGCTAACTCTGACCCTTCCTCATGCTTCTGTGCTATCCCCCTCCAGAAATCATCTCTGAACCAGGCCAGGGCTGGATTTCCCTCCCATGTGTCACCTGTCCCTCCCATCACCCTCATGGCACCTCCACATTCCAATGTAGTTGCTTGTTTACAGATCCTCTCCCAAACAGCAAGGTCTGTGAGAGCAGATTTCCCATTATTCTTGTTCATTGTTGTATCCCGGGACTAGGACAAGTCCCCAGAGCACAGAGGAGGTTCAGTAAATATGTGTTAAACATAAGAGTTGATCAGTGATTCTCAATCTATAGTTGCATCAAATCACCTAGCAGCCCTGTTAACACGGATGATGGGACCTAATTATTCACATTCCTAAAAGTTTCCTGCTTATGCTCATGTTGTTGGTCCAAGAACCACACTTTGAGAACCACTGGAGTAGATCAAACTGAGAGGACTAACTAATTTTCTATGTTTTCATTTAAAAGTTCCCTTTTTGATAATATCAACTGATACAGAAAAAACATTTGAAACAATTCAGTATCCTTCCATGATAAAAATTCTCAACAAATTAAGTATAGAAGGAATGTAACTCAACATAATAAAGGTCATATATGATAAGCTCACAGTTAACATCATACCTAAAGGTATGATGCTAAAAGCTTTTAGCTTTTCACCATTCCTCTAAGATCAAAAATAAGACAAGTATGCCCACTCTCACCACTTCTATTGGTACTGGAAGTCATTATCAGGGAAACTGGCAAGAAAGGGCAAGAAAAGGCATCCAAATCAGAAAAGAAGAGGTAAAATGTCTGTTTGAAGATGACATGATCTTACATATAGAAAACTCTAAAGACAACTAAAAAAAAATGTTAGAACCAAAAAACAAATTCAGTAGTTTCAGTATACAAAATAAACATATAAAAATCATTTGCATTCCTACACACTAACAATGAACTATCTGAAATGAAATTAAGAAAACAATCCCATTTACAATAGCATAAAAAATAATAAAATATTTAAAAATAAATTCAACCAAGGAGGCAAAAGATCCACACTGAAAACTATAAAACATTAATTAAAGGAATTGTAGAAGACAGAAATAAATGGAAAAGATATCCCATGTTCCTGGTTTGGAAGAATTAATAATGTTAAAATGCCCATAATATCTAAAGAGATCTACAGATTCAATGCAATTCCTATCAAAATTCCAATGGCATTTTTTACAGAAATAGAAAAACAATACTAAAAGTCATATGGAGCCACAAAAGACTCCAAACAGCAAAAGCAATCTTGAGTAAGAAGAACAGAACTGTAGGCATCACACTTCCTGATTTCAAAATATATTACAGAGATGCAGTGTTCAAAACAGTATGGCACTGACATAAAAACAGACATATAGACCAGTGAAAGAGAAGAAAGAGCCCAGAAATAAATCTACATATGTACTACAGTCAATTGATCTTCAATAAGGGTGCCAAGGCTATACAATGGGGAAAGGACAGTCTCTACAACAAATGGTGCTGGGAAAACTGGATGTCCACATGCAGGAGAATGATACTGTACCCTTATCTCACACCATATATAAAAATCAATTCAAAATGGATTAGAGACTTACACATAAGACCTAAAACTATAAAACTACTAGAAGCAAATATAGGGAAAAACATTTCTTGACAATAGTCTAGGCAATTATTTTTTTAACATGACCCTAAAAGTACAGGCAACAAAAGTAAAAATAGGCAAGTGGGATTTGATCTAGCTAAAAATTCTGCACAGAAAAGGAGACAATCAAAAGAGTGAAGAGGCAACCTACAAAATGGGGGAAATTACTATTTGGGAACCATACATTTTGGTTAATATCCAAAATATGTAAGGAATTCAAATAACTCCATAGCCAAATACCAAATAACCCAATTTAAAAAATGGTCAGAGGAGAGGACCTGAACAGACATTTCCCAAAAAAAAGACAAACAAATGGCCAACAGGTATTTGAAAGGATGATCAACGTTACTGATCATCAGAGAAATGCAAATCAAAACCGAATAAGATATCACCTCATATCTCTTAGAATGGCTATTATCAAAAAATATAAAATAAAAGCGAGAGAACAAGTGTTGGCAAGAATGTGGTGAAAAGGGAACCCTTGTAAACTGTTGGTGGGAATGTAAATTGGTACAGCCACTATGGAAAACTGGATAGTGTTTACTTGAAAAATTAGAAATAGAACTACCATATGACCCAGCAGTCCTACTTCTGGTACATATCCAAAGGAAATGAAATCAGTATATCAGAGAGATGTTTACACCCCCATATTCACTGTAGCGCTATTCACAATGGCCATGATATAGAAACAACCTAAGTGCCCATTGATGGATGAATGGATAAAGAAAATGTGAGACACAAACATACACACATATGTGTGTGTGTATATATGGAATACAGTCAGCCTTAAAAAAGAAGAAAATCCTGTCAGTTGTGACAACATGTTTGAACTTGGAGGACATTATGTTAAATGAAATAAGCCAGACATAGAAAGACAAATACTGCATGATCTCACTTAAATGTGGAATCTAAAAAAAGTTGAACTTATAAAAATAGATCTTAAGTATTCTCACCAAATACACACACAAAAATGGTAACTATTTTTTTTTTTTTTGGTGAGGTGATGGGTGTGTTAATTAGTTTGATTATGGTAATCATTTCACAATGTATTCATATATCAAAACATCACATTATACATCTTAAATATATACAATTTTTATTTGTCAATTATACCTAATAAAACCTGGATGAAAAGTTTCCTTTTACCTCTAAATGTAACAATAGATATACATGGCTGACATAGATTTTAGATTCCTATTTTGTCAGTATTTTTTACTGTGGTAAAATATGTGTAACATAAAATTTACGATTTCAATTCATTTTTAAGTGCATAATTCAATGTACAATTAAGTAAATTCACAGTGCTGTATAACCATTACCAGATTTTAGATTCTTTAGTAAATGTTTTATGTAGATTTGTTTTCTGAATGTTATTTGCTGTTATGATGTGAGGATGTGACATTGATTCAGAGTAGCACATAATACATACATAAGATACACATATGTGTGTATAAAAGACTACATTTTGTAAAATCTTCCAGCACTATTATTCAATCAACAATTAAATATCTTACCTCTTGTGCTTCGTGGGCTATTAACTGGTCCATTAAGAGTCTCCGCCGTCTTTTCTCTCTTTGCTCTCGTGCAAAAGCATCTTCTTCGAGGCGCTTCTGGATTTTTTTAATGTAGTCATCATCCGAATAAGTGTTTAACAAATCAGCAGTTGTCTGGCCTGTTGTATCTAAAGAAGTCTTGGATGCGCTAAGGACAATAGTTTTTATTTAAATTAAAAAAAATAACAATCACACACCACTACTTGTGATGTGGAGGAAGACCTCTGGAGATGGCTCCCTTGAGTGCTCTGTTCATTTATTAATACAAGCATCGAAGCAAATATTAGAACTTCAGTGTGAGATCCACAGCTTATCAACAGATTCCATTTGCCTCACCCCATTTCTGGACTCTGTATCTGTGAGGTCTTTAGCATAGCCTTCTTTCTAGGCCTGGTGCCTACTTACTTACTCTTTTACTTCTCATAACCTTCACTGTGCCCAGAGATTCTGGATTTCTCTCCCTCTTCTTCCTGCTGGCTCTAGGCCTCCTGCCTCCCCTGCTTGGAGTCAAGAGTAAGGCAATATTGATAACCCAAGTGTCAGGGAAGGCATACTTCTACAAGAGTCGGCCAGGTACACTAATGTGAGGACCCTGAGAGTACTTCCATGGATGGTTCTGTCCACTACAACTCTCCTCTCACCTATGTGAATGCAAGGTGCTCTATGAGCTCCCAGTAGCTTTCCGACTCCTTAGGGCAGCAGCCCAGCTCTTACTAGAAGCTCAGCGGTGGAGAGTTGACTTGCACCACGGGTCTGACCTAGCCTCTTGCCCAAGTCCTGGAGACCCAAGTGAGAAGATCTACCTTGGGGCTCTTGTCCTACCTCATGTCCAGAACTCACAGATCAGGAAGTTGGTGGTCTCACCAACAGAAAGCAAACACACTCAATTTAGTGAGGCAAATGGTGGCTTAGTACAGAATTTATAGATTCATTCAAAAGTTGCCTTTAAAAGTAAAAGATACATTTTTATGTACATATGGATCAAATAATCAATTCTCATCTGCATACTCTTTAAAAAATAAAAAGAATACAACAGTACAATGGTATAAGATATAACGTTACTTGCCAAGAAATAATGACTTTAATATTATGAATAATTATTATTCTTAATGTCATAAGTTATTGATGTGTTCAGTTTAAAATATAACTTATAATCTTATTCAAAAGACAAGGACACACTATTATGGTAGGCAGGGATTAAACAGTCATCAATTCTCATACAGGCAGAAGTGTTCTTACAAAAGCATAGCTAATTCATGTTTAATGAATAATCACACGTGTTGTTTTTAATCTGAGGCCATGCAGTTTCATTAAATCAAAGATCAAAATCATTTACATGGTTGAATTAAAATTCTTAAATTATAATTAGTTCTGTTTAATAATCACATATTTATGGTATGGATATTTTATTATAGTTCATTATTTGTACATTTGCTGCTTCCAGTTGAACTCTGAGCGCAGAAGAAAAGTATCCTCGTTTACTCTCCTGTGTACCTGTGCCTCATAGTCCTGACATGTAGCTAATGTCTGCTAAATTTCAAATAATATGCTAAGAAGCACTATACAAGTGTAATATAACTTAAAAAAATCACACATTGAAATTCTGGTTATTTTATCAGCAGGGGCTCAACCTTCGATTGTATTCTGTCACTGAGAGTCACTGAGCAGAAATTGTGTAGCTAACAAAGCCTCAGTAAGATCAAAGACAAATTTTAACCCTATTTATCTATTAAGATATTTATGAATTATTAGTGATAGGAACCCTGGCCAAATTTGTGTATATATA